>NC_081408.1:123793272-124164939 GCF_030272615.1 Cryptomeria japonica | reverse complement strand
ACAATAATCAGAGTCCAAAGAGCCACACAACCAAAGAATCTGTTTGATAATCACATCTAAGTTCCAACTAACATCATCAAGACACTGACCATTTAACAAAGTCACCACCACCTGAGAATCAAAATGACAAATAATCTTATGCCAACCAAGATCACAACCACGCTCCATAGCATACAAGATGGCAAGAACCTCCATTAAATTATTAGTGTGAATACCCTTATAAATAGAAAAAATAAATTAAACCTCCCCAAAACTATTTGACCAACCCCACTAATACTAGCATAACCAAGATTCCCACGTGATGAACCATCAGTATTAATTTTCAAAACTCCCTAAGGAGGAGGGGACCAACACCCCTCTCGATTAACCTTCTGCAAAGGATGTATACACCTATTCTGTATGACTTGGCCAACACACATTGAAAAATTTCCTTGAAGAGGAAAATTGAGATTGTGGCAAACAAAAAGTTTTCTAGGATCCACACCTCCAACCAAGTCACACTTGGCCAAAACTGTCTCATGAAGAGACATGAGAATGAGTAATTTTCCACCACAAATGATGAGCAACCATTCTAGCATCCTAAAAAATCCTACAATTCCTCTTCAACCAAATAAGCTAGATGATAAAGGTAGGCCCAAGAGTCCTTGCAATCTGAAGAAAAAATGTCTTAGCAAGAGCCTTACCCCAATGATCCTGGAACTCAACTAGAGAAGACACATGCCAGCAGGACTAATTCCAAACACCCCACAAAAAATGCTAGATCTCCTTTGAAAATGAGTATTGGAAGAAACGATGAGAACAAACTCCTCAATATTTTGACACAAAATGCACATCGAGGGACCCAAAAAGCCCCAATTACACAGGTTATCCCAAGCAAGACATCGATTCTGAACCACCAACCACATAAAGAAGTTGCACTTAGGCCAAGAAAACTTGTTCCAAACCTGCTTCCACCAAGGCACCTCAAAGTCACCAAACAATTGTCTAACAAGCTCCAGATACCCTGCTGAAACAAAATATTTACTAGAAGAATCATTACCCTAGGCAAGCACATCTTGTCCCTCCAAGGAGTTGCACTCACGAGCAATAGGAATCCAAAACAACTCTTCTCGGTCTTCATCTAATACACCAGGTGACCAATCATAAGGATCCTTCCATCTACAACCATTCACTGGACCTAAATTCCAAGAAGTCTTAAAAATATCAACCTTATCCCAACCACCAGTAGTAAAACTATAACAAAGGGGTTGGAGATGCAGATACAAAGAAAGAATAGGGGGTTTACCATCTTAAGAATCTAACCAAAACAAAGCTTCAGAACCCTTATTACAAATCCAAAACAAACCACTCTTAAGCAAGTGAGCCCCAATTTTCAGAGTGTGCTAAATCATAGAGCCTCTACCCTCCAACGGATAGGGAGGAACATCCAAAGAATTAACCTCTTTTAAATACTTATGGGTGATGATGCAAGCCCAAACCTGATATTGATTGGTACACCATTGCAAATAAACTGGTCGTTAGAGATTTGCCCATTCAAGACAACATAGCGAAGACCAAGTCCACCTTCCTTCTTATGCATAGAAACAAACTCCCACTTAACCAAGATCCACTTAGAATTATGCAAATTACCACTCCAAAGAAATTAGCGTGAGAGCATCAAATTCCTTAAGGAAATACATAGGAGCTGCTGGACAAAAATCCTATTGATGGGAAGGGCCTGAATCACCAATTGAAGAAGAGTCACCCTAGCAGCAGTGGAAAGCCAATGACGAGTCCAATTGTGTACCTTATTGTGCAACTTATCAAGCAAGTCTTTCCAAAAAGTTCTGATTTGCCGACCAACATTAAGAAGAAAAGCCAGGTAGATCAAGGACAAAGATCCTATTTGAAACCTCAAAATATTAGCAATCCTCCTCTAAATAGGATCAAGGGTGTTAAATAATAAGATAGAATATTTATGCTCATTGAATTTTTGACTTGAAGCAACTAAATAGATATCCAATGCTCGCCTAAAGGAAACAATTTCATGAAGGCGAGCAATACCCATAAGAGAAGTATCACCCACAAACTAGAGACCCTAAAGCCTAGGCAACCCATTACTACAACTCCATCCCTGAATCACACCATGGGAAACATGAGACTTGATAAATTTACCAAGGTCCTTAGCCATTATAATAAACAAATAGGGGGACAAAGGATCCCCTTGACGAAGGCCTCTAGAAGCACCAAATAACGTAGAGGGCTCACCATTACTAATTACTGAGAATGAAGAAGAAGTATCACAACTCATTGTCCAACTAACCTATTCAGAACAAAATCCAAAGGCTAAAAGATTTTTTTTCAAAAAATGCCACTTAACTCTATCATAGGCCTTAGCCATATCCAATTTGATAAACATAGATTTCTCTTTAAAAGTTGCCACAAAGTGGATGGATTTAGAAGCAACCACCACCCCATACAGAATTTGTCCTCCTGCCACAAAAACCTCTTGCCCATCCAAGATCAAAGATGGGAGGTATATTTTGAGCCTCTTCGCAATCAACTTAGTAATGATTTTATACACCACATTACAAAGAGTAATAAGCTGAAAGAAATCCAATTGATTAGCACCTTCTTTTTTTGGAATAAGAACGAGAAAAGTAGAATTTAAGGAACAATAATTTATTTATTACCAAGAGATTCCCGGACCACCTCCAAAAAATCTAGATTAACAATATCCCAAAACTCTTGAAAAAATTCTATTGGAAATCCATCTAGATTGGGCGCTTTTCCCTTACGCATCCCAAAAAAAACCTCCTCCAATTTAGACAAAGAGATCTGTTGAATGAGGGAAACATTTATCGCTTGAGTGACCAGAGAGGGGATACAAGCAATGATCATATTCTCCTTATCTTCAACATTAGGTGAATCCTCAGAAAAAAGAGCTGAATAGTACTAAGTAGTCTCATGGGATAAATCTTGTAGTGAAGATAGCTAAATTCCTTCAGAATTAATCAAATAAGAAATATAACTCTTATTTCGACAATCCTGAACAAAATTATGAAAAAAGGCAATGTTCCTATCGCCTTCCTAAAGCCAATCAATCTAAGCCTTCCGTTTTCAAAAAATCTCCTCATGAAGTTCTCACTCCTCTAACTCTCTCACAACTTGAGATTCAACCCTGCCTAAAGCTTTTGAGAATCCAAAGTCTCGAATTTGGCGAGCGATAACATCAAGGTGTGCCTGAAATTTCTTAGCAAAAGAATACATAGCAATACCATAGGTAGGGCCACCATCTCTCCACCACTGAGCCATCAAATCATGGAGGGATACATCACAAAGCCACATAAGTTGAAACTTGAAAGGAGGAGTCTTAGGAACTCCAAGAGAAACTGCTAAAAATGTAATTGGCCAATGATCTAAACCCCACCAATCAAGAATCTTAGAGCTAGTAGTCAAGGTCCCACCAACCCTAAATCATAAAGCAAAAAATCTATCCAGCCGCTTTGAGATAGCATCCTCTCCATGTCGTCTATTATTCTAAGTAATGATCCCATTAAATGGTTTGACATCAATTAAAGAAAAGGAATCAACATTCACTCGAAAGAGAAGAGAAGCATGACCCAACCAAGCCAAGCCCCCTTATTTCTCATCCAAACTTAACACTGAATTGAAAACACTAGCTAAAAACCAAGGAAGGTGAGGAGCAGAGGATCTAACATACCTAATATATGTAACCACAACTTAGATTTCCCACCAATATCAATAGGAGTGATGAGACAAAAATAATGGCTCTATTTTTTCTATGTACATGTGTCTTTTCTGAGATATTAGGAGTCTGTTTATATCGTTGAGTTTAGAACCCTTTGTTAAAATGATATTGTTTTATATGTACTGGTAATATGTTCATATGGCACAAAATTATCTGATATATGTTCCTTTCTGATGCAATATGATAGATAAATGTGTTATGAGGAATATCCATGGAAATAACGCATGTAGATTTTGAATGTTATTCTGATAGTAATAATTAGGCCTATATTTGTGCACGTTAACAACTTCATGTAGGATTGAAGAAGGATGTTGAACCGGTCCAGGATGCTCAATAATAAAGATGATGGAAACGTTGGCAAAGGAAGAGACAACAAGGATCGTTATTGAAGAAGTCAGCTGGCGGTTGGAAGTGGTTCATTATGACTTGTTGAAGAGTTAATGGTTCCTTTTGTTGAAGGAGTACATTTAGGATTGAAATGATGCTACATTCTCTGTGTTGTTCTAACGGGCTTTAACTGGTTCTTGACATCTGTAATCTTGCCTTTTTCTTTCTCCTTGCTCAATAAATGCATCCTCCTTAAAATGTGGGAGTGGTATGCTATTTAGTTAGATTTTATGCTTTAAATAAACTTCCCACCTTATCTTGTGGTGGTGGAGAGAAAAAGATAGTTTCAGTTATAGTAATGCAGTTCTGAATTAAAAGGAACAAGCTTTTAGTAAATTGTTATGTTGTCAAGCATTTTGAAATCAATAAAGATGGTGTTTTAAGCTTCAGTCATTTGGTTCAGATATCTAGATGCTTACGAAGGGGGCCCACTTAGTGAGTACTCCTTTGTTTTCTCTTATCTATTATTTCATGTTATGTACTTAGTATTATTCTGATCACAGATTGCCACTGGAATATTTCTTGTGACTGTTCCTGGAGCCACTATGAACTGGGTAGAATCTTGTTTATTGATCATGGATAAATTTAGTTGATTTCTAGAAGGTAGTTAGTTTTATTTACAAGTATTTTAGTTATTTATTTCCAGCTTTCTAATTCCAGCAATAGGAAAAGTGGTCGTTTAGTCTTTCTAGTACATATACTTTGCAGACCCATTTCAAGTATACGCCCTAGGTTTACAATTAAGTGAACCTTCATGGTAAAAGATAATTACTTGGTTGGATGTCCAATCCCCAAGGTATGATTTCAAGGTTTAAATTATTGAACCATTAAGAAGAGCAGTCATTTTTGGCGTCGTTGTCGAGGACGGTGTCAAACTAGAAACCTTTGCAGTCATTGATAGTTGTACTTTGTTTTCTCTAGTTTAAAAGTTTGATTTCATTTACCTATCCAAGTGATGACCTATAATATTACTGCATGCCTAGGAGAAGAGACACTTTAGGAAGGTTTCTTCCTAATGAACCCTATCCTGGTGAAGATTTTGAGCAAGCTCATAATTTATTTGAAGAAGGAGACCACAAGATAAACCCATTTGCTGAGTTGTTTGCCAATATTGACGAGCCTGCAGATCAAGAACTTGTTGAGAACCCATTTGCTTTGATACTTTATCAAGCAAGAATAATAACCCAGAACCAACCTAATAAACCTACCTTTCAATTCCCTATCACTGATCAACATGATAATAATAACCTCAAGAATATCCCTTCTTCAATTGTCCCTAAATTTTATGGGCTTGTAACAGAGGATCCAGACAACTTTTTGTTTGAATTTGATATCCTCTGTCGGAGCTATGATTACACTACTGATGCTCATAGACTAAAATTGTTTCCTGCTACTCTAAAAGAAGGAGCCCTCAGATATTTCATGAGTCTTGGGAGGGATGTTGTTGATAGCTAGGAAGCTATGAAAATAAAATTTCTTGAGAAATATAAAGAATATTGCAAAAGTGGTAGTAGGGGGGATGACATCTTTAGGATGCAACAAAAAGATGATGAAAATTTGGAAGACTATATTTCAAGATTCTTGTTCTGTTTAAAGAAAAATTCAGATTATACTCTTAATGAACAATCTCAAAAGTTGCTTTTTCTCAGAGGAATAAGCGATGATAGTATTGAAGCTCTGGACCTAATAGGAGGGGGAGATATCTCTCAAGTGTCTTGGGCATATCTAACAAAAATATATCATAAACCATTCTCAAGCAGTTGTGAAAAAGGGAAGAGGATACCAAGTTACCAAAGGAAAATCCTCCAATGGAGTTTCAAGGATGGAGATTACTCACTTATTTTCTAACTTCAAGCAAGATATTATAAATAATATGGCCACATAGTTGGACACACTTCAGGCAAAAAGGAAGCATGAGGAAGCAAAAGCAGTCCTAATTGAATATTGCCTCCATTGCAGACATAAGAAAAGAGATTGCAGATGCAAGACAATAGAAAATATTGAAAACCATCATGCCTCACTGGAATTTAAACCTGTTGAAAGAGAAGAGGATCAAATCTTTTATGTAGCTCAAAGAAGACCATGGGCTCCATGACAAGGTATACCACCTAATCCTTTATCCTTTAATGGTCCTCTTGATGTGTTTTTTGTACATGACCAAATACAAAATAAAATACCTAAAGGTACCTTATCCTCTCTTGAAAAAAGTTTCCCGACTGCTGAATATCTCGCCGAAGGATCAGTCAGAGTAACTCCAAGGTTCTAATATGTAGGTTCTCTACATGTGGATAAGCTTCTCGTGGTATGATGTGATTTTGCCGGAATCACAAGGGGACTTACACTCAACGACCTGAACGTCTGATTTGCTTTGGATATTACTGGAACATGGAATTTCACCGCCCCTTGACTTTGAAGAAAAGGAAAAAAGGATAAGGGTTGGAACATGATCTATTTCTAACACTAAGAACGTAAGAGCAATGAATGACTTTTGATAAAATTCTAACTAAGTCTTGCTTTGACATCCTAGGATCATCTCCACAAGATTAGTGTGATCTTCTGAGGAAAGATTTATGATGTTTAGATCACCGCAACAAGAATGAACATCATCAGGTTGATGCATATCAATGAAGAAGCGATAATTGAAGTTAAGCTTAAGTTAAATGATTCCAGTTGACTGCACAAGGTGCACTTACAGATAGTAAGAGGCTAGTGGTTTGGACTAGGGGGATTCCATGTGAGTGCATTCAATAACTTCTTTCATTCAATCAAATCATTTATCATCTACAATGAAGATTCAACAAGAGACCATGCATATTGCAAAGAAACGACACATTTCACCATATCTTCAATGAAAAGGAGGTTCATTTACAATCAAGGCAACAATTTCTTGCCTTCTCTTCCTAATCTACTCTAATTACTATTCTATTCTCTATTCTCTATTAATCAATTCCTGACTATTATCTATTAACCAACTATTAACCTTCACAAATAAGGAGCCAAGGATTTATATAGAGAACCCTTTACAAACAAATGGCTCTGATTGACTTAGAATCAATGGCTAGGATTACAAGATAGAAACCCTAATTAGGGTTTGTTACAACAAACTTCCTTAGCCAATTAGAAAATTACATTCCCGGAGCGAGGACCAATAGGAAGCGGGGGTAGGTACATCGAAGTTTGTGTCGTCCCTGATAAATTGGGTACCTTGAATCTGGACATGTTGAGGTGGACCAATCCGACTGGAGGAAAAATGGTTGGGATGCCACTTTGTCTGACGTTTGTGTCTTGGTTTATCCTCCTCTGTCTTTGACGTGATGAATGATGTACCTCCTTTACTCCCATGTGCTTGATGAGGCCTCCTCACTATCAAGTTTTCTTTCTTTGGTAGCAAACCTCACCTTGAAGTGCTGGCAACTCCTTTCTTTGTCATCACGCGGTTCCTTAGTGTGGTGAGGTGAAGGTTTTGGCAACTTCTTGAATGCTTGTAGTCTTCCAACGCTTTAGAATACCTTGAGTCCACCTTTATACTTTTGGAATGTCCTTGATGAGGATGGACTGGAATAGGTCATCCTCATCCTGACTTGGTCTCCTCCCATCTGCAAAATAAACCAAAGGATGATTAAGCATATATGACATATTCATTTCAACATAGCATTTTCCACCTTAAATCATTAATGAGAAAACATCAAAATGGAATTTCGCTCAATATCCTCTCCAGGGACAGGCCCTATAAAAATTTCACTCTGGACCCTTTGGAAGGGTCAAGAGCGAAATTTGCATTTTAGCTCAAATTTAATCATCTCCTTGCCTTGAACTTCGCTTGACCTTTGAATCACTTTCTCCTGAAGACATCATTTATTTGACCTCCAAAATGACCAAAAAAAGGATTTCGCTTTGGACCTTGGCCAAGGACAACACTTATAGAGAATTTCGCTCTGGACCCTTTGGAAGGGTCATGAGCAAAAATCTTATTTTGAGCTCATTTCTTCATCCTCTCAACATCAATCAACTTCAAAGGGAAAGGAAACATCCCCTCACACCCATCCAAGGCATAAAAACCAAAATTTTAACTTGAACTGCAAAGAAAATAGGTGATTTTAGGAATTTCGCTCTGGACCCTTTGGAAGGGTTAGGAGCGAAATTCATGGTTTGGATAAATTACTTCAAATTTGATAATCACTAGCAAGTCAAATTCACACCTAAGGACACTTCCAATCCTAATTCACCTTGAACCACCCTAGACTTGGCATAAAATTGAGGGAAAAGAGTGGTTTTGTGAAATTTTGCTATGGGCCCTTTAGAGGGGTCAGGAGAAAATTTCTCATTCTAGACTTGACTCTTCATATTTTCAATCCCAATATTATTTGAAAGGTAAAATTCCATCACTCTTTACCTAAGGAACAAGGTTTGAAGCCCAAGCATGGAAGCAAATGAGGTTAATAAAGAATTTTGCTCTGGACCCTTTGGAAGGGTTAGGAGCGAAATTCACAATTTTGGACAAGATCCTCACTTTTAAACACTTTCATTCACTCCCTAAAGTAAGAACATATCAACCTACCCCCACCATGCTCAAAGAACAAGACTTTTAGTGCAAACAAGGAAGAAAAAAGGGGGCTTCTAAGAATTTCGCTCTAAACCCTTTGGAAGGGTTAGGAGTGAAATTCATGTTTTTGATTGATTTCTCACCTCTTTCATCCAATCCATCTTCAAAATTGATCAAACTCACCCTCCACTCACCATATTCAAGTCCACTTGTCATCCACTTGGCTCAAAAATCTTCATTTTCAATGCCTTATGCCAAAATTGAGGGTCAAATGAGGATTTCGCTCTGGACCCTTTGGAAGGGTCAGGAGTGAAATTCATGTTTTAGGCAAAATATTCATCTTTCAAAGTGTCCAACTACCTCTCAAGGCAAGAAAATACCCATCCACCCTCCAACATGCCAACGCCTAGCCAAAACAAGGAAGAAAATAAGAGCTATAAGGATTTTCGCTCTGGACCCTTTGGAAGGGTCAGGAGTGAAATCCTCTTTCCAAGTTGATTTTGCACTTCATTCATCCAATTCTTCCTCAAATGAAATCAATTAAACTTCCTTTTATCCTAATCAAGGCAATTCACTATCAAACTAGCTCCAGACAAGGCCACTCTAGGGCCTAAGGCAAAAAGAAGGTCAAATGGAGGATTTCGCTCTGGACCCTTTGGAAGGGTCGAGCAAAATTCCCCTTCTAGGCTGATTTCCATCATTTCATCGCCTCAAACCTCCTCTCCAAGGTAAAAATGCATCCATGTCTTCCAAATCATGCCTTAGAAGTTCCAAACTTGGTCAAGTTAAAGAGCAAAATAGAGGAAATATGAATTTCGCTCTGGACCCTTTGGAAGGGTCAGGAGCGAAATTCTCCTTCTAGGCTCATTTTAACTTTTTTCCTCCCTTCTTTGTCTTGGATATAACTCACTAGGCTTCTCATGATCATCCTCCAGTCCAAGTTAGCATTCATTTAAAGGCTTTGTTAAGAAAAAAGGGGCTCATATGAATTTCGCTCTGGACCCTTTGGAAGGGTCAGGAGCGAAATTCTTGTCTTGGTCAAAAATCCTTCACTCCTTCACTTTTAGTCACTCCCTAAGGTAAGAACATATCCATCTACCTTCACCATGACCAAGGAACAAGGCTTTCGGTGCAAACAAGGAGGAAAAAAGGTGTCTTCTAAGAATTTGTCTCTAGACCCTTTGGAAGGATTAGGAGCGAAATTTCTTTTAGGCTCAAATCTTGACTTCATCTCTCACATTTCTTCACTCCAAATAAGTGTTTTTCCCTCAATAATGCCTAGGAATGAGTTAGTTCTAAGTTTGGATCAAAGTAGAATGTCCTATAGAGGAATTCGCTCTAGACCCTCTGGAAGGGTCAGGGGCGAAATTAAAATTCGCTTTGGACCCTTTGGAAGGGTCAAGAGAGAAATTCGACATTTTGGTCTCTCCGTCAGGATTCATATATGGAATATAACATTTAAGTATAATATACTTTAAGTTATATTCCATATATACTATCAGGATGTTTGAGAGTGGTTTCAGACCTCCAGGAGTTATAATGCAAAATCTAGTTTTTGGAGGATTCTTCAATTTTCCAGACTTAGTCAAATTTCAGCATCAGGATGACATTCCAGACTTAGCCAAATTTCAGGACATTTGAAGATTGGGACGACGTTCTAGACTTCATCACTCACTAACTTGACCTAACTCAGACCTTCAAAGAGGATATTCACTCACCAAGCTTCATTAACCTCCTGTAACTCAAACACGACATAATTAGCACCAAGAGCAAAACCTTGTCCTAAGGAAGACTTTCAAAGATGACCCTAACTCGAAGCATCCATTGACTCACCTTTAGCTAAAACAGAGCCTGCTCTCTTAGTTATCCCTCTGGAAATACTCAACATGCAAAGGCTAATAGACAAAACTCTAAAAGACCTAGAAAACAAACCCGAGAAGGCAAAAAGTAGGGGTCCCCATTTGCAATGGGGCGATGTGTGAATACGTCACAACATGTCCATATTCCAATTCATATAATTTTAGTATTCAGTGGCAAAATCAGTATCCTCCCTATTATGGGAACTTCCCTAAGCAAAATTGGAACAATTCCCAGAATGCATGGACCAGTTATCAGAACTCCCCTCCTCCTTGGCAGCAAAATCAAGGAAATTGGCAATCACGTCAAGGAAACTGACAACAAACACCGTAATGGAGAGGAGGACAACAATGGTCAAATCAATCCTATAGTTTCCAACAACCTCCTCAACAACCTTAACAACAAGCCCTAATACCCCCACCTAATCCAAATGTTGTTGCACCACCTAAACCTACTCAATTGCCAGCTTAGCCCATGCCAAATCCTAACAATAAACAACCACAACAACAACCAGTTTATGCGACTAATCCAAATCAATACCCTGCCTATGTTGTTACTATAAGTGATATCCATTTAAGGTCCAGAATAACTCTTCTTGCACCATCGCCTCCAGTTATCACTGAAATGCCTGATGAAGGACAAATCTACCAAAGCGCCGAAAACTCATCAATCCCATCAAAGCCAAAACAACAAAAATCAAGCAATATCCCTCCATTTCCTCAAATATTAGAGGTAAAACCAACTAAGAAAAAAGAAGAACCCATATTTGATATTGTGGATCAGTTAAAAAATGTTTGTGTCAAGATTCCTTTGTTTCAAGCAATAAAGGATGTTCCAATATATGGGAAGGCAATAAAAGAAGCTTGCTTGAAAAATACAGGAAGAAAGAAGAAAGATCTACCTACAGTTCATGTTGTAGGCCAATTAGCAAACCTCATGTTAGGGAAATTTTCTATCCCTAAGTATTCAAACCCGGGAAGTCCTCTTGTGGCAGTAGTTGTCAATGGAGTTCAAGTTCATAATGCTCTTATTGACCTTGGGGTAGCTATTAATGTTATGGAAAAGGATGTGATGTAGAAACTCAATATCACTAACCTAAGGACTACAACTACTGTCCTACAACTTGCAGACAGTTCTACTATTACACCATATGGTATGGTGGAAGATATTGTAGTAACACTGGATTCCTGGGAATATCCAACTGACTTTGTCATTCTTTCACCCAAAGAAAATTTAGGAGGCTATCGTATTATTTTGGGTAGACCCTAGTTAGCCACAACAGATGCTTTCATAGGATGTAGATCAGGGGACATGACCATTTTTGATGGGACAAAAACTAAAACACTTGCATTATATTCACTTGCCCAACCTCAACTTGAGAATGAGCATTTAGTTTGGCCAGACATAGAAGAAGAATATGATAAAGTCAATTCCATAGAACAATTGATGATGATAAGGAGAGACCCATTCTTGCAACTTCAAGAAGAGGAGGATGTCCTATCTAATGTTCTGCAAAATCAATATGGAATTCCTGACCAAACTACTGACTGTAATGCACAAAATGTATGTCCTCTACAAAACTTTGTTGTCAACCACTTCTACAGAATCTCATGCAGCCATAGACTTAGTGCATACATTGCTACCACATGAAATAATTGTTCCACATTTTCTGCAACATCTATAATGGATCTATTTAAGCAAGTTGAAGTGACCCTGAAAAAATGGTTAAATGTCAATAGTTGCCTCACCCGAGAACAAATTGTGTCTTTAACAAAAATATTGTAGTCCCACAAAGAAGCATTTGCATGGGACTAAACATATATGAAAGGTTTACATCCTAAGTTATGCACACACCAAATCTACATCAGAGAAGACTGTAAACCAGTAAGCCAACCTCAAAGAAGAATAAACCTTTCATTAAGGGAAATAGTTAAGCAGGAATTGAAGAAGTTACTCAATGTAGGATTTATATATCCTATTTTTGACAGCGAATGGATATTGCCCTTAGTTATTGTTCCTAAGAAAAATGGCAGGTGGAGAGTTTGTGTAGATTATAGGGAGCTTAATGTTGCAACCAAGAAGGATCACTTCCCTCTTCCTTTTATTAACCAAGTATTTGTTAGTATTTAACCAGTGACTAAGCGGGGGGGGGGTGAATTAGTCAAAGCTATTTCCTCACAATTTAACCAATCAAGCTTACCAGTCTGCAATTATCCTTTGTATTTTCTCAAACATTGTGTAAATCATGAAAGCAAATAACATCAAAGAAAAGAGATTTGCACGCACACATAAATATCACATAGCACAAGTAATTATACGTGGAAACCCTCGGTTAGAGAGAGAAAACCACAGCGGGGATAACCCACAATCTCCCTTACTGCAGTGAAAAAGAGTGCCCTGTTAAAAGATTACAATCTGTTCTTTATGAGAACATCACCCTGTTAGAAGTGACTGGTATCCGGCTAATAATACCTTAGAACCTATTAAAGTTCACCTTGCTAGAGGATTTTACAACTTCATATTTGAAGTGACTCTGTTAAGAGATTTTACATAAAGAACCGGTTAAGGTTCACCCTGTTAAGGGATTTACAATGTTGCAATTGTTAGAAGGAAACAAAGATGAATGATCTGTCTGATGACACTACCTTTGTCTCATAGATCACTATTTCATGCTCTATTCAACTGGTCGGTGTCGACTTCACCGATTCATACCTATTTCTGCTATACTTTGTTCTGCTCCCCCTATTTACTTTCACACAAATATTTTTCATATTAACAACAACAAACTCATAATGAATTCTGTGAATATATTATCCTTTGGTTCTGACACCAACTTTCCCTCCAAAACCTCAGATTCAAAATTATGTTACCGCGCCATTAATTACTCTCCAGAAATCATTCCAGGATTATCGGTCAAGACAATCGTTCATGCCGATAAGTTCGTCAATTGAAAAGGGAAGACTACCAGTTCAACTAGATGTTAACTAAACATTTCCAAGTCTATCGGTTGAGACTCCTAATATATCGGTGTACCGATCAAATTTTGCCTAACCGGTTACCTCCTGTATACTGGTCTATTATCTACTTAGCCGATTATCCTCATGTGTACCGATTTGTTCACTGCTTAGCCGGTTGACCTCTTGTGTGTCGGTCTACTCACTGCTTAGTCAGTCTACACTCTTCTTACCCTGTCTACATACTACTTATCTGGTCTATACTCTGCTTAGTTGGTCTATACTTTGCTTAGCCGGTTAACTCACTACCAATAGGAATAAGAACTCTTGTTCTTTACCGGTTATCCTTTACTTCTTTACCGATGGACTATGAAGACTTAGAAGATGATGTTGCCAACAATGACAACCATTTCATTCACCGGTCATACAAAATGCACCAAAATGCCAACAAACTCCCCCTTTGGCATTGGTGGTAAACATTATAAAAATGTGTCGGTTCTGACCCCTGTTACTTATAATGTACAAAATCTCCAAAACTCCCCCTTTTGACATCAATGGAAAAGACTATATAGAATGATTTATCAAAGTAAAGAAAAAAATTCTTTGAAATTTTCTTGAGCTACTTTCAAAGAGGATTCTCATGAAGGCTTTACTTGTTTCATGTTGGTGAAGTGACCATGCAAAACTGTAACAAAATTCTCCATATCATCAACTGTTTTGCAGTCAGGTTCAAGTATGAGATGTTCCGCTTTCTTTAACATTCCTTTGCATGGAATCAATAATTGGTGCCAGGAAGCATTGTAGCTCTAACAAGCTAAGACCTCATTTGTCCTCTTCTTCTTTTAACCTTTTGATTTCATGAGTGAGTTGTTTTATCTTGCCAATAAAAATTGTTGTTGAGCTGTTAAGATGATCAAAACAACCTATCAGATCTTGAATTTCTTTTTGAGTTTGAGTTCTTTTATCTTCTAGATCTTTGATTAAATTAGTAAAACTTGAAGATTTGACCAATAATTGGCCAACTTTCTGTAGTATAGTTTTCACCTCTTTTGTGCAGTTGGAGAAGGCAACTTTTCCAACTAATATTTGTTCCATGAGTTTTTCCCCTCTCTTTGATTCATATTGCCTTACTGCAACCTTTTCCAGATTGGTTTCCTCTGAACTGATTGTTGTTACAAGAGTTACCAACTAATCAATGATGGGTGCATTGTCATCAACAACAATATCAGGAATTAGGTCAGATAGAATTGTCTTGGCAAAATTGAGAACTCTTTCCTTCTTTTTCTTTGCTTTCAATTTAGCCTTTTCAGCTTGAATTTTCAGTTTTTCTGAGACTTTAATCAATTTCTTGGGGATCATTTTATTTATATCAATGATCGATTCTTCCTCATCTGTTTCATCTCCCTTTTCTACGATCTCAACCTCAAAACTAGCTGCAGTCGTGAGTTTTACTTTCTTCTTTTCACTTTCCTTATCTAAGTCTAACTTCCTCTTTGTCGAAGGAATATCCATCACTTCTTTCTTATCTTCTACTTTCTTCTCTTCGTCTTTTCTTTTTTATGATAAAATAGGATTTGGTGTCACTAAAGTTCTGTGAGGTGTATCTTCATAAGGAATGTCTTCAATTGTCACCTCATCTTTATCGGGATGCTTAGTTTGATCAACTTCCTTCACCGGTGTAGTATAAAACGGTTGTTCAACATCCTTTGTCAGATTGGGAATGTTTGACACAACATTTCCTATGATGTCCTCAACTGAGAAAACATCAAAACCTTTAGTAGAGTCTTTGTCTTTACCTTTCCCTTTGTCAAGGGTAGGTGCACCTTGGTCCTGTTTTGTTCCCTTTGCTATTTCTTCTTCAGCTTCCTTTATTCATGATTGTTTTCCACAAGGCAACACTTTCTTCACGTACCACTTCAACTTCACCTATAGCCACTCTCCCTGTTCTATTTATTATTTTAAAATGTTGAATGCATGCTTTAGCTACTAGTGAAGCTTGATCAAGATCTAAATCATTTTGCACTTCCATGAGTGCTTTTATCCTATGCTCTTTCTCAATGGCTAGAGCAATTTTCCATCTCCCCTCAATTTGATCTTGCAAATCAGATGGAATTATTCCATATATTCGCTGGGAGTTCTACAAAACTTGTGCAAGTTCTAGATTAGTGCTTCCTCAATTCTTCTTTTGTCTTCTTCATGACAGAGGGAATATGTTCTCCCAACACCAGACAAACCTCCAAATTCTTTGATCCCATGGACCAATTCATCAACTGTTGGAGCTATGTTTCTTCCACTTCTTCTAACCTCTCTAATTTCCATATCTGATTGGATGTAAGTGTTATCACCCTCTTTTTCATCCTTTTTGGGCTTCTTTTCAGCCTTTGCATCAACTTTTCCTTCAGTCTTTTTCTTTCTAGTATAAGTTACTCCTACCAGTTTATCTTTACTTAGGGAAGATACAGGAGTACTTATGTCCTTTTCTTTTGTATATATTGTTGGCTTGGTAGTTGCAGTCCGCTTGGGTTTTGTCTTTGACACTTTCTTCTTTTCTCCTATTGGTTCTTCATCTTTATTAGGTTTAGCCCCTGTTTGTTCACTAGTACCGATGGAAGTTGTGGTACCGGATACTTCGCCTCCATATTTTTTGTCTAGGGTATCAATCATTTTTCTTACCTTCCTTTGAATGATTGGCACCTTAAGTTCCTATTTTATTTTGGAGCTTGCCTCCTCACAAGTTCCAAATCTCTTTTCCTTCTGGTCTACCGGTTTGGATAGTAGCATGTTTGCATGAATTTTAATAATGTTTGTTGCAACCTCATAACCCATAGTTGGAACCCAAAAGGTTCTGGGTTGAACAGCTTGAATGATGCAACAATCTGTGTCTACAAGAACACAAATGTTGTCTTTGTACTTCTGCACTATACCAGTTGGTATTCTTTCCCTTTTATGCATCTTGATTTGAAATTCCTTAAAATATCCCCACATTATTTCAACGAACCTATCTACTAAATCCCTAATCATTTCACCTATATGAACCATGATAGGTTTTTCTTCATACCATACTATATTACCCTTACCGGGAAATAAGTTTTGCACATAGAAAAATATTCATACCAGTAGTGAGCCATATTTGAAAAATTGCTTCTTTTCCTTCTTGATTCTCTCCATATTTACCATAAATTGGCTTCTGATCATCTCACAAATATCATATGTAGCATCCTCCTTGATGAATCGATAGGCAACATGTATATCACCGCTCAACACACTATTCATCTTGCTTGATTAGTAGACCCTATAACCCAGCACTGTAGAAGCAAATCTTACTTCAGTATCCTCAATATGAGTGATTGTCATTGCTCTACTATCACATCGAGATTTGGTCAACCAAGTGACTTCAGTGGATGAAATTGTTCTTAGGGTTAGTGCTTCACCGGTTGATCTAAACCCTATTACTCTCTGAATTACATCCTTTGTAATCTTAATCGGTGCTCCAACTTCCAGCCATAGAAATTGATCATGCACTCTGCTTAATACATACCTAACCTACTCGACATGAAACTGATCGGGAAAATCAGCAACATTTGACAAACCCTTGGTCTTCAGAGGTAAATATTTTGCCTTCAACTGATCATTAACACAAAACCCTTTAAATTCATTTTGAATGAATTTGTCTCCAAGTTATTCAAGCTTGCAATGGATGTAGGAGTGAATATCTTCAACCAATAATACACCAGAGGGAACAGATGATAAGGCCCCCATCATGTCAATCTCTCCATCTTTCATTGGATGCAACTTGAACTTGGGTTGAGGTTCTTTAATTGCTTCAACAAACACAAGAGTCGATATAGGCGCTACCATGATGACCTTCAAATATTTTTTTCTCAAACGGGGTTTGAATACATTCTCCTCAAAAATACCAAACACCACTATCACTGTACTTGAACTCTTCGCACAAATATCACTAGCAATATTTCAATCATCTTTGGTCGCACAAGAGCTCGAGAAAGTTCACAAGAAATCAGGGTAAGTGAAATGTATTGACATTTTCTTATTTATCCGTTAAGATTTATCAGTGTAATGATACAACGGTTAGTTTTGAAACTTACAACTTAAGGTACACCGATTTACCTTTTACTGGTTGCTTGTTACTGATACCAATACACAAACAACTAACCCACAAGACATTTATCAAACAAGAACTTTAGGCTACCTTTATGCATCTCAACTATGTAGATAGACATAACCTTATATTGATTAAGGGGATTCAAAAATGATCTTATCATATTTGCTCCCCCTGAGCATCGATATGCTTAGTTTGAAGAGGAAATGTCATCACCGATGGATGATGACTTGGTTTTAGAATGAATTTCTCCTTCTTTTCTTTCTTCCTTCTTAATCCATGTCTTTTTCATTTCATTCCTCACTTCTTCAATTGTCTTCTTTCCTTTCAGGTCATTTTGCCCTTTCTTCTTGTCAAATTAGTTCTTGTCTTTAGACCGGTTATATGATCCATTCCTACATTCTCTGGCTAAGTTACCGATCTTATGTCAATTGAAACATGCCATAATGGTTGTCCTCCATGGTCCTGCATTATTTCTCTGACCTATTCTCATTCTGCAATTTTTTGCAACATGACCAAAATTACCACAAGTGGAACAGGTGGCATTGAACTGATTACTCCTTTTATTAGGGCTAACTGGTTTGAATGGTGGTCTTGATACAGTTGACTTGAACATGCATTCTTCAAATTTGTGTCCATATTTATTGCATGTAAAGCAACATCCATTAAATCTTCTTTTATTTGACATGCTGCTAGATTGAGATCTACACTCATAAGCAGTATGACCATACTTGTGACAATTATGACAGTAACCATCAAAGGTGAAAGTCTTCTTTTGACTAACTGGTTTATTTATACACACATCAGACTTATGACCCGGTTTACCACAATTATTACAAGAAGATTTAGAAAACTTAATACCTTTCTCTCCTGAATGGTTCCTGATGTCATGGAAATGGGGACAAGGCAACAACAAAGTTCAATGTTAATAAGTTAGTTTCAACCATAAAAACAAAACAAAGAACTAAAAACCATTCCAAACATATCAAGAGAGATTTCAAAAAGCATGAAAGAAGTTTAACAAAATAAAAGAAAGGAGAAGAGCCTCCCTAAGATGCTTCCATGATGCCTTTTGATGCTTCTCCCTTGTTTCTCTCCTCTCCAAGTCCCAAATGAGTGTAGCTCTCAGCTTTTAGCACTAGCCATGGATGCCATATGGAGATTCAAGATGGTTGAATATGATAAGCAAATACTATGCAAGAGTAGATAGTGATGCTATGAAAAAGCTCTATGCTAATGCCAGTATAACAACAATACTCTAAAATGCTTCTTTCTTTGCTTGAGGAGAAGGGTTCTATTTATAGAAGAAATGGGGAAATGAAGGGTTAAGATTGAATGGTTTAATCAAGGGCCAAGTTTGAAAGTTGGGGATCCATGTGCACAATTGGCACCAATAAAACGGTGACAAGTGTCAACATAGGATTGGGTTGAGAGAAGAGGTTGGAGGCATTAAAGGCCTGAGAAGACCTCATGGTTATCTAGAAGGTAAGGGTCAAGTCTAAATTAGGATTACCCACTGGATTAGGAGTTAATGCAAGGATAAACCTTTGTGCAAATGATTAAGAGATAATCATGGTCAAAGCATTAATGGCCTGATGAGACCTTTGGGTTGGGTAGAGGTTGAGTCAAAACAAATGTTTTAACCATGTGGGAGGGTTGAATTAACCATTCCTTTTATCATCCTTCATCTTTTTTGATTTAGATGATTCTCCAGTTTCCATAGGACTTGTACGAGAGTAACCAAGACTGGTTGTTACCTTTGTTCTTCTCTGAGCTTTCAACTGTTCATCTATCTTCTCAGAGCTTTCATTGAATTTCTGTAGCTTCTCATTTCTCTCATTTGCAACTTTCAACTCATTTTTGAGTTCAATCTCTTTCATCATCTTCTCCTTTTCTTTTGTGTTGTCATGCAGATGCTCATGTATGTATTCATTCTCCTAAGTGAGAATTTGGATTTCTTCATATTTTTCAATCATGATTGCATCATTTTCTCTTAGGGCTTCTTCAGCAAGCCTTTTGGCTTTTTCAACCTTTGACAAAGCTTCTTCTACATCTCTTTTTCTTTCACCAACATTTTTGTCGGCTTCCAGTATTTTAGTCATTCTCAGGGCCTGATTTTCATGTTCTCTTTTGAGATGTGTGATTTCTTCCATCAGCTTCTTGTTCTTTTCCATGAGTTCTGAGACTGCTTCTTCTGCTTCTTCAGATCCACTTAGTTCTAAGAGTTGATCATGATATCCTAACTCTCATTTAGTTGTAGAGATAGTTCCTTTATTTTAGCAAGAGATTTTCTCAATCTCTCTTTCAGCTGAGCAATGATTTCATTGGCTTCATCAATATGCTTCTGATATTGGTATTCCTCCATGATCTTTTCCTCAAGCTGTCAAGCTTTTCTTCAAAGGACCAAAGCCCTGATACCAATTGTTAGTATTTAACTGGTGACTGAGAGGGGGGGTGAATCAATCAAAGCAATTTCCTCACAATTTAACCAATCAAACTGATCGGTCTGCAATTGTCCTTTGCATTGTCTCAAACATTGTGTAAATCATGAAAGCAAATAACATCAAAGAAAAGATATTTGCATGCACACATAAATATCACATAACATAGGTAATTATACGTGGAAACCCTCAGTTAGAGGGAGAAAACCACGGTGGGGATAACCCACAATCTCTCTTATTGCAGTGAAAAAGAGTGCCCTGTTAAGAGCTTACAATCTGTTCTTTCTGAGAACATCACCTTGTTAGAAGTGACTGGTATCTGGTTAAGAATACCTTAGAACCTATTAAAGTTCACCTTGCTAGAGGATTTTAGAAATTCATATTTGAAGCGACTCTGTTAAGATATTTTACATAAAGAAATGGTTAAGGTTCACCCTAATAAGGGATTTACAATGCTGCAATTGTTAGAAGGCAACAAAGATGAATGATTTGTCTGATGACACTACCTCTGTCTCATAGATCAGCATTGCATGCTCTGTTCAATTGATTGGTGTTGGCTTCACCGATTCATACCTGTTTGTGCTATACTCTGTTCTGCTTCCCCTGTTTACTTCACATAGATATTTTTCACATTAACAACAACAAACTCAAAATGAATTTTGTGAATATATTAGCCTTTGGTTCTGACGCCAACTTTTCCTCCAAAACATTAGATTCAAAATTTTATTACCACGCCATTAATTACTCTCCATAAATCATTCCAATAATATCGGTCAAGACAGTCGTTCATGTTGATAAGTCCATCGATTGAAAAGGGAAGATTGCCGGTTCAACTAGATGTTAACTGGACGTTTCCAAGTCTATTGGTTGAGACTCCTAATATGTCGATGTACCGATCAAATTATGCCTAACCGGTTACCTCCGGTAACCGGTCTATTATCTACTTAGCCGATTATCCTCCTATGTACCGATCTGGTCACTGCTTAGTCGGTTGACCTCCTATGTGCCAGTCTACTCACTGTTTAGTCGGTCTACACTCTGGTTACCCTGTCTACACACTGCTTAGCTGGATTATATTCTGCTTAGCCGGTCGGTCTATACTCTGCTTAGTCGGTTAACTCACTACCAATAGGAATAAGAACTCTTGTTCTTTACCGGTTATCCTTTACTTATTTACCGATGGACTATGCAGACTTAGAAGATGATGTTGCCAACAATGACAACCATTTTATTTACCACTCATACAAAATGCACCAAAATGCCAACAATATTGGACTCTTTAGTAGGAAAGGAATATTTTTCCTTTTTAGATGGTTTCAGTGGATACAACCAGATAAGAATAGCTCCTGAGGACCAAGACAAGTAAACTTTCACATGCCCATGGGGGACCGATGCCTACTGAGTTCTTCCATTTGGTTTATGTAATGCCCCAACCACTTTTCAAAGGGCAGTTATCAACATGTTCTGAGATATTTCTCACGACTGCATGGAGATATACATGGATGACTTCACTAACTATGGTGGTACTTTTGAAGAAGCATTGATTAATTTAGAAAAGACTCTACAGAGATGTGAGGATCATAATTTATCTTTAAAGTGTTTTATGATGATGCAAGAAGGTGTCATTCTTGGCAATTATCTTTCTCATAAAGGAATTCAAGTAGATCCAACAAAGATTGAAGTTATCTCTAATTTGCCTGTACTAACAAAACAAAAAGATGTTAGGAGTTTCTTATTACAACATTGGTAAATGAGTACAACATCAAGCATATAAAATCTACCCCATACCATCCTCAAGCCAATGGACAAGTAGAAATAACAAATAGGGAAATTGAGAGTATCTTAACCAAGACTGTTAATCTTCATAGGAAAGATTGGATAGCTAGGTTACCTGAAGCAGTCTAGGCTTATAGGACATCATGGAAAACAACAACATGGCTTACTCCTTTTGAGATGCTCTATGGTAAGAAGGCAATGATGCCAATTGAGTTTGATCTCAAAACTTTAAGGAAAACAATTGAATTAGGAATGGACATTACTGAAGCACAACAAGCAAGACTTCTGCAACTTAATGAGTTATATGAAGTCCACACAATTGCCCTGCAACACACATAACTCCTATAGAATCACCGAATCAAATGACATGATAAATATATCAAGGACAAAAACTTTCAATCTGGAGATTGGGCTCTACTGTATGATTCCAGCTATAAAGATAATCTAGGAAAGCTTCACACTAGATGGTTAGGGCCATATGAAATATCACAGGTGTTTGACAATGACGTTGTTCAACTCACAATAATTGATCTTGTCAAATTCAAGCTATTAGTTAATGGGCACAGATTGAAATTATATCATAAGCTCCTATCTAAAGAAGATTTCATGAAAGAATTTACTTCAACTGTTGGTTCTCTTGCAAATTTATACTCGGAGTTTCCTCCAGTCGATGACAACAGGCTTTCAACCCTACCTTTTGATTTAGCAACCAAAAAGCTAATTCATAATAAACACTTCCATCTTTATGGAAGATATTTCTCTGTAATAACATCCATCTTTCACTCCACTTCAGCCTCATATCTTCCCTATCATTTCCACCTCACCTCATATTGATCCATTTTTTAGTTTATCATTAAGTTAACTGCATGTACATGGAAAGGACTATGACATGCACTGCGCCACATCACTCCAGGTATGTCACAAATGACCGCTTCAATTATTCCCTATTAGATATCATCATTACCAACATTCAAATTGCCATGTATATTCCTTGTTAGCTTGCTATTATTTCTCTTCTACCATGTGAGGACACTTGGCAAGCTTTTAGTTGGGGGGGGGAGCATGTCGTGATTTGATGCATTTTTGTGTAAGTTTTGATCTCCTACATAAAATTTGATCTCCTACGTGTGATTGATTCCCTATGAGTGATATGTTTTTCCATATCTTATGTCATCAGTACTTTGCATTCATTTTTAATCGCTTTTTATCATTTTTTTCTATGAAAATCAAATTTTGATTGAAAAAGTGATTATGACATTTTATGCACACCATTTTTTGAAAGTCTTGCACGAATTGTCATCTTGATTAATTATGTCACCTTTAAGAGTCATAATTGCACTGTCTTGTGACCCTTGTGATTACCAATCGTCATCCTCATATTTTTTCTCAAGAAGGGTTTTTCCTTGAAAATAACAAGTTACGAGCTACAAAGTGACACTGGTAAGCGGATAAAACATAATATTTCAGGATATTGTGTAAACTACACTTAAGAAGCACTATGGGAGGATCTTTGATAAGGCATGAACCCACAGTTCATACCTCTATTGTGCAGGACCCAAAATGTGGTCAGGAGTGTGTTCAGAGTGGATGGCTAAATTACTTTTTGAAGTTGGAAGATTTTAATAAAGAAATAGCCATTGAATTCACCATGACCTTCTCTAATGGAGAAGAAAACATTAAAGGACTGAGAGTCTTGTTCAATGAAGAAACGATTGCAGTGGTAACTGGTTTACCTACGAAAGGAGAAATATCCAGAATCAAAGGATGTTAGGAGTGCTCGAGCGGGATCATCCACTAATTATTGACAAACAAGGGGCCATAAGAATTTCTTTGCCAAATAAATGGATGGCGGCAACTGTTCACATAATCAGGGATTTAACATGTGAAGGGAGACAGTCTTGTTTACATTCACTACATTTCAAGTTGCTTATTCATCTCAGGCATGAAATGACAATGAATGTTCCAAATGTGTTATATAATCTCTTGAGCATTATGGCCTCTGAAACTGATAAAGGTAGGTCAAATTTCATCTCCCACCATTGTTTAATTAAATTATTAGTGGAATGGTCATTAAGGGATGTATCTCAGTTGTCCTAGGAAGAATTTGTGTCACTTCACGAATTTAGGGCAGAAAATTATCAGGGTTAGGAAAGAATTGCAGAAGAAAATACTAGGGTTTACAAAAGAAGAAGGAAAATGACCCTTGGAGCCTTGAGTTCTAAGGATTCCTCTACTACATATTCTCCTATAGAAAAATAAATTCTAAGTAATGTTGCGTCAGTTCCTGTAGGCACTAGTGAAGATCTCTTAATGAATAATCCCAGAAAAACTAGGGCTTCTACTTGGAAGAAGAAGGATAAGCCAGTAGAGTCCACTAAAGTTGAAATCCATGAAAAAGAAAACCCTAGTATGGAGAACCCTGTGTGATTACAGAAAAAGCAAGGTGGAAAGTGGAATATTCATGAGAAATTAGGAAAATAATATTTGGTCCTTGGAAGAAAGAAACAGAGAGTTGTAAAACCTTTTGTTATAACTCTTCCGTCTGAAGAAAGTACAAAGGAATATGAAATCTCTAGAATCCATAGGGGTGTTTCAACTAAGTCTCAAAGAAGAAGTAATAGGATTAAAGGGAAGCTCAAAAGGAACTACAATGTAAAGTTCAATGAACCTATTTAGGTTGATTCTGAGTTGGAGGGAGGAATAGGTGCAACTTTTGAACAACATGAAATTCAGAGAGAACAATATTGTGATGAGGAGAACATGGATGGGTTGAATAATTTAGTAGAAGTAGTGGAGAAGGTAATAGAATAGGAGGAAGGAGAAGGATTTACAATAGCTATCTCCATGATAGTACAAAAGGAAGTTCTTGTAGTGGAAGGGCAGAACTCTGTCATTAAAAAAGTGACAGAGCAAGAACAGTCAACTGAAGAACAGAGGAAAGGTAAAAGGATTCTTCCAATAATTAGACACAGGCCCACTCCTTTTTCATGGATGTCAGTTGCATTTAGTATGTACTTGGATATGATGGATAAAGAGGCAGAGTGGAAAAATGAGAAGCGACAACTGCAGAAGGAGATTGAAAAGAGAGATAAGGAGATTGCTACTCTTAAGGGGAAGATAGACACCGTGTTGAATCTGATGCCCAGTATTCTTGAATGTAGACCATCGCCTAGGGTCTATTCTATATACTTAAAGGAACACTTCCTCACTTTTAAAATGTCCAGTTTTCTTTCAGATAGGGATCATTCTTTAGAAACTGCTGAAGAGTTTTATCAGGATTATCATAATTCTCCTGTTGTAATTAAAAAATTACTTTGTGAATTTTACTTACATAATTATGCAGTACCTGATGATAGGGAATGCAATCCTTTATTGTATATTGGTGACATACATTTTAGGGCATTGATGTCCTAGATTTCGAATGAGCATACCAGGGGTGAAGAAGCTAAAACTTATTAGGAAGAAGAACTTAAGATTCCCCTGCGAATAAGAGCAAAGAGTAATAATCCAAGGTGATTGTATTATTATTGACAGATAATTTTGTATCATCCTGATTTTAGACTCAAAATATTATCCTTAAGTGAAGAAGCATATCAGGAGTTTGAATCAATGAGGATCTCTGAGGCACAGTCAGCCTTAGGACATGTGGCAAGAAGATGTAACAATCTTTCAGAAGAACTACAAATGACAAAGCCACACTCTTTGCAAAACTATTATGCAGCTTTGAATAGAACTTCATGGTACCTCCAGTTGGGATGAACAAGAATGAATAATTGGCTTCCTTTACTCTTCTAGCCACCTATCCTTTTGTGGCCAATACCAGACTATAATAGGTATGCCAATTCATTTGACGAGACAACAGGAAAGGCTAGGTGGGATAGACTTGAAAAGAACAAAGGATTTTATTGGAATATTGCTACAGGAGGCTCAGGACAGACTCTGGTTATTAATTACAAATCTCGGGAAAAGGGAAGTAATGCAACATATTCATCTTTTGGAGGACCAACAAGACTTTCAATTGGGGGGAAATGATGAGCCAAAAATAATGGCTCTATTTTGTCTATGTGCATGTGTCTTTTCTGGGATATTAGGAGTCTGTTTATATATTTGAGTTTAGAACCCTTTGTTAAAATGATATCATTTTATATGTCCTGGTAATATGTTCATATGGCATAAAATTATTTGATATATGTTCCTTTCTGATGCAATATGATAGATAAATGCGTTATGAGAAATATCCATGGCAATAATGCATGTAGATAAACTTATTTGATATATGTTCCTTTCTGATGCAATATGATAGATAAATGTGTTATGAGAAATATCCATGGCAATAATGCATGTAGATTTTGAATGTTATTCTGATAGGAATAATTAGGCCTATATTTGTGCACATTAACAACTTCATGCAGGATTGAAGAAGGATGTTGAACTGGTCCAAGATACTCAACAATAAAGATGATGGAAACATTGGCAAGGGAAGAGACAACAAGGATCGTTGTTGAAGAAGCCAACTGGTGGTTGGAAGTGGTTCATTATGACTTGTTGAAGACTTAATGGTTCCCTTTGTTGAAGGAGTACATTTAGGATTGAAATGATGCTAGATTCTCTTTGTTGTTCTAATTGTCTTTGACTGTTTCTTGGGATCTGTAATCTCGCCTTTTTCTTTCTCCTTGCTCAATAAATGCATCCTCCTTAAAATATGGGAGTGGTATGCTAGTTAGTTAGATTTTATGCTTTAAATAAACCTCACACCTTCTCTTGTGGTGGTGGAGAGAAAATGATAGTTTCAGTTATAGTAATACAGTTCTGAATTAAAAGAAACAAGCTTTTAGTAAATTGTTATGTTGTCAAGTATTTTGAAATCAATAAAGATGATGTTTTAAGCTTCATTCATTTGGTTAAGATATCTAGATGCTTTCTAAGGGGGCCCACTTAGTGAGTACTCCTCTGTTTTCTTTTATTAGTTATTTCCTATTCTGTACTTAGTATTATTCTGATCATGGATTGCTCTTGTATCCACTAGAATATTTCCTGTGACTGTTCCTGCAGCCACTATGAACCGAGTAGAATCATGTTTATTGATCATGGATAAATTCTATTTTCCTTAGTTGATTTCTAGAAGGTAGTTAGTTTTCTTTACAAGTATTTTAGTTATTTATTTCTAGCATTCTAATTCCAGTAATAGGAAAAGTGGTTGTTTAGTCTTTCTAGTGCATATACTTTGCAGACCCATTTCAAGTATGCGCCCCGAGTTGACAATTAAGTGAACCTTCATGGTAAAAGATAATTACTTGGTTGGATGTCCAATCCCCAAGGTATGATTTCTAGGTCTAAACTATTTAGCCATTAAGAAGAGCAGTCAAGGAGCATACATATTAATGACCAAAATAATCTCACCGAATTCTAAAATAGAGGCCACCACAAAGAGAGTAGAGTGACTAGATATCCACCAAAGTGGAATGATCTTTCGCCGGTCCCAAAAAAGAGTCGAACCTCCAGAACAACCCTGAGAACCAATACTTTGACATTGACCAAAACACCAAATACGAGAAGCACGTTGAAGCATGGAATCAATTGAAAGCTTAGTCTCTTGGACACAAATTATTTTTCGGAGAATGAGCTACCACCAAATCATGAATAGCCTTTTGTCAAGGGATACTATTCAACCTCCTAACATTCCAGGAAAGAATAATCATGGAAGAGGTTGGGAAAAGTGAGCATCCATGGGTTTAACTAACCCAAATTCCACCAACAATTCCCCAGCCAATTTAACCTTCTCTTGATCCTTCTTGTGGCCAATTTTAGAAGAATTCTCAAAAGGTCATTTTTAAGGGGTTTGATCATTCTTGGATAGAGAAATATGTTTAGATTTTTTAAGTTCTTTAATTTTTTAATATTGTGCTTGAATGAAGATCCAACAAGATTGGTATGATTTCTTGTGCATATTTCTTTTTCCTAATTTGGATTCAGATAATATTTTCTTGTTATTTTTGGATTTGATTTAGCTACCTAATTGATCATGACACTACTCATTTATTGATTATTTGACCATGCAATGCAAAATAAATTAAACATAACACCTATCTTTTTGTTTCTTGATCTAGAGAACATTTTTTTTAAAACATATTTACACTAGATAAGAAGTTTTTATATTAATCTATGTATTATGAAAAAAAACTAACACTATTAAAAGACATTTAGGATTTGTTAATTAAATATAGAGACTGAAAAGCATAATTTGAACAAAGTAGATTACTAGTAAATCATTAGGACCTTAATACAAATAAGTACAAAGGATTACATCCAAAGCCACAATACTTCTTTCAATAATAATAGTACAAAACTTGTTAAGGTTATAAAAACACTACAATCGTAATATGAACAACTGCAAAGACAATAAATTTATGAATGATAATCTTTTCAATAGGAAGACTTTAAAAGTACCATTAGAAATCTAAGTTCAAGGAGGTACTTATTTATATTTTGTTTATAAAGAATTTTCCTTAAAATAAATAAATAAATTTAACTACTAGGGGAGAGGGACTAATACATGTTGCAGTACATGGACAGTTTTAGATCAATAGTGGTGCCCTAAAAATGTCATGTCAATGCTTATCCCCAAAAGAGTACCTCTATAATTAAAACCAATGATGTGATGCCACATCGGCGCATAGGTAAACATGACTTAGTGCACACATATGGGTCTTAGGATGATTTGTGACCATTTTGGACACCTTCACAAAAATGCATGCTAATGCGGCATCATATTTGACCATATGGACTTGAAATTTTGTTTTTAAGTAGGGGACTTGACAAGTAAGTTGTTGTGTAAAATTGTTTTTTTTTTAAATGTCCACATATGATTTTGAGAAGCATGAAGTTAGGGTGAGCATGTTTTGGCTCCTCTCCCCTACTATTTTAGGAATAGCTTTGCACGAAAGCAATATTTATTATGAATTAATTCTAGCCACTAATACCAAATCTAGAATATGCAAAGTTTTAGCTAAACTAATCGTTGATATTATTAAAATGTTGGCAACACATTACCCAATGTTGATAATTTTTTTAGAGAACACATCTAAGAATAGTTTTTCCTCAAAAAATGGGAATCTCTCCCAAAAATAGATCTTCAAAATAACTAATTGGGCTAAAAATAGCTACCCGACATCTCCACTAAAATTTCTTAGTGCTGAAATCTTGTGCAAACTCTAAAGGAAATGATACACCTTGACTTCCCTTGGTATCAATACTAAATCTAGTTGCACAATTTAACTTTGAAGAGAAATCTCAACTTTAGAAATCAAAATTTGAAGTCTTTTGATTCATTTTTCCCTTCTAAAACTGAACTCTAATATTCACCGAAATATAATATTCCACTTGTTGATCTTGTAATGTCAATATTTGCATACCTTGTAATTTCACATTATATTTTGTGCACTTTGGTGTCTCATTCCCTTAGTATATTTCTAAGCTCATTTTAACCAAACCCTTTCATTGGCCTTTTTCCCTCCCATGGTGCTTGGGTCTTATCTTCTATGCTCATTTTTTACTAAATTTTGTGTTAGCTTTATTGTTTTCTAATATCTCATCATTTTTGAGTCAAAATTATCTACACACTATTGTGATGCATGAACATTCTCATGACATACTACCATCGCATAATAAATTCTTATTTAGTGGTTATTTCTGAGCATTGTTTCCACTTATCACTTTTCCAAAGTGGTGGAATCTGCTCAAGATGAATTCAAACAGGTTGTTAGCCTCTTTATCTTGTCTCCTCTCTCATTTTTGAAGGAATATTTTCACTCAGAACTCTCACTTGAGCTCTCTTCTTGCAGCCTTACCATTTCATAGCTTTGACAACTATTTTGGCTTCGAACCCTCCATATGAGCACATCATTGTTAAGATTTGATTCCTCCATGTTAGGACCCTATCCTTTAATAACCTAATCCCTTGGGTTCTCTTCCTCCACTTAGCTTTTTTAAAACCTCATAGATGATATTACTTTTGTTCTTTTTGTTTCATTTTATTTTATTATAGCTTCCTTTCTCATTATACCCCTAAGCATGTTGAGATTGCCACACTTTTTTTCATTCATTTTTAGTTACATAATCTATATTGTCATTGTCCTTATTTTTCTAGATACACTTAAGCATAAGAACATACACTATTTCATTTCTCTACCTTTTTTTTTTGTGGAGGTAGAAATATCAAAGTAGGGGTTTAACTTAGGAAAGCTCCCAAACAACCCCAAACATTTTAGTTTTTCTTTGTAGCTACAAGTTTGTTTGGATGGAGATATCCGACAATTTGAGATCTTGATGAAATATTCCCTCTTCTCTTTCATTTAATTATCATTTTAATCAATTTATTTCAATAGATTAGCTTTTTATTTTATTATTATATCATTTTGTTATTGGTAATTTTGTCACATATTAAAGTTTTATCTTTTTGTATGTGTAGGTTGTCTTTTTTATTGTATGGAAGAATTTTGCATTGCAAGGATGTCCATATAAAGTACTCACATCCAAACTAATGGCCTTCAAATTTTAGTGATATTATTTATTATTCTAAAATTAAATTTTATAAATGTATTACATTAATTTCTCTCATGTTTAGCTTATAGTCAGGAAAGGTTAAGAGCTCACCCAATATATCTATTTATGTTAGGAGAGCTTGACTTTGAATATATATGGTTAAAATTGGAAGGAATACTATAGAAGGGGTTTCAATATGTGCTTAAATGTTGCATTCTCTAAGTTCTAAAGTAGTTATAGATTTTTAGTTTTACTTTTTAAATTATGATAAAAGCCATTTAATTTAAAAGTAGAGTAAATCCTCATGTGGAAGTAGGGAGATTTATTTTGTTGATGCAATTTTGCAGATCACAAATTTTCCTCTTTTGCGTGTCCTTGCCAAACTTTTCTCTTATTAGTTTGTATAATTCCCCTTGCATCACATCTCACCTTTTCTAGAACATGATTCATTCATTTTAGCTTCTTATTATGTGTTTGTTCTGTAAATGTCAAGTGTGAGAATATTAGGATTGGGTGTGTCATTCACCTTGTGAATTTTAAGTCTTAATTAACTATATTTAGTTAAGTAGATAATAAATGATGAATGATCTCTAAACATCATGGACTGTCAAAAAAGATGTCCATGTGATGGTGGAGATATTTTTATTTATAATTTATTCTCCAAGATACTTTGATTATTATGTAAGAAGACACCAAAACAAAAGGTTACATGGAAAAGTTCAAATTGACAATTGTAATATATCTTCCTAATTTGTGTCTTATGCCAAGGCATTGATTGCCTTTATGTAGTGCCTAAATTTGGGACATCTAGTTAATATGATGGTTATATAGAATCTATGATGTGTGAGAGATGTGTAAGAAGTATAAGATATGAAATATTAGATACTTTCTATTTTGTACCACTTGACTAGGATTATGGTGCATTATATTTGTTTAGTTGGCTTATTGTTTTGACTTCTCATATTAAAATACCACTTGGTGCTTAGTTGTTCCAATTTTACAATATGATCATATGGGATAGGTATTTGAAAGGTTCTTTTATAGGTATTATTATCTTGTGAAATTAATGAATTAGAGGTAAAAGTGGATTATATTAGTATATTCTATTATGGAGATTAATATAAGCTTGGGCTTCTTTCATATTGGAGTCTTTTTCTACAAGAGTCTCTCCACATATAATTAGTGTCTATATGGTTTGTCTAATTAATATATGCGTATCCATGTTCTAATGTTATATTCAATGGAATAATTAGATTTTAAATCTTGATTGTTGATATTCTTATTACATTGTTTTCCCTTAGTCAACAACTACCAAGGGTTTTCATGTCACCTCTTTGTGGCACTGCATTCAACTTTAATATCGAGGTTGATTGGGAATCATTGACCCATTCACACAAGGTCTATCTCAGCATAAAATTGATCTTTCAAGTTGCTCATGGTGACATCTTGTGAAAATGCTTAGTTTATCAAATGTTGTCTTCTACCACCACTAGTGGCTAATGGGGCATTGTCTCTTGGTATGATAAGCTTCTTCTAGATCCCCTTTTCTAAAACCAAGGCCTCTACCCCCTTCCTTAGAATTCATCATACTTGGGAGTAGGTCTTAATTCACCTTTCTTGGTTTGATCACTCCATTGCAACCTTAAGATTGCCACCATTTCAATTTAGCGCTTTATCACTTTGTTAGTCATGACTCTTTTGTAAGGGCATTGCCACCTTCCACAATCTCTTAGTCTTATCCTCCCTCACTTGGAAAGGCTAGCCTTTTGCTCTTATGCCAATTTCATCTATTCATTGTTAACCAACAAATCCTTTCTTTAGTCTCTCATCTCTCTACATATATGTTATATACTCCTATCCCTTGTAACTTGTTCAAGGATTGGTGTTGTCTATTCCATTTGATTATACAATATTATGCTCTTCTTCCTACCTTTTTATAGTTGATGACCTTAATGCAAAAAGAGATTGTTCCCTTTCAATTTCTAGCTAGCACACTCTCAACTCTTGGTCTCTATTTTCCAAATATCTTCCTTAAACTCAACTCAACTCATGGTTTTTGAATTTTTACTTGTTAAACTTTACATTGATCACTATCTTGTCAATGACCCCACCATTTGTTTCGTTTTCCATAAAAAAAAAAGCAAGAAACATATTTTGAGTATACATGTATGCCCATCACCTTTAGTTTATCTTCTTTTCCTTGTTTCTCATTTTGCTCCTTTGCAAATAGCCTTGGAAACATGCCCTTATTGGTCATTCTATTTATAATAATATTGTCTCCAAGTTTTGTTGGTTGTTTGTGTCCATCCTACGAAAGCTTCATTCACTTGCCATGTTCTCAATCATGCTTTTATCATATTGCTATTGAGTTAAACATGTGTCTTGCATCTTTTTCGTTGCAAATGGTTAGCTTGCCTAAGTTTGTTGAGGAGAATTCACTATAATGGAAACTCACTACTCATATTTTTGACATTAAATATTATTTTCCTCCCCCTCAAGGAGAAGAAAGCCATGATTCTCATATCATTGCTTTGGCTAGTAGTGCCCAAGCACTTGCCTCTCTAGCTTCTACTTTCAACAAATATGGCATGTTGAACCACATGAACCACCTCTAGACTAAGAATATCCAAGCTCCCATGACAAGTTAGTTGGTCATGAACGAATTTTCACTAAATGGTGGGTCGTGAAGGAATTCAAATGTTGATTATTTGGTTTCCATGTCTACAACCTCTTTTATTATTCTTCAATTGCATGTTGACATAGTTATGTGTACATAGTCTCTACTTAACATATAATAGATAATCATGTTTATAAATAAGCACCACCATAATTCTTCAATCATTATTATCATTATAATTATAATTTTATTTATCCTATCACGATCTATTATTAATAAGTATTTTATTCAATCATAATCTATTATAATTATTAGAATCACCAATCATATTATGATATATTTCTTTTACCTAAAAGACAAAAATATATTATTTCAAAAACCAAAAACCATATCATACATATCATAGGTTTGAAATATTCCTTTACAATAATTTGTAATGATACCTTCTCAAGATAAACTCAATACACATGGCTACAACTTAAAAAAGACACCACAACACATAGTGTTGTGACATAGGTCATTTAAAAAATACTCATACCAAATTTTCCATTTTTAATCCCCATTTTGGACAAACTTATCCTTAAATCTAACCTTTTTACAAAATGTATTATATTATATTCACTAATCTAATATTTAATTACAAATTCTAGAGGTGCCCAATAATAACTAGTCGAATCAATTGTCTTTTTTAATAGATTTCTCACAAAGTAGAAGCCTTGTCCTTCAGACAAAATCATGTTTGTTTCCCATGTCTTTTGGTGACTATTTATGTGCACATGGGATAAAAGGAATAATTGATATGAGCAAGTTGATGAGTGGCCCTGCTATAAAAATAATGCATATTGCCTTTGAATCTTTGCTAGACTTTAAAAAGCCATAAAGCATCCATGTTAAGGTATATTCCACTAGTTGCTTGGGATATTCTATTGAACACTTCCTCTTCAATTCCATTACTTAAGAATAGTGTTTCAAAGCCGCCCACCTTTTGTGACCTTATCCCAAAATTTCACAAAAATCTAAATTAGTTAAATTTATTTATAAGAATGTTATCATGGACAACAATTTATCAATTATTATATACTTATTATATATGAATATGAAAGCTTAACAAAACAGTCAAAAGAATGTTCCACCTCCTGTTTTCAAGGAGGGAATGACTGTAATTGTTCATCAACCTGTCATACACAATTCAAGTATTAGATTATTTGTCAAACACCCCATTAACAAATTAAATGGAAACTAATCAATGGCAGCCAAATTGAATGCTTGGAAATAGAGGTTAGATTTGGAATCCAGAAGGAATTAATCTGTGGAATCAAAATATACCATAAGGGGAAGAGTAAGAGTACGAGTAGAACTAGTAGCCATCATAATTCTAATAACTGTGTATTCTTTGTGCTTCCAACATTACAATTACTCTTTTTAAAGATATCCAAAAAATATAATTAAAAGCTCATTAATAAATTTCACATGTATCAATAGTCATCCACTCTAGCCCTGTAATTAGCATTTTTGGACCAAAATTGGCTCATTTGTACACTTTTATTGGTATCCATAATGTGCGACTACTGGGGCATTTGTGCATAAGCATTGGCAATTTAAAGTGCACGGTAAGTAGCAAGTGACACTTTGAAATGTGTACTTTTTGACACTTGCACGCATAACGTATCCCAGAGTGTGCATTGTTATTAGAGAAGTCAAAACAATAGATATAAACAGTTAAGTGCATATGGAGACAACCAAAAAATATTGTTGAAATCTGATTTACCGTTTAAGACCTGTAGGTGCACGAAATTAGATATAATTACTACAGTAAGTTATAAAAAAATTAAGGTTGGAAGAATCTGCAGAGCTGGAAGGACCCAAAAAAAAGCCATTAGAAATACAAAAACAGAACAGCAACCAAAGTGCTGTTTAGTATTATAAAACATAAGTTCTCAGCTGTACATTTGTTTATACAAAACCAATTAATGATTAGTAGTAGTTAAGTAACTGTATAGTATGGTTAATCTCAAACCTGGCTCTCCAAGCCGCCAACATTACTGCTTCAACTCACACACAAGAAGTCAGCTCAGACAGCAAGATCGAGCCAGGCTTCTTTTTCCTTCTGTCAATCCAAAAGATTTTCCTCAGGATGCCTGTCAGGATATATCCAAGGTTAATACATAATTTTTTTTCTTCCCAAAACTTCTGCAGATTAGTTGGGTACTGCTTCTCAGGGATAAGGATCTCATAACCAAGCAAACCAAACCTTGCCAATCCAACTAAGCTCGAGTAGAAAACCATATCTACCAAATACTTATTTATCAGTGGCACTTTTTAATAATCCTCTAGTAGTGATCAATAAGGTAGGCCTGTAAGTACAAAACCATATAAAAACATGTGACACTTCTGACTCTGCATCATAACTGACAAACCGGCAGTGCTGCACAGATTAACCCTCAGAGATACATTTGACTAGGAACTACATAGGCGAACAGTACAGGCCACAGCTTGAGCCCAAACTTTCAGTCTCTCCTTGACCTGTTGTGGGTGATCACCTGAACCAGACAAAAACAGATCCATTAGATCTTGCGCATAATCTTCTCTATCGATCAAACTACATGAATATTAGCAAGATTTATGTATACTAGTGTAACACCCAAAATTCAACTCAGATCCAAAATTTCACTCTGATTAGCTTGGGTACCCCTATAATTTGAACCTTTTCATCCTATCTTACAGAATAGGGGCTGAGGCCTCATTGTGAAACAGTGTAACAAAGCATGTGAATAAGGGTATATACCAGGCTGCTCTCCCTGTAACCAATTTTTGTACCTTAGTATTAACGACATTCTACTCCTTTAGCTCTCTACTATCCTGATGATGGATCAGGGAGTGAGACCCAAAATGTTGATACTGAATAAAGCAGAGTGAGACCCAAAATGTTGATACTGAATAAAGCAGACAGCAAAAACCAGAAATGTTTCATGAGTATCCTTAAGTATTGACCTTGCGACCAAGTGAACAGTAGTCTTGGCCTTGCTAATCTACCCACAAGCTTAATTCTACCAGACCCACATATTGTCATGGTGGCTAATCCACTATTAAAATACAATACTTGATATTGCCTTTTTTCGCCTATTTATATAAGAGAAATGCACTGTAACCTGGCCATACACATATCACAAGACTAGATAATGTTTATGTTTCAAAGATCTATGTGACCACATGTAACAAAATGTTTGTGATTACTTGCTTTGTGTGAGATTGTCTGTACAATACCATAAAAATCCAATATTCAAAGAGTTAATGTAACCCCATTATTCTCAAACATTTGCAATGATGAGAAGGGCCTTAATAGCAGAGTCTGATTCAGTCTACAACACATCCAAGAACCACTAAATAGAAAATAACTTTGCCAATGGATTCAGGCAGACAGATTTCACATGTGTAAGTTTTAATGGCATTCTTCTTGAACAGAAATGAATTACTAACCTGGGCTAGAAATTTTCCAGTTGCCAATAGGAGATTGTCCAAAGCTGTCACTTTTGGGTGAATCTGCATTATTATCAAGGGTAGATACAGGGGAGGATTTATGATGGTTGATATCATCTTGAAACTTCTGACCCATAACATAGCACAACTCCAGAGCTGGCAGAGTATTAGAGAGCTCTGGCATTTCCTCATAGTTGAAACCAAATCCTAAGTCCAGGCAGCCTTTTAATTCATCCAAGTCCACATGTGTGAAGCTTTTGGCTCTAGTAGCATCGGGCCTAGGAGAACTAATCCTGGCCTCTTCACCACATGAATCATGAGCTGTTTTAGAGGAGTGAGAATCACTGTAGTTGTTATTATCAGAAGAACCAAATTCTTCTGATAACAATTGATCTCTCTTTCTCTCCCAAGCCTTAGCAAGCCTGTCCTCTCTAGCCTTGAACAGGTTTCTTCTGACTTTGGTCCTAGATGATGCTTGATAAGCTTTTTGCACACTGAAATCGCTATGGCTCCTATAGACTATATCTATAGGCTGGCTTGGAGAACTAGCCCTGGAGGTTGGGCATGAATAATAACCTGACACAGCAGAAACCCCAGCTGCAGAACCATTAGAAGGTTTCACTTTCTTATGCATTGTATTAGAAGGATACCTTTTTTTCCAAAACTTCCCTGCATAATGACTCCCACCATTACTGGGTTTGAAGCAATCAGACCTTGTACTTTTAACAGAATCTGATTCATCATCACCATCACCCACAATTTCTTCTGTGTCTGTTATGATCGCACAACTCTCCTCATCATCCTCAGCGAAAAACGCAGCAAAGACCACAGAATCATCACCATCATTGTCTCCTCCTTTGCTTAGTCCATCTTCAATGGACAGACAGACCAAAGACATGCTCTCCTCCATATCTCCAAGCTCCAAATCATCCTCCTCAATATCAGATGAATTCATTTCATCATGTGTTTTCCTCATAGGAACAGACATAGTCATCACCCCAAAACTGTAAATTCTCTTCCAAAACTTGATATACTACTTCACAATAACTAGTACTGAAGTGATCAAAGCTCAAATCCACACCACCCACAAAACCATGTAGCAAACAATCCAACTCTTACTCTTACTTACAAACTTCTGCAAATCTGGCAACAGAGGAATCAGCTGAAACCTTAATCAAAAACCCCAAAACATATCACACACACTCCAATCTATGCCTCAACTAAAAACAGTACTAGATCTTCACCACAGTCCAGCAATCAGTACTACTAAACCTTAAACTCTCACACTTGGGATCTCTTACAAACTCTTTTTGCATACTCTTTCACAAGCACCAATTGCAGAAAGAACTCCGTTCCAGTTCATGCATTTATGAATGAGCTACAGCTCTAAACCCCACTTCTCTGCTCTTTATATCAATGCTCAAACCCAATTGCTTAGGAACAAGTAAATCCAAAGTTACAAGGCTGATTTCTATTTCTATTTTCTAATTTTCTACATTATTCAATTCTAACTCAGGTTATCAGAACTACAGTCAAAAGCTACTGAGTTTAGGGTTGCATCCTTTATTACGTTTCCTGTTTCTCTTCTCTCACTTTGTCATCAGACATGACAACCGACAATAACAAATTGACAGCCACCATGGTCAAGCTAATCTATATTTACCCACCTCGAATTTCACCAGAATTGCAACAGCAGCCAGCTGATCAGACGGTATACTCTTAACAATCTGGATTCTGGTAAGATTATGCCTAATCTAATCCTAATTCCATGCAAATAACAACCAAATTCTTAACAAAATACTAGAATTCGGATTACAAAATCAAATCAGTTGACCAACCATACAAAATTAGTGCATGAAATTGGATCAAAGCATTAATTCTGATCTGCTCCTCGATAATTTCAATGCTGTAATCTAAATTTTTTCCCCCTAATCTGATGTTTAAGCCTCACTTAAAAGTGTTAAAATTCACGTGCATGCAACACAATTCACGTTGATCACAAACTTTATCTCCTCGGTATCTGTGGGACCCACCTCACTAGATCCCGCGTGACACGTCATGCATTTCATGTGCATGAACATGCCATAGGCTTGCATGCTACTCTAGGCCTATGGCCATACATGATGGGCATAAATACTATAATAATCTGAATTTTTAAATTAAAAAGAAAAACATTTTGATGCTATGAGTAGTATTTGGAATGTTTTGCATAGAAATTATTTTTCTAAATTATTTTTTTTTATGTTTTTTTTTCTTGGTTGAAAAAGACGTTCACGTGGGGCGCGCGGAACATGTGAAGCGGCACGACCTAGGTATTGCTGGCCGCATATATGATCAATCATTGGTATTGCGAGAAAATATTTATCAGGTATTATTATAATTATAATAATAATTATTATTATTGCAATAAATATTAATCAACTAGTTTTTCTCACCATAAAGAGAGGAGGATGAACGTGAATGGATGCTTTGAAAGGAGTTGGTGGTAAATGATTGGGGTTTGCAGGTTACTTATAAGGGATAAGGAAAAAAGTGATAAATTATAATGTTTCTTGTAAGGTAAAAGTGTGTTTCTATGGATGTGGAGTGCAAGGAACATTCAAGGAAGTTGCTTTTTGGTACATGTGTCTTCCTTAGATCAAATGAAGGTTGGAAAAGAAAGTGTTTTTTTCTCTTGCTTTTCAACATGTATTGAAAATAGTTTTAGGACTAAATGCAAGGAATAGGAGTAGGTAGTTTTGGATTTGAATTGATAGAGGGAAGAATGATGTAAAGTGATGTCATTATTAAAAACTTGTGTAGTCTTAGAAAATCTTGTGGTTCGAATTTGAGTGTAATGGGTTTGATTTAGAGTAGTGTGGTATTGACTTGTTTTACGAAATTGAGTTGTGATTCATATACTCGATCTTTTAGGATGTATACTTGAAAACATGTTCATCTTTGTCTTCTGGGTAATTAAATTTGTCAAGGTGTTTAGGGACATCATTGGAAAATCATTGAATTGATAGGTGAGTGTGTTCTAATGGATCAAACACCTTGACAGACTAGATTTATGATGACAATATCAAAGGCAACATTCACTAATGTGCATATGGCCTACATGCAAAGGTATGTGGATCTAATTCTTTACTCATTTTATAAATTAAAGTGCAATCTAATTATCATCTTTATTCTTCCTTATGAAATTAAGTGGACATTAATGTTTATAAATACTATGACATAGCAACATGTTCTACAAACATGCATTGAGTAAGCTCATAATGACTAGAAGAAGGGGACATGGAAGTTTAAATTTGAAATTAATAGTTTAAGTTTTTGATTCATTCGTGTGTACCATGAGATTAAACTAGGTTAATTGTGAACCACTTGGAAATGAACGTTAAGGATAAAATGGTAATTTTGAGGGCTAGAGTGAATACAAGGAAGTAATTTGAAATGAAGGTACAATAACGGTAACTAAATGACAAATGTGTAGAGATTGTGCACATACACTGAAACTAATGTGAATAGACACTAGGTCACCACAAATATATGCCACTTGTTAATATGTTATTGTCCAAGGATATTCCCATGAAGGCAATTGCAAAAGTAAAAGAGAAATTGTATGGCTATATTAATTTCATCATTATAATAAAATACATAAAGGGTTTTCTCATTGGCTACATAAATTTTATTTTTAGTAAATTTAAAAAGTGTATAATTTATTATTAAAAATGAAACATTAATACCTTTGTATGTTTCATAATTTAAAATTATATAGAATCAACCAACAATCAAAATAACGAAACCAAGAACAAGGCCCAAACAAATTGGGTGAAATCCAATTGACTTATGCAATTAGCATTTATAATGCTTTCGATGGTTAATGCAAAGGTCCATAACATCAAACATGGCTTTCCTCTTTGTAGGATTCACTAAAATACTATTAAAACATAATTTGTTGTCCACCTCTTTATCTATCATTTCCTAAGTATGAGCATATTTGACAGAAGAGTGCAATTATTTGATAATTCAATCCCTGCCAACTTGGGTATAATGTGTATGTTAGGGGAGTTCAAACTTATTGATGCAATTACCATATTCTTAAAAACCCACAAGTAGTCAATGTAAATGAATAAGGTCATTAGATTCAAGTCTATAACTTCTTATTGTTGTATTTATATCAAATGTACATACTGTTGTAACTAACCCTTGTGAGCAATGTTATAATCATGAATACAGTCTAGGAAGAACTTAATAGATTGTGACTATTTATAAATATATAATAATAACTTTGTAATCATGCTTAGTAATTCCTCTATTATAAAAAGATAAATCCATAGAACTTCATGTAAGATTAATGTAGACACACTATCTATGTTATGTTTTTGAAGGGGATTTAATAACCTTAGAAATATGGTCCAGTAAATTTATTACACTTGGTATGTCCCCTTTCAAGTCATAGCTTTAATACTTATACACTTTGTTACCCTCTTGAAGTGAATGCTTCTAATCCATTATGTATGCAATTTATTACTCGTAAACCCTTCATACATTGCATGCTTCTCAAACCTCTTGAGCATTTCATTGAAATATGTTTCACATGTCATAATTTATTTTTGTCTACCCAAAATCATTCCCTTTGGATGTGATTTCATGATTTACAAAGATTGCACTTAAATTTTACAACAAGGTCTTTATATTGCATCTCCAACTTATTTGATTCCTTTATTCCTATATGTCTTGAGTCAAAAACCTTGATGAGGTGTCCTCCTTGATATAAAGTGCCAACTTAATTTTCATGACCCACCATCACTATAATTTGTATCATAAGATTTAGTTGTGGCATTTATTGAGGAACCAAGTGTCTCATCGATTGAGATAAAATATTTATATTTAGGTCAACCTTACTATATATATAAAAGGGTGGGGAGCTTGAGACTTTATTTGTATTATGTGTTTTACAATAGTTTGTCCCTCGCCCCAATCTAATTTTAATTTTAAAATTCAATTCTAGGCGACTCGTCTCTTATACCCTTCTCTCGTGATTTAATCAAACATAATTTTGGTGTAGTTTGATGTTGTGTGGTAGTATTTAAAAACATTCAGTGCATTCATTCTAATCATTAAACAATCATCGAAATATCAATTTAAGTAATCAATTAATTTAGAGCATAATCAATATCAACATAATTCAATTTGGTGCAAGAAAATGACTAAAGAATCCACGTTGTAGGTTCTTGCTTTTTTTTTGTTTGAAGGAGCTAATTAAGATGTAAATACCCTCATAGATTAGTTGTACAACAACCTTACCAAAATATTTTAGAATACCACCAACCCTATTTATGATAAAAGGGATTTAAGCATGAAGTGACACATTGCATTAAGTTGTAGAATAAAATCTCAAAAGTTCTTAAGACAAAATCCAATGCACAAATAGAAATCTATGGTCACAATTCTATCTTAAACATTCGAACACACTCTTTGACAAGATAAAGATCTAATGAAGACTTTTAATTGATTAGATGACGAGCCCTTGATTTAAAAGTTGAAAAATAACACATGTCAAAATCTTTTCTTCGTAATGTTGATCATTCATCAAACTAAATTCATTTTATTTTCTACTTATATTTCCACATTCAATTGCTATCAATTATCATTATTTAGTTCACAAATATTAGCCAAAGTCAATTATGCTTATGCAAACAATCTATTAGACTTAAAAAACACTTTATTCCTTTTTAATATAAAATCATCCATAAAACTAAAATTATCTATAAGAACAATAATTTTTTTATAAATAATAATATACATAGATATTTATATATTTTAAACCTATTTTTGTAACAACCACGTTACCTTGTCAATAAAGCTCTATTATTATAATAATTTCTTTATCCCTAACTATATCAATATACTCTTATCTTCTACCTTCCAACCAACTCATTTACCTCCTAAACAGGTCCTCTCTAACAAATATTTTATAAAAAATTGCATAAAACTCACACACAAACACACACACATACACACACATACATATATATATGTGTGTGTGTATGTGTGTATATATATGTATATACATATATATGTATATACATATATATACATATATACACATATATACATATATACACATATATATGTATATATACATATATATGTATATATACATATATATGTGTGTATATATATATATATATATATATATATATATATATATATATATATATAATTGGGAAAAAAAACAAAATTGGGAATCTTGCACTTGAAGGCACCATAGTCTTAACTATAGTGTGTATAAAATGATATCACTATCATCACACACAAAATGTGGAAAAAAAAAGGACAAATGAAAAACTAAAATTTATTACACCGTCTCCCCACTATAATATGATGATGTTTTTTAAGGCCACATGTAATAATCCTTGGCTTTCCTTAGTCATTTCCCTATCTATGCCTTGAAAATATCAAATCATTTTAAGAGGGTAGAGAAGCCTTACTTTTTTTCCTTTAGTGACTAGAACGCGGAATGATGTGAGCTCATCATTTAGAAAAAGGGGGTCAAATATCTATCATTGAATTTGTGGATATGTCACAAGACTATAGTTCTTAAAAAATGTTATGAATACTTAAATAATTATTATTTATTTGTACCTATACAACTATAGTGCCAATTAGAAACAAAGTGCTTGTATTTTTTTATTGGAAAATAATTGTAAAAAGAATATATAAAGTGGATAGAATTGGGATTTAGTTTTAAGACAGCCACATCCAAAGATCTTATAAAGTTTGGAATAAATTATAATAATAAAATAGTAACACCACCACATGTCCCATGGTTTCTTTAATTTATAATTAAATAAGGGGTATTTTGAATTTAATATGGGTATTAAACTTAGTTAGTTGAAGGATACAAATATGTTTTGGAGTCAAATTTATTTGAATATATATTGCTTCTATCTTGGACTCACACCTGTAGCATTCTCATTTTGTATTCAAACCTCAAGCTCATAATAATAATAATATACAAAATGGTATTCAAATTGTACAAGGATCCTTATGATCTTTCTAGGAAGAGATGTTACAAATATTTAATAAAATAAGAGCACAAGATAGAATTGCAAAATCTATTAATATTTTTTGAGTTTTTTTATAAAAGGTTTTTTAAAATAGGACAAAATCTCCATATAAAATCTAGGGACAATTTTCTATTGACAATAAAAGTGCTACCTCTTAATTGATGAATAAATAAGAAATAAAAAATTAAATTTACATTTATTGAATAATTTAAAAGTGACTAAGATGCATATTATTTTTTATTTTTTGAGTTTTTTTATATATTGTGTAATAGTTAAATTCAAATTTTAGAAATGGAATAATGTTTGAACAATCAAATAGACTATATGTAGAAAAGGTTGAAGATGTGGATTAGGTCATGGTATGTGGCTTGGTTATGACTAGGTCATATCATATAGAACAATCAAAGAGACTATATGTAGAAAATGTTGATGATGTGGATTAGGTTGAATGTTATTTGGCTTGGTTATAACTAGGTCATGTCATGCAGAACAATCAAAGAGACGATATGTAGAAAATATTGAAGATGTGGATTAGGTCATGTGTATGTGGCTTGGTTATGACTAGATCATGTCATACTTGTTAATCCAATTAGTGTGATCCTATCCTTGATTATTTGTGGATCTATAGGTTCAACTTACCTTTGCCTTAAACCTATTCCTAAAGAAGGTTATACTAAAATGTTGAAAAATAGAGTAAACGTACTACAATAAAAGCAACAGAAAATATTGATCCAATATGATATACCAAATAAGGTTTCATGTAATCTAGCAATTGAAATTACATGGAGAGACATGTGGAATTCATACGAACAAATTAAACCTAATAAACACATGTGTTAACCAAAATTATGTGGTGAAACTCGTTCAGGGAAATAAATCCACCGTCAAATAGATATTAAGTTTGTATTAATTATATAAATAATGTTATATCAATCCAATTCCTCTCCATCCTTTAGTGTGATAACATTTTAGTTGCATAATAGCACTTCCACTTGCAAAAGACAACAATACCTCCATCTAATGCATCCAATTTGTATAAAAGTGAGAATAGTAAACAAATAGTTTCTCTTCTTAGCTTAAGAAAACATCAAGAGAACTATCACTAGTGTGGAAATCCACTTAGAGAAGCTTCACAAAATTTGGGAGCAACAAGATTGGAGCCTTCATCATATTTTTCATCTAAAATGCCAAAAACTCTTTTATGTAGTGATATTTTACTCAAATCCACCCTTCTACATACAATGTTTTAGTGGTACAAATATTCCGTACTAAAGTTGTTGATGAACTTTTGATAGAAGCTTGACAAGTTAAGGAAGCTCCTAATATTTAGGGCATTCTATGGTGTCATCTACTTAACAATTTTCCTCACATGTATTTATTCTCTCTATATTGATATATAAAAAATCTCAAGTATATCAGATCATTTTTCATAGTTATACGTGCATCTTCAAAATAGAAACTAACTAAGACATATCCAATCCTTACATACTTGTGTTATGTGATTATCAAATTAGAAATGATACAATCAAGTTATATAAAGCAATATCACATGAAAATATTAAAAAATAAGTAAATTTTACTAGATAGATAAACCAAATTTGGGAAAACATTAGAATATGCTTTGCTATCAATCAAGTGGAATTCTTTTCATGAGGGAACAATAGTTATCTTACATAGCTCAATATATATACTCTCTTTTCGAAGTAATCCTATCACACAAACAACATAGTAAATTAGTTGAATCTAAAAGTTCACTCTTTTGTCAAGGGATACTAAGAACACCTATAGAAATAAATCTTTAACACGCAGTATAATGACCAAACATTATCATACAATCTCTAGGAACATCAAAATTGTGTCTATACATTGACAAACATATAGCATTGACTTTATATTACTTAAAGAAATCTAAATAGAATGAAAAATATTCCTACATCGATATTTAGATGAGAGACACACAATAGAAACTAAGATCCTACAAATTTAGAAAGATTGAACATAAATGCAACCACATAAATAGAGAACATAATGATTTACTTTGAAAAGTCTATTTCAAGGAAAAAACAATCAAGGAGCTTCCATGTATTATTTAGTCACCAAAAAGACATTAGCTATAATATACTCCAAGTATTTACTCCTTTTATAAGAAAAATTGGCAATATAAGTCCTCCAAAAATTAGAAGCCTACTACATCTCCACCTAAAAACTCAAATATATAGGTTAAGACTAAACCATAAACCAAAAGCCATATGTGAATTTTATAAAGCCATAGGATAAAACCATGAACTAGAAAATACTGCCCAAATTCCCATGTGTAATTTCAACATCTGAGATCAATGATAGGTCAACACACTATTGATAGCAATATTCCTTATGTGTTGTAATCACCCATCAAAATTGGGCATCCAATTTGGAGTTATTCAACCTTTAAAAATACGTTGTATAACACATCATATTTACAAATCATTAGCTTAATTGTGTTCCACACACACACACACATACATACATGCATATATACATACATATATACACACATATATACACATATATACATATACACATATATATACATATATACATATATATACAAATCATTAGCTTGTTTGTGTTCCATACACACACACACACACACACACACACACACACACACACACACACACACACACACACACATACATATGTGTGTGTGTGTGTGTGTGTGTGTGTGTGTGTGTATGTATATGTATATATGTATGTATATATATATGTATCTATATACGTACATATATATACATGCATATATGTAAGTATATATACATACACATATGTATATGTATATATATACATACATACATATGTGTTCACACACACACACACACACACATATATATATATGTATGTACTCTCTCTCTCTCTCTCTCTCTCTCTCTCTCTCTCTCTCTCTCTCTCTATATATATATATATATATATATATATATATATATATATATATATATGCTTAATTATTTTGTTTTGTTCTTTTTTTTTGCATTTTGTGTGCTCTCTCTTTTATATTGTTTCTTTTTTTTCTCTCATTCTACACACACACATATCTTACATATATATGAGGATGAATATATGTTTATATATATTCATATCCATATATATGTGCATATTTTTATTTGTGCTTTGCTTATATTTATTTTTCTTCCTTTCTTTTATACATTCTTTCTTTTTTGCTCTCCTTTATTTTTTATATAGATATTTTTTTCACATATATATGAGTATGAATATATATTCATATTTTTAAGTTGTTTATATATATATATACATATACTTTTCCTCTAGTGGACAAAGCAACCACAAGCTATTGCTTACTCATCCAGCTCACTGTACCGCCAAATATGCTAAACAAATAGCCATTGGTTGATCTCTTGATCTCAACATCTCTTGCCCAATACAACTCAACATTTTAAATATCCACTAAGTGTTGTAAGTCCTCACCATTTTTATTGCAAGTCCCACTAACCATTCTATTCTACAAACGAACTTTGTTTGTTAGCTACAAGTGACCTACACTATGTTGCAATTGACTCACACTTTGTTACACATGACCTACACTATACGTGATCATGACTTGGAACAAGTGACCATGGTGGGAAATAAAATATTCTTTAATACCCCACAAATATTTAATGACTCTCTTTATTGCTACCCAATTCTCCTTGTCCAAATTAACCACAAACCAGCTCAAGATTCCTATTACTTAGATAATGTCTAATTTAGTGTAGATCATAACATACAAGATACTCTCAACCATACTAACATAAAATATGTTGACACGCTAAAAATTTGGGATTCCACATGTCCCCTATATCAATGTATTACCTTTGATCCATTTTAAAAACCTCAATCTTAAGATCTAATATGGATATGAATTCCCCTAATCTAATAGTGATTTGCTAAAGTTAAGGTCATTTTCTACTTTCGCCTTAACTAGTTTGGTGACACAATATATTTTTTGATAAATATGTGTAGTCAATTTTCATTAGTATAAAAATAATACACACATCCAAAAAAATATAAGACACAAGATCACCTCTCAAAATCACAAAACACTGTGCGAAAAGCCAACTAACAGAGCCATTAAATTAATGTCACTTTGATCCTTAGCCAATGCACTATGACTACTTGCTTTTATTCTTGCCAACCCCACAACCCCACATGGTAGCACAAAGCTCCTCCTTAATAGGGCTTAGTTGTCACTTCATCTTGTTAAGACCTTTTCGCTTGCTTTGCTTTACTTCACACAAAGTTATAAATTGGTTGTTGCCTTGTGTGAGAGCGGTGGCACGACCTATATTTTGGGGTCTCTCTTTTGGAGTTGCTGAGTCATCCAACTTTCTTACCAATTACGCTCAACAACGTGGCACTTCCTATTGTTGCGCTAAGGCTTAGTCTTTATCCTAAGTTGTAAAGGGATTATTTTATCCAACTCTATGTAGTGGTGTGACCTTCATATTCTTGCCACTTGGCACATATAGTGGGTTTGACCATGTCCCTCGGGAATTTTAGGACAAGTGTCGAAACCAACACATTTAGAGTTGTCTAAGATGAATTGTTTTTTTTTAATTTTATGCTTAGACCCTAAGCACTATGGTGGGCCAAACTCCACGTTAATGTTTCTTTATGGTGCCATGTTTATACCCCTCATAAAGATCGACTTTTTTCAAAGGGAGAAATAATCAACAATTGCCTTTTAGAGTTCCTTTGATTTATTTAATATTGTGCTAGTTCATGACAAGTTTTCACATGCATGGCTCCATTAATGAGTTTATTGCTTTAGCATTGCAAAGCAAAGCAAAAATTGGGTTGTATACATGATATTGTCATGTCCTGAAATTAACATTGTATTCACATGATCTAGCAATAAAATTATTAAGAGCTTTTGTCATAGGGCAATCTTTGTTCTTGTTGTCAAAGTGTTTTGTATGTTTTTTATATTAGTAAGCAACAAAACAAGGGTGCTAGCTCTTACACAAACAACCCATATACAATATTAGCAATAATAGTACATTAGCACAAAACTAGTAGATATAGTTAAAGTACCGAGAGTATAAAGTCTTCAATAACATATATAAAAACCAGTATAAAGTGTCATGTATGTTGAAGTGTTCTATCAATTGCTTTTTTGAGTTGTAATTGAACAAGTGAACTAAAACCCTAAACAATTAGGTTTTATATATAGCTCAAAATGTCTTCTAAATAAAAATCTACACAAGACTTGAGTGAACTCTTTCCCAGGGCCATGGAAAATTTTAAGAATCTACGGGTAAGGGAGTTTTGATCAACCATCTTGAGAATAGAAAAAAAAAAGTCTAAGATTCAATTACTTTAAAGGGTGGAGGTTTAACTCGTTAATTCCTTTTTAGAAAATACTATGGCTAGATTCAGTTGTGCAATTCTTCAAGATTTGATTTGGGAAAGGTGGTGGTTCTAAATTATTTTGTCAATCTTGACCTATTCGAGTGGATGACAAAGATATGTAACCCAAAATGCTATATTGTATATGATGGAAAAGGTGACAAATTATTCAAACTAATAAGAAATTGTTTCGTATGATTTTCTTCCAAGCCCTAAGGCTAAAACTAAATTTGATATGAAGATACTTGGTATAAAGTACAACATGCATAGGTTGATCTATAAGGAAGAGTGGCTACCAAATTGTATGGATAGTGGGTAAGGAGAGAAACTAGAACCTATTTTTGACTTAGAAAATTGAGCCATTATATATTATGTATTTTGCTAGATATTTCCAAGTTACTTATTAGTGTATGTGTTAGGTCAGCATGGTTGATGTGAATCCAGTGATCCCTAAAGATGCATTGGTCTTTGCATACCATATAAACAAAGCTTGCATGTAAACACTTACATATAACTATGCAAGTTTTCTCACTAGACACTTGTGTGAAGGTTTGAGAAATGTAAAGAGATGAAATCATTAATCTTTTAAGTGGTATTTATTGAAATCAGGGATCATTGAGAGGAGGGGGGGGGGGAATCAGTGATCCATCGATTCACGGATTTTCAAACTTAACTTTAACTTTAAACCACTAGAAGCATACACATGAAACTAAAGTGCAGAAACACAAAGTAATCAACCACAAGATAACAACACTAGATTTTTATATGGAAACCCAAATGGGAAAAACCATGATGGAATTTGAACCCACAATATTATCTACTATGGCCAGTAGCAAAACAATATTACACGATGGGAATGCACAAGCATTCAGGCACACTGCTCAAATACAATAAGGGATACAACCCCGGAAGGCTAACTTCCTTACAGATTAATTACAATGATGAGTTACAACAAAATGAACTCCAAAATAACATCTACAATGTTTGGATGAGTTTCGATTGAGTGCCAAATATACTTGAACCAAGGGAAACTTGCATGCAAGGTTAGCAGGCTAGTTTAAATCCAAAATACATGAAAAGGTCAAATAAATGAATAAACCAACACACATATTACCTTGCAAGACACGAGTCTCTCTTGTTCCTTTGATTGAGTGAATGATGAATTGGAATGTGCCCTATTGCTCCACTTGATTGGATGTGCTCTTCTTTGATGGATGTGGAATGCTCTCCAAATGCACAACAAAGTAAGTGGATTAGGATTGGATTTGGATCATGATGGATGAGGAATAGATGGATTTGGATGAAAAAAAATTGTTTTGGATGAGAGATTATTTGGATATCATGAGGACATTATATGGATATGATAGAAGAAGATGGAGGAAGAAAGGGACAACATAAGATTAGAGGAAGATTCCATGTAGTTAATTTGTGAGGAAATGAGACTCCAATTTATAGATTGGAGGAGGCCAACAGAGGGCCAAGATTGATTTTGGTATGAAGGGTTGATATTGATTTGGGATGGAAGACACGAATCAAGGTGCATGGGGAGAATACAAAGGAATATAAAATTCCTTGGGGAAAGGAGAGAGGAATTAAAAATTCCAAAGTAAAGGATGTGTGGGAAGAATAAATGGATAAAGGAATTAAAAATTCCTTGGGAAGAGGATGCATGGGGAGATTCAAGGACTTTGAATTTCCTTGAAAGGATCAAGGTGATGTGACATGAGTGGAGGAATTTAAAAGTGGAGAATAATGATAAGTATGAGTAAGGAAGAATTAATTAGGCCGGGTGAGGCTTAGGAAAAGTGATTTGTAGGAATCACATGATTTAAGTTAACTAATTAGAATTAATTAACTAAGAAGAATTTAGAAGACTTAATGATTTGGTTGACTTTAGAAGAATAGGGAAATAACTAATTTATTTGATAAATTAATTATTGGACTATAGTGACAAGATTGATTAAATTTGATTTAATTAACCTTAAGAAGAAGGGAATTAACGTAATTAAATTGGTTAATTATGATGACAGGCTTAAATTAATTAAATATTAATTTAATTAATTCTGGGTGTCTACAATACCGACTGAGTCACTTCTGTTGTTTTGCTCTCTTTTGCCATGTTCACTGTATCAGTCAGCTACCAAATCAACAATGTGTACGTGAAACACCACCAAAACAGATTCTCGATCACCACTCGCTCACATACAACCATAGCATTCATCAAAAAGATCATCTACACTAGTCTTAAGTATTTGCGATCATAAAATAGGTCATTTACCATGTCGGTATGCTAGTGTAATGTGTAGTCACATGTTGGCTTGATCGGATCACCAAATGTGAATCACCAAAACAACAATAAAATGATGTATTTATGTCAACCCAATCACCCCAAACACGATTCAATACACCGCAGTCACCAGAAAGCTTCTGCACCAAAAACTGCTCTGTCAAACTTGAAATACCGGTTGACTGGCTACCAGTTGACATCCACTTCTAGTTAAGAAGAATTATGGCTACCAGATCGAATCTCTATGAACTCCATCAATGACAACCCTAAACCAATAATAATCCATCAGAAGCCACTCGATGGTTGTCAATTGCCAACAGTATTCCATCATGTGCCATGTACTCTTATACGTTTGAGAAAGAGAATAAGACACCAAATTAGATGTATAAGTGATTTCCACAAACTTTCCTAAGGGCATGCTCAAGTCAATGAACTTGTGAAATACTCATTTGAACAAAGCATATTTCTTATACTAAGTATTGTATCTCTGAGGATTTATTTGTCACACTAATTTTTAGGAGATTGGAATTTGAAAGGCCAAGAATTTAATAATACTTTCTTGATTTTATAGGCCAATGGATTATAAGTAGAACCCCACAAAGGGACATAACTAGAGCTACTAGTTATTTTATGATAATTGTACCATCATTAGGACATTTGGATTTGGATTCATGGCACACAATTTGCCAATCTGGCTACCATTAAGAGTTACAAATTTGGAGGTAGTTTGGCAAATGAGTAATACAACTCATGAGCTTTTAAGAGGACACAAAAGGAAAGACACCCCCTACTCATGACTAATTCGTAGATAATAAACAAGGAAATGTATGATATAGTCATTAGAATCACATTCAAATTTAATATATTATGTATAAATGCGAGAGATTAATATCCTAAATAATTCATACATAGAATGGTGAAGTAGATTTGAATGGTTGATTATGAGCACAAATTTAATGAAAGAGGGGACCTTATCGATATTTGTAAGGATGTGGCATAGAAGGATGTCATAAGATGAAGTAAGTATAGGATATAATTAGTTGAGACTAGAAGATTGGAGAATAATATTGATTTCCAAGGATTTTATGTGAAGAATCAAAATTCTATTGAGAGGATAAAAGATATGTTTGATAGTCTCGATGTAAGGATTAAGGTGCCATTTATCTTGCAATCCTATGCATATTTTATAAATACATAACACTTGGAAAGAATCCTTAGATGTCTAGAGTGTAATTGGATAATAATTTATAATTAAGACTCCCCAAGAATCTTGGTATTAGTTGTTATATGCATCCATGATGCCGATGTAGTTGGTAATGATAATTATAGTTTTTTTAGTAAATATCTTAACTTGGACCCGAGAATTGAGTAGTGGAGTATGTTGCATTTTGTTCATGCATCCCATATGAGTTGGGTAATGATCATGGTTACCTACCTTGTGATATGGGCCATTATAGAGGATTTATTAGTTAAAAATGTTGTCTATTATTAGTATGGAGGTTTTTCGTCTATTCATAGAAGAGCCTCTTCATTTTGAATATGAGAGTTTTTATATTTTACCATGGTTTGATGGTACATTGTTTTTGGAACACATTTGTGGTATTCCTCTCCTATTTCTCTATAAGTTGGAGGTATGGGATAGTAGTCTATTTTACAAATACACAGGAATTGTTAGACTATTGTTAGAGTGAAGAGAGTGTTAGTGTGCTAATCATGGCTCTTTGTTCAAGATTCGTAAATAATTTTCCTCTTTAACATGCATAGAAATGTTATGATGGATGAGCCTCCGAAGAGAAAGACTCCTACCTCTACCATTAAAAATATCATTGTTGCGAGCTTTCCAAATGTACCATAAGATATAGGTAGATAAAATAGACCAAAAGTTGTTTCTCAATATTTTGAACTAAATCTAATGGTTTTATATAGAGATACATACCTTTCTATTAAGTGTAAAAGGTTTTCTTGGCTATAGTAGGAGTTTTTGCATTGCGTGTTTTAACATTTTTTGGGCAGGATTTAATACCATGGCTTCTCCTTATCATATGGATATTGTAAAATTCAATGGTATTTATTATAAGATGTCGAAGTAGAAGATGGAATCTCTACTTGAAGAAAGAGATTAATGGTTGCCTATTTTAATATAGATGAAGATAAAAGATCTCAATAAAATAAATTCCATCAAAGTAGGAATAACCTTTAGTATTTCCAACCTTTCTTTATACTACTAAACTTTTCATCTCAATTTAATTTGTTTTTAATGAATTTTTTTTACCAAAAATGATTCCTCAACTTAGGCAAATGAACCAATTTCTATTTGTTTTATTCTTCAACACCGTATATGGCTAACTTACTAGACACATTGATATTCATCTTCACTATCTACTTCATAGTTCTAATCTCATCAATGTTAGGAATAAAATTTAAAAAAAGACATAAAATTAGGTTGGAAGTGAACCTCCTCAAACTATGGGGTTGACATTCCTCCTCTAAGTTCTTAAAGATCTCGATACTATCTTCATCATCCTAGATCCATCTCTAAAATTTAGTTTGGCATGTAGTGCAACCTTCTTATTCATTTTTTATAATAGAAAAATAACTTAGATTCATTCTTTGGTCATTAACATTAGGAATAGACCTAAGCTCTCGAGGGCCCCATTTTGGATGTAAACTATCTTTAATTGACATTATATCTCAAAAATTATACCCCTTCACATCACCATTATAGTTGATGAAGATACACTTAACCACTTTAAATTAAAAAATACATGTTTTTTTCTTGGGCACATGAATATATGTATTTACATTACATAACTAGATATGTTGAAGATGGATTTTTCCTATCTAAACATCCTTTATGATTTTTTCCACAAGAGAATATGTCCCAGAAGATCTATTAACTAGATAATAATTTGTACTAACTATTTTTTCCTAAAATTTCTAATATAAACTATCTCCACTTAGTATACTCATAGCCCTCTCCATCAACAACCTATTCATTATCTCTACAATTGTATTATATTGAAATGCCATATCTTTACAATATATACCAAAATTTACTCAAGAACATTCCTCGTAATTATTTGTTCTCAATGTCATGATCTTCATATCTATTTTTTTCTCTGTGAAATCCTTAATCACTTCGAACTAACTAAAAAACTAATATTTATGCTTGATAAAATGCATTCATGTGGTAGAGAAATCATTAAAAATGCTACATAATATTAGGATTTTACAAGTGAAGATACATCTATTAGACCAAAAACATCACTACAAATCAAATTTAAAATACTTGTTGACCTAGCAAAGCTGAAATAAAATTGAACATAAATTCTTTCCATATAAACAATTTCATAGAAGAAAAATCCAACGAAAAATAAACCAAATGCTCTACATTTTTTTTAATTTTCAATGCTCTAAGGTATATCTTATCAATGTGGCCCATGTATTCATGTGACAACATAGTTGTCTTAATTGGTAACTTTTTCTTTAATATAAGAGCATGCTTAAAAAACAAAACAATATTTCTATGTGTTGTAAGTTTCTTTTCTACAAATCCATTTGATGAAATTATAAGAGGACTTCAAGTCCCCTTGTTGTAAGTCTAGGTGCTACAAGATTCTTTTATACAAGTCCCATTGTTTAAATTATTAATCATGTAGGTGTAAATATTTTATATACCAAATTTGTAGGACTATATGCTACAAGTTTCTTTATCATAGGTACAACTAAACAATTATCCTAAGTTTAGGTGGTAGTATCAAGGTAGAAAATATTTCTAATCCAAAATTTCTTGCAAGTAGTATATCTCCAGAAATTATCTTACACCTACTATTCCTGACGTTTACTTGCATGCCCCAAATTATTCATTAGATTAACTAATATTAGGTGTGGTGTCAAACTTGGGATGCATATAGATTTTGGAATAAAATTTATCCTCTTATAGAAAATCTATTTTTAAAGCACCTATTACCAACAATATAAAACTAAAATTTTCACCAAGGTAAACCTTTCCACTAGTAAATTTTCCATTGTCATAAAACCACTTATTTTAGGGAGTCACATAAAAAGAGTCTCTAGAGTGGATCGCACATGCATATTCACATGTATTTATATTTAAGGATACATTAAATACATTAGCAACATCATCTTGGAAAATCATCAAATCTGGATCATCATTTGATTGATATTCCCTTTTTGTGCATCCTTTCTTACCATAGTTCAATAAGTTTACCTTAATTTACCAATAGACTTAGACATAATTTCTTTTCCTTTCTCCTTTAACCATCCATGAACCATAAATGCATCTTAAATAAGATAAAATTTTAATCACGTGTCCTCCAAAGAAAGACTACCCACCACCTCTTCAAGAATCAACTTAGTGGCAATAATTTAAATGACCTTTACCAAGTTGTTAGATGAGTCATACAAATAAAATAGTTGAGTGATACACTAATTTTGATCATCCATCACAATACTATTAGACTTCGACTGGGTGATAATAGTGTTGAAATAATTTAGGTGTTTAAATATAGAATCATTGTCACCCATATTTAATGGATACAATTTATTTCATAGAAAATATTTATTCATTATGAATTTTGATTTATATAATTTTCACAATTTTATTTATAAAAGTGGTTTGTTTATACAAATTTAGAAGCATTGAATTTACCAAATGAATCTTGATGAGGCTTCTTATTTTTTTATACAACACATTGTACTATTTATCCTTCATTCTCATAGGTTTACTTCTAGTCATTACTTCCCTTAGATGCTAATCTATTACAAGTCCTATATTTAAATTTTCTCAAGCTAAATTGTGTTCTATTAAACCTTTCCATCTCCATCTATGTTGTGCTTTCCATCTTTTACTTAAAATATAATCTCCCTTACGCAAGGTTCTCACTTAGACATACACCAGTTGCAAAAAAATCTTTTTCCTAACACCAAGGAATCCAAGAGCTATCTAGGATTTGATACCAAATAAAAGAAAACTAGATAGAATAGAAACTCTTCCTACACAAATCTTTAGAGGAGAGATATGCATTAGATACTAAGTTCTTCAAACTTAACAAAGATTTAGCACACATGCATTCACATAAATATAGATAAAACAATGATTTAACTTGAAAAAAACCTGTTATAAAATGATATGGCAACATAAGGAGACTCAATTGCATTATTTATTCACAAAATATAAAAATGATAATCACCCCAAGTGTACACTCTCTTAATGACACCAACATTTAAAAAAAAAAACTTGATAACATAACCTCCTACAAAATCACAAGTCCACTACATACCTCTCTACTCAACCAAATATTTAAGCCAAGCCACATACCACATATAATTTTTATATAACTATGATATATAAAACCACTAAAAATATAATGCTTCTTTATGGTTCATGCCCACCCAACAAGCTTGGGGTCATAGTTGGACATGGTAAAACTTTTCAAACATGCTTTATAACACACTTTACTTACATGTCATAAGTTGTTCAATATTTCAAAAAATCTTCCTTTTAATATTTCTTACATGCTCTTATATTTTGTAGATTCTATCATAAAAATCTATAATATTATATCATAAAAATCTATAATATTCTACTGTCATAAGATATTCTTGCAACCTCTTACACATATCATGAGAAAGATAACACTTGATCAAGCTTGCCACCTCAAAGCGGAGTGCTTCATTTTTACAAGATAGTAATAATAACATGATTAAAATATTTTGATAAGTTCCAACCATGCTATTTTTTTAATAAGATAAATTCATCTATTTTTTAAAGTGGTTACCACTATTCCCCTTCATAACATTTTTTAGTAAGTACGATTACAAGAAATTTTTATACAAATCCAACAACCTCACTAATAAATAAATCTTGCTCTTCTTCATCTTAATGTACTAATAAAATTCACTATTATGATTGATGTCTCATTTAATTAAATATATATCTCTTATAAATATTGGGTCAAAGGTCTAATTACTTAATTTTGGTTAGTTAAAAACATATTAAGTATATTTGATCTTTTGAATATTACTATTATTCTAGCCAAACAAATCATAAGATAAAGAAGTTTCCTTCAATCTAGAGGGTACCAACCATATGGAATTAAGATTGAACCAAATAATTATCATAAATGGATTCAAATTAGGGAGGTAAAAAATATTCTAATAAATGACCATGTCTTGAAAACTTTAATTCAATAGACCCCTAAAAAAGTGGCAATCAATTTTATTCAACTATTAGAAAGGTGGAAAATTTTATTTACAATAAATTGCTTATTTTACTTCAAAATCAAGTAAATATAGAGGTCTTAGATGATAAACATGAATTCCATATATGAACACATAACATACATGGGGATAAGCAATATCCCTAATTAACCCAATTTTCAAAGTATGATTAATAAAGAAAATATAGAAGTAACACACTAATAAAATATTCTATTATTAACTTTTATACAAGTAAATTATTGTGGACAGTACTTGTAGACGAAAAGGTCCTTTGGATTAGGGTTTGGGTGAAAAAAATTGAACAAAAAGATAGAACTAAAAAAATAAAAAAAAATATATCTTTAATGGAAGGAAGATAGAGTAGATTATCTAAGAATACGAATTATTCAATCTTCTCAAATATTAATCATGTTATGAATTATTATCTAAACATTGTTGTGTTAGAAATTATAATTTATTAAATTATTTAATATATGCAAATTGATAAATAGTGACCACTCAAATAATATTGTTGCAAGATTAGATAAGTATTCGGAATGTAATATTTCAATCTAGAAAGGATATTCATCCTAAACCCAATTTTAAAACCACTCTTATATTAGAGAGATATTATCCAAGATGGAATTCTTTAGTTTCTTTTTGATGTATTTTCGTAGAGATTATCAATGTATCAAAATAGAAATCTAAATTATGTATAAAAAGATAAAAGCAATTGAAATGGATATATTGAATCTCAAGAAAAAATCAGATTTGTATGGAAGACTACAAAAACTACTATATTTTTTAAGAACAACGACTTTGTTTGAGCTCTTGAAACATGCAATTACCAGTTTCCCTTTACAAGATATGTACGTTGCAATATACAAAATTTAAAATTACATTGAGAGATTTCTATCTTAGGGCGTTGAAGTTTACTTGCTTCCCCTTATACCTTGGTTAAGTCCTTGTTGATTGTTGTTCACAAAATTCAAAGACAAGTGTGATGAAACATGTCTATATGAAGATTGATGTAATATTTATTTTTAGATGATTATATAAACCTATAATCTACCATGATGTATTTTCTTCTTCTTTTGATTGATTGATATATGATAATGTGTTATCTTTCCATACGAAAATAGGATCTTACAACATATATTTAAATATAAAAATTTAAACCATAATTTCAAGGATTCTAAAATGTAAGTCAATTGAACAATGATCACATTTTACAAATGTTGACTTCAAAATCTAGAAAAATAAACTTTGAAAAGATAAATAAAATTTTAAATATGATTTCGTTGAACGTGTAAAAAGATAAAATATTAATCTATATAAATAAATATATATTAGATTAAACAATGACTCAAGATATTTTACAATTTTATACTATATCATCTAAAAACGAATACTAAATGTTCATATCCCAATCTATCCCAATCTAACCATACTGCATATAAAACAAACAAAAATATAAAAATAAAAATTTCCTGTACACTAAAAACATAAAAATTTCTAATAAAACCATTAATAATTAACCCCAATGAAATAAAAAAATAAATTATCATGGGTATCTTGAGCCCCACAACATAGAATTTTAGTCTTTTTAACAAGTGGCCATCTCTATTGATGTAACTTTGCTTATAAGAAATTAATATAATACTTAGATTTACTAAAAGAACTATAAAAATATTTCCTACCAAAGATCTCACAAAACTTGTGCCCTTTTCAAAGGCTTCTGATAAATTTTTAATACATCTTCACTGGCATTAATTGCACTCACTCTTTGGAGCCCCCAATGACCATGGAGGACACCCTTATATCATTGAAAACTTTGGATTATTAAATGCATATTTCTTTCTTTGGGAATCTTTTGGTAAGTAATGTCAAAATATCACCTAAAAATATAATTAGTTAAGATACATAACATGGTGGCCGACATCATTCTAGAAGAATAATTATTTAATTATTATTATTATTATTATTATAAATGGTTAGTGGCTTTAATTTAGGGGTCCTTTGAATGATTTTATTGTCTATTTATTATCTCATAGATTATTTATAATATATTTTACTTCTAAAGCCGTCTTTTGAACATGCAACTAGATGCTTGATAAGTTTTTGTCACTTTCCTATACAATAGATACGTAGAGTATTAAGTAATTTTAAATTTTCATACATATTGTATTTAAGAATAAATATTTGTAGATAGAATAGTTTATATTTTAATTTATTGGTAGCAATAAATGAATATGATAGCTTATAATAGAATATTTATTATTGTCACTCACAATTTGTAAATAGAGAACAAGGGTAGTCGGTACATTTTTACTAATATAAAGTTAAATTATTGTATAAATAAAATTTATATTGTTATAAAATAAAATATAATGTTGTGGAAGAATTCATAACAATTTATAATAACATATATTAGAAATCATAATAAGTATCATATTTTGGAAATCTTTGCTATTTGGAAAAGAGTTCAAATCATGATGTTTCCCTTCCAACCTTTGTCATTATGATTGTGGTTGATCTACTTAATGCAATCTTTGTTGATGTTGAGGCGCTCTTTGATTTTTATCGTCAAATTAGTCATTATAAATAGTTTATATTTATTTGATATTAATATAATGGTGAAATTTTCATGCACATGCCAATTTTCATTTTAGTTTTGGACATATGTTAAAAGCTTGTCTTCATATTATTAAATAGTAACATGTCACACAATTTTGTGGTAAGTTCTTCTTTTTCTTGATCTTCAACCATCCTCATTCCTCATTCTGATCCACCCACCATATTTCTATTAAATCCATATTTATCCTCACACATTCTCATTATTTATTGGTCCATATCTCCATATATTTATATATGATCTCTATATTTCTTGTCCCTTGTTCCAATAAATTTTCATGGAACGCAAAATTGATCATCTATGCTATAGATTTGACTTGATATTAAAATTCTAAAATTGAAATGATTGATTCCTATTTTTCTCATAGATGTTTTAAACTAGCTTGGTATATGCTTGTGTGATAAATTGTTATGTGGTTTTATTCAAATATTATTTGATCATTAATCCGTATATTGATATTGATTCAAAATCCTATCATTCTAAGGAACATTCATACTAAAAAGAATCAAAATATAGATCACTTACATGCTTGTTTATTGACTACCAATCATTTAATGATCATAAAGCTAGTCTTTCAAGGGAGTTGACCAACTAGAAATTATCATTAGAGATTTGACACTTTCGCTAAGGTATTTCTAAATACCCCGATCCTTATAGTTATTGAGGACGAGAGATTTCAACAAATCATATAGGAGAACTACATATTTCACTAGAGCAAATGTATGTTTTACATATCATATTTGCATTACACAAAATTAACCTAGGGTCATAGATTTGATCCAAGGTTGTATATTTAATCTAAAGATAGTTATAATTTTGTATGGAATCCCAAAGGGTATTAATTTTCTTTTATTAGATCATTAGCTTTCATAGTACATCAATATTTTTCTTTATTATCATTCTGAAAGCTAAGTACCTATCCCTCACATATTATTTATTAGACTAACATTTAATATATATATTATTTTGCCCTCAACTTAGGTTACCTAAATTGATTTATATTTATCAAATACATGAATTAGTTAATCTAGGAAGTCATTTAAAGAAAGTATATTTTTCCTTATGATTAGATATTATGATATTAGGATACTAATTTGTATATTGTAATTATATATTTTAAGAGTCAATCTCAATAAGAGACTTTAATTCGTTTCATATTTTTTTCTCTTTTAAAAGATTCTTTTGTGGACTCTATTTTTTTTTGTAATAATAAGAACCTGGAAAAGGGGTCTAGAAGCCCAAAAACTTACAATGTTTGACCAACAATATTGAGCATAGGCAAATGAACAATAGGTTAACTAAACCAAAACTTATCACTAGAGAAAGCTACAATAAGAAAATAAACTCCTCAAGAGCCACCAAACAAAGAAAGAGGCTTTGAAAAGATGAACAAAGCATCTAAAACAACCAAACCATCATGAAGACAAATAGTAGAAGACATCAATGATTATCAACACTCAATTAGGCAGATGTTCTTGTATATCCTCCTTAAGCAATCCGATGACATCCATAAAAAAATTACCCTTCCATGTGAGCTCGAAGCTGATTCCTTCTGTTGCACTTATCCCTATGTTGGATGCCCAATCAATAACTCTATTGTCATCTCTCTTAATGTGAGAGAACTTGGCATCTCCTAAGCTGCGAACAATACCTTTTCATTCATCGAGCAACCAATCGAGCATCCAATTCTTAGAGGAGTTGTCATTCATTATACAAATGATGATCTTGGAATCACTTTCCATTCATAAATTCTTCCATCCCTCCTTGCCAATGATTTGTAGACCAATCCATAGAGCTCTAGCTATAACAATGTTGTTGGAGTAAGTACCAAAATTGGATGCATAAATTCCCAATGGTTGGCCATGATAATCTCTAAACACCCCATCCCATCCTTCTCTACCTAGGTTCCCCTTTGAGGTCCCATCACAATTAGGTTTGATCCAACCTACTGTAGGCCAAGAGCATAAAAATATAACTCCTTTGGTCAACTGAGCAATATCCTTGCAACTCTTCACTCCCAACCAAAAAAACCTAGGCCACCTATTAGCCCAACTCTATTCTTGATCCAAGTCCTTCCAATCCTCATTATGGTGTGCCTTCCCATGTTCATTAATCACATTCTTAAGCAAATCCCAATTTTTTTCAATGACTCTCTCCTAATAAAAAAAAAGACCTCCTATTACATTTGATCTAGAGGTTCCACACTAATATCACAAGGGTGTCATTTCCATATAAACTTTAATCCCAAACTAGAAATCTTAAGGATTAAACTCTCCACAAGAATTGACACATTTTAAGGAGTGACCCTCCTAATCCCTCATTTGGTAATCATTATGCTTCATAGATCGTAAGCCACCAAACAAAGAAAAAATAAATGGTCATTATCCTCACAATAAGTCTTACAATAATGCATCGAGAGGGACTACCCTGATCCATCTTCGTCAACCTATCCCAAGTAAGTTCTTGCTACCTCCAAGCTATCCAAAAAAGGAATTATCCTTCAGAGGTCTCTTGTTATTCCAAATACTCTTTAAAACATTTGGTCTAATGGTGCTACCATGACAAAAAAAAATAAAATATTGTTAAGTAGAGGATGAGGAAATAATTCTAGCTCCATTTCCCTTCCAAACCAACCTATCCTCCTCCTCTCAAAATAAGCCACAACTTGAGTCTATCCTAAATCTCACTCCACCTTTCTTGCATCTCAATATTAGGCAACTCCAAAGAAATCAATTGTCGATGCCCCTCATGCAAAAACAAGTGTTATTATACCATTTTCCTAACATTGTCTTCCAAAAAAATAGCCAAGGGGAAAAATCGAATAATCTCCTTGAGAGGTTATCCTCGAGTCATGAATCTCTTCAAAAATGAACTTTTATTCCTCTACCAACTCTCCATATAGTTTTAGGCCTAATAAGCTCACAACATCCTTTCAGGAAATTTCAAATGTTTTACCCCTTAGATAAAATAATAGAGTAGTCCAAAAGAAATTTAAGGACATTCATCAATTTTTTGGCCTACAAAACCTTACTCCATAACCTATCCTTCTCCTTATAAATATGCCAAGCCAACTTGTCTCCCAAGACAATTTATACTTCTAAGATTCCTAAAACCATCCCCACATAGGTTTTTTAGCTTGCAGACCTCTTCCCATTTCACAAGATTATATTTAAAGACCTCCTCGGAGCCTCTCCAAAGAAAAATCCATTGAGAGGCCTCAAGCATCTTAGCCACCTTGCTATAAATTTGGAAAGAAGACATGGAACTGAATATAGGAATAACAACAAGGGAATCCTTAATAAGAGTTATTCTACCTGCAAATATCAGCCACTTGCCTTTCCAAGATGCAAGCTTATTCTGAACCTTGTCCACAACCTTCCACCATTCAACTTTTTATGTTCTCTTATCAACTAGGGCATCCCCAAATAGGTGTTAGGAATGAAATATGCCTCAAACCCTAGAATTCTTTGGATTTCAAGAGAATCAATGCAAAGTATTTTAAAAAGATGATCCTAGATTTATTGGAATTAATTTTTTGACCAGCTACCATCTCATAAGAATGCAACACTTTCTTGATACCTCTCATCTCCCTAGCCAGCGCTTCTCTAAAGAAAAAGGTGTAATCAACAAACCAAAGGTGTTACATTAGGGATCCCTTTAGAAACCTGCAGGCCTCTTGACTATATTGAGCCTCCTTATCCTTCTTAATAGTACAACCAAGAACCTCTACGATGATGAGAAACAAGAACAAAGATAAGGGATCACCTTGCCGTAACCCCCAATTAGCATTGATGAAATTTGTAGCCACATCATTAATCAAATTCACACCACTCCTAACAAAGCCTAAATTTAGCCATCACCTTAATAAGAAGGTACCAGGAGATGTGATCATAAGCCTTGTTCATGTCTAGTTTCAACACCATGCCCTCCTTCTTCTTTGATTTGATGGAATGAATAGTCTTATTGACAACCACTATACCATCAATAATTTTCCTCTCCTTGAGAAAACCACTTTGTTTCATGAAAGTAATAGGCTCCTCTAGATATAGCTTCAATCTACAAGTCATAGCCTTCACGAAAAAATTATAAATATTGTTTCATAAGGCAATGGGGAAGAACTCATCAAAGAACACATAGTTATTGCATTTGGGAATGAGAGCTAAAAATATCTTGTTCCAACCTCTCATCATAGTCTTGTGTTGCCTAGACTCTCTACCATTCTCCAATTATCATCTTCCACTATTTCCCAATTTTTTTGAAAGAAGCCAATATGGAAGCCATCGAGCCTTGGAGCCTTCAAGATGCCAAGGGAGAAAACGACCACTATAATATCTTCAATTGAAAATGGCCCGGCCATTATCCTACAATTAATTTCATCACCAATTAAGGGAGGAATGCTACTTAGCATCTCATCCTACACTTGAAGATTAGGCTTGTCATTAAGACTAAGCGGATTCTTGAAAAAATTAATGACTTCCTTTCTAATAGCCCCAACATCCTCAACTTCATTTCTGTTAGGGAGCTAGATCTTGAGGATCTTATTAAATTGCCTTCTAATATTAGTTGCTAATTGAAAAAACTCAGCATTTCTATCCCCTGCTTTCAGCCAATTAGTCCTAGACTTTTGTAGCCAAAATATTTCCTCCATTCTAAGAATCTGACCCAGCTCCATGGGGGCTTCACTAGCTAGGCAATATTATATCATGTCCATTCATATTGGAGGGTTTAATATCCCAAAAATGAGGGTGCAATATATTGCCTATTGGTAAAAATAGGGGTTTTTAAAATTCTAGCTAATGAAACAATACAATATTTGGTGAAAATAGGGGGGATTTTAATTCACGTTGTGTATTGGGAGAGGGTGATAAAAAGAAGTTTAGGGCAATATTTTTTGAAAATAGGGGGATTCTTTAGTATGCCATGAATGCACATGCTATAACCTAGGTTCACTAAGTGAAGCCCTTGTGCCCAACTCATCAAGCCTTGCCTCCTCCTTAGCTTTTAGATTCAGAGAAAAGTTAATCTCAGGAACCTCCTTCTTAGCACCCATCAATTTAGCTTCAATTTGGTCTTTGTTAGTAGAGATATCTCCCAACATCTTTTTATTGCAAGCTTTGGCTAATCTCCTATTCTCATCAAGTTTTCTAAGTGTAACAAATCACTTATTTCTCTTGACATCCACTTTCCACCACTCTTGTAGTACTTGTTGAAAATAGGGATGTTCATACTAGAGGGCTTCCATCTTGATTTTGGTTAGGGGTGATATTAAGCATAATAGACCAATGATCCAAGACATCAAACTATAGAACCTCTGAGGTGTGGCAAAGAGAAGACAAAAACCAATCCGAGTTGACTAGGAACCATTTTAACCTACAAAGAACGCAGTCAAACCCAACCCTTCTATTGTTCAAAGTAAACCAACATGTCTTAGGCAACACATCAATCAATGTAAGGTCTTCACAAAATTCCTTGAAATTAATAGAGCCCAAACTACCAGGAATATTGGTACCACTTCTCTTCCTAGGTCCAAGAGTGGCATTGAAGTCACCCCCGATCACCCAATTGTCATCTAGAATAGTCCCCCTAAACAGTATTAGCCTACCCCTGCAAGTCTTCCGATCCTTGTCCAAATTTAGTCCATGAACATTAGTGAGAACCAATTATTGTCATCTAGAATAAACCCCCTAAACAATTTCAGCCCATCATAGCAAGTCTTTCAATCGTTGTCCAAATTTAGTCCATGAACATTAGTGAGAACCATATTACAATAGCCTTGAATATCAATAATCCTAATTGATAGGTAATGATTGTATTCACCTAAAAAATTCCAAAGAGACTAAATTTATTACACATCACTGCCAGACCACTTGCAGTACCAATGACATCCACTATGAGTCCACCATTTTTATAAAAATGCATAATCATGACAACCATAGAAGTTGCATCAACCTTTTCCTCTAGTAGAAGTAAAACATTTGGACATTCTACCTCTATCAACCTCTTGAGTAAGTGGCTCTTTTCCAGGCTATTTAGGCCTCACACATTCCGATTGATCAACTTAATTCCTTACAAGTCAATGGGAGGTTCTCACCCCTCCTATTAATAAAATTTCTTAAGGTATCTTGAGTTCCTTTTTCAATGTCTAATAAGGTATTATGTTTGGCCTTATTCACTTCAAACCTTCTACCCTTGGAGTTAGCACCCATTGCATCCATCGTAAATTGTACATCCTTAATTGGGTGGTACAATTCCATGCTTAGGTTAGCACCCACCTTAGTGTGTTTGAATCTTGCATTTCAAATTCCCTTTAAGCATTTAAGTAATTAATTTAATTAAATCTAAAGTCCTCATTTATCATTTTGCACATCATAAAATTGTGCCCTTTACCCTAAGTGTGCCCCTTTTTATTTTATTCTTTCAATTAATTAATTCATCAAAAGCCCTACTTATGTCCTATTTCGACCTTCAAGGCTCAATTTCACATATCTAAACACCTTGAATCGTCTCATCCTTCTAGAATTGACTTCAGAATCACGATAGCTTGCTTCCCTAAAAAATTGGGAAAAAGTTGGTCAGACCAGGATGATGCCTCCTAGTCCCTACTTTTTCTCCCCGAATTTCAGGAGCATCTTTTGGCAGTATTTTTATGTTTAAATCCAAAGGATTGGGAAATTATATTGATTCTAGGTTGGGCTATGGTCAAAAACAAAGTTAGGGTTTCATACATATAGCCTTTCCTTTCCTCATTTGAAGGATCTGTCTACAAGCAATTGAAGGAGCCTCTTATGAAGTGAAAGTGCAAGTTTATGTGAAGTCTTCAATTATAAAATCAAGCATCTATCAAGTCTACATCAATCATTTTCATCATCAATTTAAGCTTTGAAGATATTGAAGAATAATAGGAGATTATCGACTAATGATTGGCTTGTACCTCTCCCTTAGGGTTTGGTATGATTTCATGTTATTTTCATATCTTTGTATGAGTTTCATAACTATCATTTTTAGATTTACATTCATGCTTTAGGTCCATTATTGCATTTAAGATTTGAAGCATTTACATTTACACTCATTTAGGGTTTACTCTCCAAGCGTAGGGTAGAACTCTAGATTTACTTTCTCGTTCATTTAGGATCTTGCATGCACATAAGATTATTGCACACACATTTTCAGTACATTATTGGCTATTTGTGGAGGTGGAAATCACCAAAACAAGGGGTTTGACTAAGGGAAAACCCTATATAGCCATCTAGACCATTTTTCAAGTTGTAGGTGCAAGTACAGAGATCCAACGGATGTATGATCTTCGGGACCAACAAAACACACAGGTGCAGACTTAGTCTTAGAAGAAGATCCCAAATTTCTAAGACCAGGGCATGGCACCTTGGTCCTCTAGGTTTTGCATCTTTTTCTGACAGTTCAACAGTGCATACTCCGAGACAACAATTCCAGAAGTACAACTCTTTGTGGTATCAAGGACCATGGTGTGGCATCTTGGTCTTGCTCAGTTAGCCTCCAATTTTAATAATAGGTGCACCTCTAAGTTCCTTTTCCTGCTCTGCACTCAATCTCCTAGTTTCAAATCTGCAAATTTTAGTACTTTCAATTTATGTTTGCATCCTTGCTCATCTCCTAGCATAGTTGATCATTGCATTGCATTTTTCACATCTCCTCTTAATAGAAGCAAAGGAATAGAAACCCTAAAGATATTCCTTGACTCTCTCTCTCTTTTGCAAGAAGTGGTCAAAGTGAATAATCTCCTTAGGATCTTTTGTATTCCAATACCTGCATGAGAGTGGGATTAGGTATTAGTTCACTTGATTCCCTTTTCATCCTCCACATTTTGGTGAACTTGACATCCTACACCTTTAATTTTGATTTATGTTGTTAGATATGAGTGTGTATGCAACTTAAAATTCAAGTTTTTCATTTACAAGTTTAATTTCCTTTCAAATTTTGCATATGTTAACATTTGAAAAAGGAAAATTATTGTCATAATGCATTCATTTCATAGATGTGGTAATGGGATAGCCTCCATTGTTTCAATTTACCCCTCTTAAAGATCCTTCTATCCATGAGGACATTTTAGTGCAAAAAAGAGTCATTGACAAGTCCTTTAAAACTCTCCCATGTTCTAAGGATGAAGATTTGAAGAATGATGTTGACAATTCTCCTAAAATGTGCCTCTCCCATGAAACTATCTTAGAGGAAGAGGATGTTATCATAAACACCTTTCTTAATGTTACCTTACTTTCCATACATGATACTTCTCTTAGAGAAAAAGTGTTGATGGGCATTAATTTATCTTTTCCCAAATTTGGTCTTACCAATGAGGGCACATTAGTACAACAAGAGTTTATGAACACTTCTTTTAAAGATCTCCCCTATGAGGATCATTTGGTGCAAGTAGATGATAGTGTCCCTACTTTTAATGTATATGGTGAAAATGGATAACAATAATAACGATATTGAAAGGCTAAATGAATTCAACCACAAAACCCTAGCCTAACAACAACAAAGATCCACCATAACATATGAAGATTACCTAAGACAATGCAAATCAAACAAAATCACAAAGATTATACCATCACATGTCCAATAGGGTTTGAATCTCCATTCTTCCTATCTCCATTGATCTTGCTTGACATATTTGCTCTCAGATTTTATGTGCACAAGAGCTCAACAAAGAATAGAATGTGGTTGCAAGTAGGATCATAGTGTAGTCAATTGATCAAGTAGTTCATTAGTTAGGGTTTGATAATGAAGAAAGCATCTCCTTATATAGAAGACACTATATGAAATGGAGGGATAAGATTGAGAGGTGTAAAAGGAGGTCGGCTATGATTAGAGGGTAGGTAGAGGAAATAATAAAATAATGAAAGGGGTAGGTAGTGTAGGAATTAAGAGATGAATGACATGTGTCATGGGTAGAAAAGGTTAATGAATTAATTAAATAAATAAAGATTTATTTAATTAATAGAAGAAGTGGGATCAATTAAATAAATAAGATATTTATTTAATTTAGGAAAAGGGATAATCTAAATAAATAAATGTATTTATTTAAATGAGAAATAAGGCTAGAAGAGGATAAATGAATTAATTAAATAAATAAGGATTTATTTAAATAATAGAAGAATTAAGCTTAGCTAATTAAATAAATAAATTAGACTGGACAATTTTAGGTGTCTACATTTTGCCCCTCTTTGAGACAATGCGGCTTGTCATGTTGTTTCAAAGAAGATAATATGAACTGATACGAAGTTGCCCCAAGATGGGAATGATATGCCCCCTCGAGAGATTGGATGAAAAAATGTCTGAAAAGATCGCAAACAATCTCTCGATAAGAAAGATGGGATAGAATGGACTGACCGGATAAAGTGACAGAGTCATGGGATAAAGAAGACCGACTCGGGAAACGAGGGCTAGGGCTAGGGTAGTCTATAAGATAGACCATGGGGGAAATACATCCTCATTGTCATCCACACATCCATGAGAGCAGAGTGCAGAGCGAAAATAGAGCAGCAGCAGTCAGCAGCGATGGCCTTTGTTCACAGATTCGATCACGTTCGCCGATTCCATAGGCCAGCAGAGGCAGGAGAGTCGATAAGTACCACAAAACTGCCTCGTACTTCGATGCATTTATTATTTTCATTAATGCATGGTAGATAGGGCAATAAATGTGCTTTAGGTTAGGGTCCAAAAATGTCAAAAAATATCCAGGCCCGTCTGCGTTGGTGCCAGGCGCGACTATGCTCGCGAGGCACGTCTATGCTTGCGAGGCGCGTCTCTGTCCAAAAATGTGAATTTTTGTCTTCTAGGTCAAATCGACAGTTCTGTGATGAACATATGCTGTCGATTGGATAAGTTGTTGAGAGGATACACTCAAGCAGGTCCTCTAGGGAAGACTAGGATAGCAAATAGAGTCAGGATTGACAATTATGTGATAGAACATACGTTGCCAATTAGGAAACTACTCAAGAGGATTCACTCAAGCAGAGGCCCTAGGATAGGATAGATCAAGGCACTTTGTGATTAATAGTGAGTACCAAGATATAGTACTTTGTGATGAACAGGGAGTACTAAAATATGAGCAGCACTTTGTGATGAACAGGGAGTGCAAATGTGAGTAACACTTTGTGATGAACAGGGAGTACCACTAGGATAGAAGCAACACTTTGTGATGAACAGTGAGTGTCACTAGGATAGAATGCCATATGCATTTAGATAAAAAGTAGCATTTTGTGATAAATAGTGAATGCCATGATGACTGACATGATTGATTTGCTTGACTAGAGGAGTATTTGCCTATGTTGGAGTCATGGGAAAGATTCCCATTGACACAGAGATTGTGACCTAAGTTGACATTTGAGGATCGAGCTGCGATCGAGGCTATGGGATTGAGACATATTCTGTATGTGCCTGAGTTTTGGGCGAACATGGGACTGCTGGCTGCACTGGCGAAGAGGTGGCACTCCGAGACATGTACCTTCCATTTGCCGATGGGTGAGATGACAGTCACCCTTCAGGATGTATACAGGATCCTCAGGATACTGATCGATGGGGAGCTGATTCCTTACGATTGAGATGGAGACAGAGAGGCCCTGAGATGAGTGTTCTGGGACCCAAGACTAGAGATGAGGGCAGGACATGTGGCTTGGGACACTATGACAGCTACAGGATTAGTGCTGCCAGCAGTGATAGGAGGAGCGATCAGTGGGTTCTTGTGTCCTGATAGATCAACACGAGGGTTGGCTGTGGGCTGGGGAGGAGCATTGGAGACACTGGTGACACAACACACTAGATATGCCTGGGGACCATGTGTGCTAGCACACCTGTACTATGAGCTGCATCAGTTTGTATACCACGGGTCAGTGGGATTGGGCTGCGGGGTGACATTGTTACAAGTGTGGGCTTATGAGCATCTGCCAATGACGAGACCGATATATTTTAGAGGCAGAGGTCACAGGTGCAGTTTTGTACACTTATACGACATGATCATATCGTAGCCATAGATTGGCAGGTTAGAGCACTGGCGGCGAGTGATTGATGATATTGACATGGTCATATGGAGGCCATACCTGGGATGTGAGCAGTGAGAGGATGATGCGGTAGAGCTGCCCTACACCTTCTGGAGCAGGTATCTGATTGGGCGTATGGCCTATGTACTAGAGAGGCAGCTAGTGGACAGGGTGGGCAGGCAGTTTGGCAGGATCCAGAGGATGCCATGGGGCTCAAGGATGTATGCACGGACTGTCAGAGATCAGGCACAATTTGGGCCCCTATTATCATATGATCAGGCTGTTACACAACTTGTAGAGATGATGCCCCTACCCTGGGACATGTGGCCAGAGATTGAGGATGTCCGCATGGATGCTGAGTACACAGCCTACTGGGTCGAGCATCCATTCCCACGCCTGACGGATCCAGGAGAGCTATTAGATGGAGATGGTGGTGGGGATGGGGATGATGATGGAGATGATGGTGGCAGAGGTCGACAGAGGAGGAGGGGGGCAGTTGGAGAGAGGAGGGTTGCACCGTAGAGGGAGGGTGGAGAGGAGAGGCAGGCTCGGGTTGTGAGGGGTCACGGTGGATTACCGCTACAGGTGCTAGCAACACAGGGTCCCAGACAGGTGCAGGTATAGGGACAGGTACCGGTACATGCACCAGTACAAGCACAGGCACAGGTGCAGGCATAGGGGCAGGCACCCGTATAGGGGGAACCATAGGCAAAGCCACGGGGGGCTGAGGCAGAGGAGGATGAGCTGACGGAGCTGAGGGAGATCTGCTAGGGACAGGCATATGAGATCCAGGACCTGGAGAGGGAGAGGGATAGGCTCAGGAGGCGGCTCAGAGATACTGAGCGGGAGTGAGACCAGGCCATTCAGCGCTACACAGAGGCTGAGATAGCACTGAGGGCTGGGAGACAGGCAACAGAGGATACAAGGGCCAGATATGCCTACGTCCTGCGGGCAAGGGAGGAGATTGCCTACTGGCGAGATCTTTATTATGGTGTAGTGCCAACTAATCAGCGAGCGAGGAGCTTCCATAGACCATCGCAGACAACGACAGCTACGGGAGGGAACCGGAGGAGATAGGCATCTAGTGGTGGGGTTATGGGTCCTCCACCACCACCAGATAGAGGGGATAGGAGGGATGATCCTAGGGCAGGTCCTTCGGGGGCTCAGATTCCATTGAGGCTAGGCAGCTCTGAGGGAGGGAGTTCATCATAGCCGTAGAGGGCTCCCTATGTATTAGTATTGTATGATGATGTAGACACCTTCGGGTGATTGTAGCCATATGATTTTGACATCATTGTATCATGACACTTTTGATTATATATATATGAGATGATTCATCTTTGCGGCAGTTATATGCATGTGTACCTATGTGATGAGATGTTTCATGATGTATGTTTTATGTGATGCTTATGATATGGATGCAAATATGAACATAATGCAATGCAATATTTTTGTTCTTTTATGTTTTATATGTGTATGCAAATGTAAATGTGAATGTATGTAATGCAGATGAATATGATAATGCAAATGTAAATTGTGCTAACAGGTGTTGTGTGGGGGATGTGATGCAGTTGTGATATCTATATGTATGTATGAAATGCTTATATGTGGTAATGCAGGTGCAACTATATGAAATGCAAATTTTTTTAGTGTGTCATTATACTCAGTCATGTGATAGCAGGATACGCGGACTTGAGAAGGATGATGGAAGTCAATCAAGAAAGGGGGATGGAAGATAGAAGATATGAAAGTGAAAGAGCTTCTTGTGCGTTATCATCATTGAGCTTTATTATGGCAAGTAGGTTATGACAATCGAGGCATATGTTTGACCCAGAAAGTCATTGTACCTATTTGCATGGAGATAAGATAGTCACAAACAAGGAATGCCCCAATTCATACTAGACTCACAGTGTCCTCATATCCTTGGACAAGTCATAGCATTACTAGGAGACAATCCACAGATAGCAAATACAAATAGGTGATGATACCCCATCCTTGCCTTTCTAGTTAAAGACATCCTAGAGATAGAATCTCTAGTCAAAGACATCCCCAAAAAGCTAAAAGACATGTCACCAACAAGATAAAATCAAAAGAAAACCAAGAACCGACACTAACATTCACTGTAGTCCTCAAGTTTAGTGTCTCTTGTCACTTGTATAAGTCTTATTTGATTGTGGTCACAATGTTTACTTTCACAAAAAGGATAGATAGCACGAAACCATATGTTGTCTGAGTTTGTTGAAAGATTTGATTTGTTGAAGCCCATTGTTGCTGCCGTGTCTCATCTGAAACTGACTGAATCCATGAAACTGATACTTTATTACGGAGAAGATGAAACTTTATTGCGGATTGGCGATGCAAGTGCTTCTTTATTGCGAATTGTGCACGGATAGACTGAAGGAAACTAGAAGAAACTATACTCCTCGAAACATGTGATGCTCTCAGTTCCACACCCATCACTAGACGTAGGATTTGCCTTAGCCACAAATAGGATTTGATTTATTATGGATGGAAAGGGTGAAAGGGGGGTTATTATGAATGGCGAACCAATCTTGGGTAGATCAATAACAAGCCATGATGGGAATGGATAAGTTTATTATGAACGAATAGGTTGTGAGTGTGTGCAAAGTGAAGTGGTGAAAGAGAATCCTAAAGGAGGGAGGAATAATGTCTCTATGCCTGGCGCTGGTGACCCAGTTTTCACCATGGTACTTGCCCAGGGCACCACAGAAGTGGTTTTCACCATTGGACGAATTTATTTCTCTTTACTGTTTTCGATTTTTCAATGTTTTTTTGTGTCACAAGGCGCCTGTTTGCCAGGTTTTCACCAAGTAACAATTTTATTTTTTTTAATTTTTTTTTTTTGTATTTTTGAATTTTTTGATTTTTTTGTATTTTTGAAATTTTTGAAATTTTTGTATTTTTTGAAATTAGGATACTCTGAAGAGCTATGTGTAGAACTTGTGAAGGTGCATGCTGTTGATAGGATTCTCCAAAGGTTCACCCTCTGTAGTTGAGAGTTGATATGCACCAGATCCATATGCTGCTGTAATGATGTAAGGACCAAGCTAGTTTGGTTTGAACTTGCCCTTCGTCTCTCTGTCTTGCTGATTCTTAGGGTTTTCTCTGAGAACCAAGTCACCTACCTCAAATGTACGAGGCTTGACTTTATGATTGTAGCTGTGACTCATTCGTTGTTGGTAAGCCTTGAGATGATTAAAAGCAATTTGTCTTCATTCATCCAGTAGTTCAAGCTCTTGTAAGCGAGAGACCCTATAGTCTTCATCACTGATGATGTTTTGCAAAGAGACCCGTAAAGAGGGTAGCTCGACCTCAATAGGCAAGATGGCTTCAATGCCATAGACAAGTGAATAGGGTGTAGCTCCTGTAGGTGTGCGGACACTTGTGCGGTAGGCCCAAAGTGCAGGATTAAGTTGGATATGCCAATTACGGCCAGCGTCGTCGACTGTCTTCTTTAGAATTTTAAGGATTGTCTTATTAGATGCCTCAGCTTGGCCATTACCTTGGGGGTAATATGGTGTGGAGAAACGATGGGAAATATGGAAGTGGTCACAGAGTTCGCAAACATCCCGATTTTTGAAGGGACGCTTGTTATCAGTGATAATAGAAATAGGAATATCGTATCGGCAAATGATATAGTTGAGGATGAACGTGGCAATCTGTTTTCCAGTGACCTGTGTGAGAGGCATGACTTCAATCCATTTTGTGAAATACTCTATGGCAGTGATAATGAATTTATGACCATTGGAAGGAGGGTGAATCTTGCCTATGAGATCGAGTCCCCACTGACAAAAGGGCCAAGGAGATGCAATTGGTTGTAGTTCTTGTGCTGGTGCATGTATGAGGTCTCCATGAATTTGACATTGCTTACATTTCTTGACAAACTGATATGAGTCATTTTCCATATTGAGCCAATAATATCCAGTCCTGATGAGTTTCTTGGCCAAGGTAGGACCACTAGCATGTAGAACACATATCCCTTCATGTACTTCACGTAACGCAATCTTAGCTTCGTCGCTTTCTAAACATCTAAGAAGAGTGCCATCTAGACTTCGCCGGTATAGGATATTAGCTAGAATGACATATCGAGAGGATTGGTGAATGACAGTGCGACGTTGGTTATTTGATAGATCAGGAGGTAGGGTATTGTCGCGAAGGTATGTGAAAATGGAACCATATAACTAGGACTCGGGACCGACAACACATATCATCTCAGTAGGAATGATCTCATATGAAGGAACCAAAAGGTTATCCACCAAGAACTCATAGCGGGTCTCATTTGGAGGTAGATCAATTAGTGAAGCAATTGTAGCCATGGCATCCGTGGCATGATTCTGCTCTCTAGGTATTTGCTCAAAATATATCTTTGTGAAGTGTTGTTTCAGGTCATCCACCATTTTCTTGTAAGGCATTAATTTTTCATCTTTTGTTTGGTAATCATCAGTTGCTTGATGGATGACAAGTGGAGAGTCCCCAAAAACACGAAGTTCCTGGATCTTCCACTGAACTGCGATCCGTAATCCAGTTGTTAATGCCTCATATTCCGCTATATTGTTAGTGCAAGGAAATGATAAGCGATATGATTTTGGTATAGAATCCCCTTGAGGAGTTATAAAGAGGATGCCAGCTCCCACCCCATGCTGTGTGTATGAGCCGTCAAAGTATAGTTGCCATGGCTTCACATGTGACATTGTTAAAATGAATTCATCTGGAAATTCTGAACTTAGAGGAACATCATCTATCATGGGGGCATCTGCTAATTGATCTGCGATGGCTTATCCTTTTATTGCTATTCTGTCCACATACTTGATGTTGAATTCACTCAGGATCATTACCCATTTGGCCAGTTGCCCAGTAAGTGTTGCTTTATTAAGAAGGTATTTCAATGGATCTATCCTGGCCACCAACTTAGTCTTATGAGTGAGCATGTAATGTCGTAATTTTTGTGAAGCAAAGACCACGGCGAGACATGCACGCTCAATTGGTGTGTAGTTTAGCTCATATCCCACCAATGTGCGACTGATATAGTATACTACCTTTTCCTTGCCCTCAACAATTTGTTGTGCTAAGAGTGCCCCCAGTGTTGTTGGAGTAGCTGATATGTATAGTAACAGAGGCTGATCTGGAACTGGTGGCATCAAAATTGGTGGATTCAGAAGATAATCTTTGAGTGTCTGGAAAGCCTATTGACAGTTATCATCCCATTTGAATTTGATGTTTTTATGTAGCAGGTGCTGAAAAGGATTACACTTATCTACAAGTTGGGCTATGAATCTTCATATGGACTGGAGTCTGCCTTGTAAAGACCAAAGTTGACTGATATTTCTTGGTGGTTTTATCTCCAAGATGGCTTTAACTTTTGGTGGATCAGCTTCAATTCCTCTTTTGGACACAATGAATCCTAGAAGCTTCCCGTAGGTTACTCCAAAGACACATTTCTTGGGGTTTAATCTTACTTTGTACTTTTCCAACCGATCAAAGACGACTGAAAGTATGTCCAAATGTGTATTTCTATCTATTGATTTACCCAAGAGGTCGTCGACATAATCTTCCATGGTTACGTGCATGAGATCATGAAAGATAGTAGTCATGGCTCTTTGATATGTAGCACCTACATTTTTCGGCCCGAAGGGCATGACATTCTAGCAGAAAGTTCCCCAAGGACAAGTGAATGATGTTTTGAGTTGATCGTCAGGTGCGATCCTTATTTGATTATAACCAGAAAATCCATCCATCAATGATAACATTTCATGACCTGCTGTGAGATCAACAATCAAGTCAATATTTGGTAATGGGAAGTCATCCTTTGGACAAGCTTTGTTGATGTCTCTGAAATCTGTACATATTCTGATGTTGCAATCTGGTTTACTGACAGACATTAAATTGGAGATCCATTCAGGATAGTCAATTGGGCGTATGAATCCGACATCCAATAATTTCTCAAGTTCTGCTTTGACTAGTAATGCCACTTGTGGATGCATTTTTCTTAATTTCTGTTTTACTGGCTTTGCCCCTGGTTTGGTTGTCAAATGATGCATTACCAAATCCAAATCTAATCCAGGCATATCAGCATATGACCATGCAAAGTTGATTTGTCGTTCTTTGAAGAAACTTATGAATTTTGACCTTTCGGACTCTGTCAACGATTGAGCCAAGAATATGTTGTGTTGAACCTCTTATGTACCAATGTTTGTTTTGATAGTCTCCTCTACCAACATGGATGAATTTTCCTCATATGATGTTGGGAGAATGTCGAGCCTTCCATCTTCGGGTGCCTCAGAGAGGTTTTCGTCCTTAGATACGTCCTTTCTTTTTACTTTTTTGGGGTCAGATAGCACCACAGTGTGGTTTTTGCCATAAGACCCTTGGTTTGTTCTTATTTTCACATATTTGCGACTGGAAGGTCCGACACCCTCACCAAAATATGCCACATTGTTGAGTTCTATAGTGTATCCCAATTTATGGTCCCCAGGGGGAAGATCGTCTCGTATGCCAAGATAGTCAATAGCAGCTTCATCATTTTAGAATGTGTCAAACTGTGCTGGTCCCTCATGATCCCAGTCGATGAGTTGATGGTGAACAAGGGGAAGGCCTTTAATGTCTTCGAAGTTAGCGGGGCTAAGAGTGAAGATGCAGTTATACTCAGGTATGTCAAGGTAATTATAGAGGTTATCGATGGCACTCTCCTCATCAGTCTCGATCACGAGCAAATCCAAATTATCATCACTAGTAGCGCCTTCTGGGATAGGTGTTCTCATCCTATGTGATTTCAACCTAGAACCTTGAGACAAGGATTGTGTGGAATTTTTGTCGGTTGTTTCTTGACCAACTCTGAACTTTTTATAAAATTCCTCTTCTTCTGTGGGTTCATCTGGCTCTCTGAATGTCTCAGTGAGCTCATAGTCACTGGAGGATTTATTTGAACCCCATTCCCATTCGTTGGAGTCTGTGGAATAGCGACCATCTTGTTGAATTTTGGTAGCTTTGATTTGTAAGGCTTCTTCTGTCCTTTTAGTGTGGACCTTGGAAGTCAGGAAACCAAGTCCCTTCGAGCGTTCCTTTTTGAATGTCAATTCGGGTTGTAAAGGTTCAATGATGCCTTCCTTTCGTAACCCAAGAGGGATTTTTCCATCATACTCGAATTTTTGTAGAATCTTGAAGCCTTTGCCATATTTCTCACATGGTAGACTGATGTGATCTTGTGTGTCATCTTCAATGTCTTTGTAGAGCATTTTGTATAAGTCTTCCTCTTCCAGTTCGCCCCATCTTTGAAAGGTAGTAGGGTCCCATTTGAGTACCACGATGGATACTTGCTTGTTAGGATGTGGTCTTCCATATTCTTTTGGGGAACTCATGACTTGTCGTAAGTACATGGTCTAATTTAAAGTGTATTCCCCCATGCCTTTGTCCTGAAATTTGCCTTTAAGCTCACCTCTTTTGATGTTGAAGGTTTTAATGACTCGGGATCAATATATGCTGAAGAAGGAACAGCTTCGCGATTACTGGGAATGATGGTCTCAGTTTTTGATCTCAGGTTATTGCAGTATATGAATGAATTAGGATCACCGTTAACAGTTACTTATACTCCATTGTGGGGAAACTTAATGCATTGGTGATATGTCGATGGAATTGCCCTCATTTCATGAATCCAAGGGCGTCCTAGCAATATGTTATAAGTGAGATCTAGATCTAGGACTTGACAAACCACATCCTTTGTAATTGGCCCAACTCTGAGAGGCAAGGTGACTGTGCCCTTGGACGAATGCTCTTCATCATCATATGCCTTGATGGTGATTTGATTTGTAGCATTCACAGCTTTATCAGAATATCCCAATTGTTTAATTGTGCTCAATGTACAAATGTTTAGACCAGCTCCTCCATCTATCAGGACTTGTTTTATTTGATGTTTGTGTATGAAGGCTTCAATGTGTAGTGGTGCATTATGTGGCTGACTTATGGAGGCGTCGTTGGCTTCTGTGAATGTAAGGGAATGTGGAATGGAAAGGTATCCCACCATGGCTTGAAACTGGTCCACGTTCAGATCAGTAGGAACGACAGTTTCTCTCAAGATTTTGTCAAGAATAGCTTTATGAGCGGGGGATATGCGTAGGAACTCAAGGATGGAGATGAGCACGGGTGTCTTCCCTAATTGTTCTACAAGGTCATACTTAGGTTTGGTTGATGAGGAAGCGGTTTTTAGTTGAAGCACCTTGCAAAGTAATTTTACCTCGACAAGTTGTAACATGACATTCTGAGGTAAGTTCGGAAGAAGATCCAACACCTTTTAGGACAATCTTGGGTCTTTGGGTAGAATTCTCAGGGGTTTTGTCCTTGATGATAAGAGTAGAGACATAATTGTCCATCGAGATGTGATTGATGGTTGAATCATAGTGTAGCATAGGAAATTAGGAATCATCACAAACAAATATATCAAAACACTAGACATTAGCTCAATCACGGAAACAAAACATCGCAATGATCTATCCTAAACAACATTCAATAGAGACATGAGATAAAAGCATTCAAAAACGAAAGATTATGCAAACCATAGACATGACTTGAACGCTCCTTCATGCGGCTCCATTGTTCTTCTTTCCTCTTCAAATGGTTGGATTGTGGATCTCACCTACAAGTGCACACACACAATTGAAAGCAAGTAGACAAGATTACTGATCAAGAGTACTAGAAATTCGATAGTCTGATTACCAAATTATTAATTATTAGCTTTGATTGATGAAGATCATCCAATTTATAGATAAATTGGAGATAGGATCAAATTTAGCATGAAATGGATATTAGAAGCAATTGATTTCAAAATGGGAAAAATGAGTGAAAAGAAGAAGGTTATGACACCTTCTATGTCATAAATTATGACATATTGCCAATGCAAAGCTTAGAGGACTAGAACCCTATGACATCTTGCTATGCCAAGAGTATGACGCATGAAGCACAAAAATAGGGAGCACTAAAGACAAGTTAATTAGGTGGAAATTAAAATTAGGAAATTAGAAAATAGGTGGAAATTAGGAATTAGGAAATAATGAAATTAGAAATTAGGAAATTGATGGAAATTAGAAATTAGTGAATTAATCAATAATTTTTTCATTTATTAATTAATTCATTCACAAAGAGGAATACTTAGCCAATTAAATGAATATTTAATTTTAATGAGAAGACTTAGGATAAATAAGTAATTTATTAATCCTAAAGGAAGAAAATGATAAGCAAGGTTAAATGACTAAATCATGAAACCCTAGAATGCGAATTAGGTCTTGAAAGATAATTGACTCGATTTGATTTGATTTTGGATTGATAAATGACCAATGTGATAAATGATTTGATTGAGAAAATGTGCCAATTGACGAGGAACAATGACAAATTGATCCAAATTGACATAATTGAGACAAATAACGATCGATGACAAATCGATCGCAAAATGACAAGATCGACAAGAGGACAAGAATCGATGACAAAATAGCTTGCAAAACGACAAGATTGAAAATGACCACGATCGATGACAAATCGATCGCAAAAATGACAAGATCGAACAGTGACAACGATCGATAACAAATTGATCGCATGATGACAAGATTGAAAAGAGGACAAAACCCTAATTAGGATTGACGATGTCCAAAATGATGACAAATAAGCACGCACATTGATGCGACAAGATAAAATCGATCAAAATCATGACTGGATAGTGTTGTCGACAAGACCAAATTTGAGGATGAGATGATTGAAGAATGTAGAAGAATGACTCGATGTTCGCAAATGATAAAGACCAAGTGCGTTGCATAGGAGAAATGTTAATGCGACGCAAAAACCTAAAATGAGGCAATGCACAATTGTTAAAGTATGACTTCGCAAGCGTTGACCATTTTTAGGTGCTTACATTTTGCCCCTCTTTGAGACAATGCGATTTTAAGCATTGTTTCAAAGAACAATAATGAAAATGCCCCAGACAACTGACAATGACATATGCATGCCCCCTTGAGGAATTGGCCGGAAACATGCAGAAAAGAGGCCAATTGATCGATAAAAATGATAGGGTCGAACGAACGGACAATCGGAGATCGGATGCATGAAGGACAAGCAATTGAAAGTGCACAAGACTGCTACCAACATAAGATGGAGAGGATGCACGTCCATCTATGCAATGACAAAGATCTATAAATGGGACCAAGAGGGTGAAAAGAACTCATTTGCACTAGCCAAAGAGGAGAATTTGTTGCTCTGGACAAGGACACTTGCAGATAGATGGCGAACATTCCAATGGCAGATCACCTAGGGGAACATGTACGCACATTCAGACGGTTGAATGACGCGAGAGCAGCGGTAGGTATCTCAAAAACCCATGTTTTCAATTTCATGAATTTTGATTGCTTGCGGGACATTGCGGGGCCCACAGGGGATGCAGAAATTGACTTTTGCGCCTGTGTAGGGCGAATCTTGCACTTGTGTCAAGTCTTCTGTGCTTGTGTAAGGGTACAAAGTAGCAAGTTAGGGGACACAGGTGCAAGAGTCAAGACACAGGCGCAATTGTTCCTGAAAAACCCTAAGTTTGATCAAAATGACATGCAAATGATCCGGGAAAAGGGGATAAGGGTAGGATAGATCATAGTAGATGAAAAACACCCTGATTAGACATGAAAATGAGGAAATGCAACCCGTAGGAGCAAACCCTAAAACTAACAAAACGTGCCCCAATTGTGATGCAGAGTCGACAATATCCATTGATCACGCGAGAGAACCGACCAGACTGTTTCATGCTACGACATAGACTCAGGAGCATGGACAAAGATATCTTAGCAGGACTCGAGATATATTACATCACATTCATGCCCAAGATTAGAGCAAACACAGGATTGCTTACTGCATTGGCAGAGTGATGGCATTCAGAGACCTCCTCTTTCCATCTAGCAACTAGAGAGGCGACGGTGACATTAGAGGATGTATGGCGCACCCTCCGCATTCCGATACATGGGGAGATGGTAGAGTATGACCCAGTGACAGGGAGAGATGCATTATGCAGGCTATTTGAGTGTGACGCAAATGATCTGGACATCATCGAGAGGGAGATTCGCTGGGAGACTATGGCAGGAGAGTATGATCAGTGATGTGTGGTGATAGCAGTTGTGATAGCATGTCTTCTAGTAGGTGATAGACGAGGACATGGATTCCCTATTGGATGGGGAAGAGTGCTAGAGAAGATGGTGATAGAGGGGACGGTGTATGCATGGGGACCATGTGTACTGGCTATGCTCTATTTTCAGCTGCATTAGATAGTGTATCAGGGAGTTCAGACTCTGAGCTGTGGAGTCACATTGCTTCAGGTATGGGCATTTAAGCACATAGCCATATGTCGACCGATTACAGAGAGACAGGTTGTACCACACCAACCATATGTGTATAGCTATGGGGGAGCACTGAGACAGGGTCCATTTGGATACATATTGTACTGGTGACATGAGCTAGACAAACTAAGAGAGTTCATATGGAGGCCATATCGAGATTGCCCCGGATGGTCAGATGATAGTGATGAGCTACCATATTGTAGACAGGAGAGGTACTTGATTGGGCGACCAGTGAACCGCCAGAGAGTGATCAAGATATACTTGCCAAAGAGGGTCACACGACAGTTTGGAGAGACACAGGATGTACCTAGGAGGACTGCACACTTTGCCCGATCTCATAGAGAGACGAGTCAGTGGGGTAGTATGATTCAGCCACACATAGCATATGCAGACTTTGCACAGCTACAGCAGAGACAGTGGGAGTGGAGGTCAGATGTGGTGGATGTTGGGATGACAGAGGAGTATGAGATATGGTTTGCACGACGACGGCCAGTGCCATTGACAAATCCAGACATTTCAGTATCGTAGCGACAGGAGGACTTCCCACTCACAGGAGAGGAGGGGGGAGACGATGAGGATGAGGAGGATGAGGGCGATAATGAGGATGAGGGGGATGATGATGGAGCTGATGGTGGGGAGGATGATGATGATGGTGGTGAGGACGATGATGATGACGATGATTGGGAGTAGGAGGCATTACAGGACATACCCATAGAGCCAGAGACAGCTAGGACAGAGGAGATGGACATGTGCAGGGCTACCATAGCGAGTCAACAGGATTATATTGTGACATTAGAGAGACAGAATGAGCAGTTCAGAGCGGAGATAGCCAGACTCACAGCGGCTCGAGACACAGCAGTAGCTCAGGCACAGAGAGAAGGACAGAGAGTTACTGAGTATATTGAGTCGATTCGGGATGCCAGTGTACGGGAGCTAGGACAGATGCTGGTAGAGACCGGAGAGGAGATACGCCATTGGAGGACACTATATGAGAGTGCAGTTCCACCAGAGCAAAGAGCACCTCATATCGGGCACGATCGAGGACAGAGAGCAGGGCACGCTCTCGGAGGTCATTGAGCAGCATGGGGGTGAGTGGACCTATGAGACCACCACAGCCAGGACCAGGAGGGACATCATCCACGAGACATGGCAGGGATGAGGAGGATAGAGGGAGCACCCAGTGACAGAGGCACGTGCTCTGTACAGACAGATGACATTATGTAGCTTGATATTATGTAGTCAGCCTGCGGGCCATACTTAGGATAGACAGTCCAATTTTGTACTTCGACATGATTGTGATATGTGATATGATATGCATCGATATGATTGGATGCTATATGTTATGATTTGTAGTTATTTTTCTATGTATGGATGACTTATGCACTTTTTATGAACATGTATGGATGTATTTTTATGTATTTTTGATGCATTTATAATATGAAATGGATAAAATGCTTGATATAATGCGTGATGTGATGTTTGATGCAAATGTACTAACCAAATGGATGCAGGATGCAACATGTGTGTGTGGAGATCGGAGCACTAGACCGAACGAACTATCCAAACTAACGGAAGAAACGTTAGTAAGAAGAAATGAGACAGAGGACAATTAGAGATGAAGAAAAATTTGCTTTCAGTAATGCACTTTGTAGGTGAGAACCTTTATTTTTATGTAGCAAAATGGATGCTTAGCATCATGGCATTGAAGGCCAGAGCTAAAATGCAACCCTTTTTGCAAAAGACAGACACATCACAGACAAACGACAATCACAATCAAAAAAGAAAGAGACCATGAGCCATCTCGGTCACTCTAAATCACTCAGTGACATCATCGAGCAACATAGGAACATGATCGAAGCCAAAGATAAATCAATAAAAAGATAAGATGCACAAAGTCAAGCAAATCAAACAAACATCTTGATCTTCATTGTCAAAAGTTGAAAGTGCTGATAGGACGATCATGCTGTCTGGTTTCAGGATATGCGGTACCCCGTCTAAGACAGGACACAGTCTGGTTTCGAGTATACCACAGCCTATACAAGACCCATGATAGAAGTGACAAAGGATAAATGATTTGGATGCTGATATTCAATTGATATGACAATTTTGATCAATTTGAATGCGTGGTTTGATTGAAAAGTTCATCTGGTTAAAGCATGATTTCATTAAAGCACAGTGTTTGATTGCGAGTCGTTGGAGGAATGCTCAGTGATCTGTCGATGCACAAAGGGAATCATTTATTGCAAAATGCTTGTTTTTATTTTTGTTTTGCTTCTCGAGTTTTACAATTTGTTTGTGTTCATTTTTTCAGGACTTTTTTTTTGACTTTTTAGGGATTTTTTTCAGGACATTTTGCAATTTTTTTTGAATATTTCAGGACATTTTTCAATTTTTATGATTTGTTCAGGACATTTTTCAATTTTTTTTGAATATTTCAAGACATTTTTCAATTTTTATGATTTTTTTCAGGACATTATTTGAATGATTGATCATGACAAGGGGAACACACCCAATGCGCATCTGAAAGACACATAGACCGGGACCAAAACATATGTACAAGAAATCGGAGTATGCAAGACAATGATGTTGACCAATAACAGGCCTGGAACAGAACATTGGGTCAAGATAAAGATAGGCATGATAAACTCACCGAGAGAAAGTATAGCTAGAAGTCATGATAGATGACGGAGCAATGATCTCATTACTCATGGCGCCTGATTGCCAGGTTTTCACCATGGTACTTGCCCAAAGCGCCTGTTTGCCAGGTTTTCACTAGAGGGCGAATCATTTTTTCTTTACTTTTTTTTTTTTGCTCTTGTTTCTTTTGCTTTTCACTTTTTTCTTTGTATTTTCGTAATTTTTTTTCATTTTTTTTGTATTTTTTTCAGGATCATATTTGAAGAAGTGCTGAGAGAAAACTACGCCCAATACTTGCGAAGATGCATGCCATTGATAGGATCAGACAGAGGTTCACCTTCTGGAGTAGCAAGCTGATATGCCCCCGAGCCATAGGCTGCAGTTACTATGAAAGGCCCAACCCAATTAGGTTCAAACTTGCCTTTGATGATGTCAGTAGACTGTGCATTCTTGGGATTTGCCTTTAAAACCAGGTCTCCCACTTCGAAGTGTCGCCCTTTGACTTTCTTATTATAAGAGCGACAAAGACAGTTTTGGTATGCTTGCAAATGTGTCAGAGCTGTCTGACGTTTCTCATCTAACATCTCAAGCTGATGCAACCGAGAGACTCTGTGTGTCTTATCATCAATCAGGTGTTGCAAGGAAACCCGCAAGGAAGGAATCTCCACTTCCAAAGGTAAAATGGCTTTCGCACCATACACCAAGGAATAAGGTGTTGTGCCAGTAGGGGTGCGGATAGAAGTGCGATAGGCCCATAGTGTTGGATTTAACTGTACATGCCAATCTCGACCAACATCATTGACAACCTTTTTCAGGATCTTGATAATGGTTTTATTTGATGCTTCAGCTTGACCGTTACCCTGTGGATAGTATGGGCTGGAGAAACGGTGTTGAATATGAAACTTGTCACAGAGTTCTTTGACATCTTTATTCTTAAAAGGTCGACCATTATCTGTGACTATGGCAAGGGGTACCCCATATCTGCATATGATATAGTTCAGCAAGAATTTTGAAATTTGGACACCAGTGATGTAAGTCATGGGGATCGCTTCAATCCATTTTGTAAAATACTCTGTAGCTGTAATGATGAACTTGTGTCCATTTGCAGATGTTGGGTGAATCTTGCCAATAAGATCCAATCCCCATTGAGAAAAGGGCCACGAAGATATAACAGAATGAAGCTCTTGAGTTGGTGCATGAATATAATTTCCATGAATCTGGCATTTATAGCATTTCTTAACAAAATCATGAACATCTTTTTCCAGAGTAGGCCAATAATACCCAGCACGAATCAACTTTTTGGCTAAGCTAAGACCATTGAAATGGCCCCCACATACACCATCGTGAACCTCGTGTAAAGCTATTTGTGCTTCATCAGAATCCAAACACTTGAGGAGGGTATGGTCAAAGGAACGACGGTAAAGGGTGTCGGTGATGATGACATATTTGGCTGCTTGTTGGATAAAGGCTCGGCGTTGGTTAGCGGAAAGGTTAGGTGGTAAGGTTTGGGATTTCAAATACTGATATATGTCATTGTACCACGGGGAGTTGGGACCAACAAGAATGCACATCACATCAGCTGTTGAAATATCAAAAGAGGGGACCAGTAATTGTTCGACCAAGAATTCACACTTGTCCATATTATGAGGCATATTCAACATGGAAGCGATTGTAGCCATTGCATCTGCCGACTTGTTTTGCATTCTTGGCACTTGACTGAAATGGATAGCTATGAATTTTGTCTTGAAGAAATCTACCATGTGCTTATAGGGAATAAGCTTTTCATCTTTTGTTTCATAGTCATCATTCACTTGTCGGATGACTAATTGAGAATCTCCATAGACTTGCAAATGTGTGATGTTCCAATGAACTACTACTCGGAGTCCTGTGACCAGTGCTTCATACTCTGCAATGTTATTGGTACAGTGGAAAGTTATTCTGTAGGACTTTGGAATAGCGTCACCTTGAGGGTGACAAACAAGATGCCTGCTCCGGATCCAAACTTGGTATGGGATCCATCAAAGTATAACTTCCATTCATTAGATGGTGTGAGAGCAAAGACTGATTCATCTGGAAAATCGGTCAACATGGGATGATCGTCAGAAATAGGAGCGTCTGCAAGTTGATCTGCTATGACTTGTCCTTTGATCACCTTTCGCTCCGTATAGACAATATCAAATTCACTGAGGATCATGACCCACTTTGCTAGGCGACCCGTCAAAGCTGCTCGGCTAAGCAAGTATTTTAAGGGATCAATTTTTGCAACCAACAATGTTTGGTGGCTTAACATATAATGTCGGAGCTTTTGTGTTGCAAACACCACTGCTAAGCATGCCCTTTCAATAGTTGAATAATTTAGCTCATAGCCTACCAGTGTCCGGTTGATATAGTAAATAGCTCGCTCTTTGTCGTTCTCATCTTGTTGGGCCAAGAGAATGCCTAATGCCATTTCAGTTGCAGAGATATACAATAAAAATGGCTTGCCGTCGATAGGAGGCATTAGGATAGGTGGCGACAACAAATATTCTTTGAGAGCTTGAAAGGCTGATTGACATTGCTCAGTCCATTTAAAAGTGACACCTTTATGCAATAGATGCTGGAATGGATGACATTTGTCGGCCAACTGAGCTATGAAGCGGCGAATTGATTGGAGCTTTCCTTGCAGACTTCTTAATTGCCGGAGGTTTGAAGGTGGAGGCATATCCATTATTGCTTTGACCTTGGCGGGGTCGACCTCAATGCCTCGATGAGAAACAATGTATGCGAGTAATTTGCCAGCTGTAACACCAAAGACACACTTCTTTGGATTGAGCCTGAGTTTGTAGGTCTCCATTCTGTCAAAGATTGGGCCCAGGATGGCTAGATGACTATCTTTGGTGACAGATTTGCATAACAAGTCATCAACATAATCCTCCATCAAAGTGTGCATGAAATCATGAAAAATTGTCGTCATTGCTCTTTGATATGTTGCACCTACATTTTTGAGACCGAAGGGCATCACATTCCAACAATAGGTGCCCCAAGCACATGTGAATGCGGTCTTATGTTGATCTTTAGGTGCAATGCGGATTTGGTTGTAGCCGGAGAAACCATCCATTAGTGAAAGCATCTCATATCCAGCCGTCATGTCCACTATGATGTCTATGTTTGGCACAGGAAAATCATCCTTAGGGCATGCTTTATTGAGGTCCCTGAAATCTGTGCAGATTCTGATGCCCCCAGTTACTTTGCTAACTGGTACTAGATTTGAAATTCAGTCTGCATAATCAATGGGTCTGATGAAGCCCACATCTAGTAATTTTTTTAATTCCACTTTGACCAAAAGAGCCACCTGAGGGTGCATCTTTCTAAGATTTTGTTTAATAGGCTTGGCATTTGCTTTCAATGGCAAATGATGAAGGACTAACTCTGGATCGAGGCCAGGCATATCTGCATAGGACCATGCAAAGCTGATCTTCTTCTCTAGAAAGAAATTGACAAAATCTATCTTTTCTTGTTTTGACAGAGAAGCAGCAAAATGAATGACCTTAGGGTTGTCAGGTGTACCCAAATTGATTTTCTTGGTCATCTCCACAAGAAATGTTGATTTGTCCTGAATTGATAGGGGTACGTCCACTCTTCAACCTTTGGGCGCCTCAGAAAGGTTTTCACCCGCAGGTACGTCTTTTATTTTTACTTTTGTAGGATCAGAGAGTGCCTTACTGTTTTCACTCAAAGATCTATTCTTTTGATTTTTTTCTTTTTCTTTTTCTTTTTCTTTTTCATGACTGGAAGAGGGAGTTGACTCCCCAAAATATGTTGTGGAATCCAGGTCAATAGCAAATCTTGCCTTATGATCGCCCTGTGGTATGCCTTCCCGTAGTCCCAGGAATTCTGCAATTGCTTCGTCATTTTGAAAACAGTCCAACGTGAGTGGTTCTTGTTGGTCATATTGGATAAGTTGGGGATATATGAGGGGCATGTCATCATCGGTTGTAAGGATAGAGAGGGCTGATATGGTAAAAATGTGAACATCTGTGGTGTCACTATTCGAACTGCTTGTATCAGATTCGGAGCTTGGATCCCAAAATGACTCTATCCAAGAATGAGGACATGTTTTAGGAAGAGGAGTTATTTCATGTTTGTCTTCCATAGGCAAATTATCAGGGTCAATGAAGATATTGTCCAGGGCATAGGAGCTAGAAGAAAAAGAACTCCACTCCCATTCATTAGAATCAGTCTCGGGTCGGGTATCCTCAAGTGTTATTTCATTGTCAAAATCACGCCCTTTTCGACACGTGGACATTTTGGTAGATGTGGATCCAATTCGTAACGGTACAAAACCTAACCCTAAAGTTGGGGGTCACCTCTTGGGTATGACAGGTTCTAGCCTTCCATTGTTGTTCAGGCCTAAGCCACTGCAACCATCATATCCTTTCTTCTGCAGCATAGTAAATCCTTTGCCATACAATTCCACTGGCAACTTGACAGGTGGGGTTTCAGTTGGATCTTTATAGAGCCAATATATGACATCATCATCTACAGTTTCTTTGTCAAGTTCTCCCCATCTTGCAAATGTAGTGGGAGGCTGATATTGAATAATGACCTTGGGTTCCTTTTGCAATAAATGCGGTTTTCCATATGATTTTGGAGATATTGGCAAATTCCCGATGAGGAATGTTTGGTCCATTTAATATTCTCCACACCCTTGGTCCTGTATCTTCAGTTTTCCTTTGACAACATCTAACAATGCATTAGGATCCACATAACTATCTGATTTAACCTCTCTATTGACTAGGACTTGCTGCTGAGGAGTATCCTTTAAGGTAGCACATAATTGAAATGGATTAGGATCTCCTGGAATTGTTATCTTAGTTCCATTGTAGGGATATTTTAGACATTGATGATATATGGATGGAACTGCTTTCATTGCATGGATCCATGGATGACCAAGAATCATATTATAAGGGAGATCAAGGTCTAGGACTTGTAGGAAAGTGTTTTCTGTCACTGGACCGACTCTGATAGGCAATGTAATTATCCCTTTGGATGGGCGCTCAGCGTCATCATAGGCTTTGATTGTTATTCTTTTGGAAGCATCAATGTCATTTTCTGTATATCCGAGGCCAATGACCACTCTCAAGGTGCAGATATTAAGACCCACTCCGCCATCTATCAAGACTCGCCGGATTTTGCAATTATGGACAAAGACTTCTAGGTGCAAAGGGTCATTATGGGGAAGCTTATCAGGTGAGATATCATTATCAGAAAATATGACACTTTGGGAAACAGCTAAATGTCCAATCCGCGCTTGAAATTGGTCAACATCAATATTTGTCGGGACAGTGGACTCAATCAAAGCTTTATCTAGGACTGCATGATGCATGGGAGACATTTTCAACAACTCTAGAATGGATATTTGTGCAAGTGTTTTTCCTAGATGATCCAAAAGATTATACTGACTTGCAGGAGTTGGTTTGGGAGGAGCTGCAGGAGCTCCTTTCAAGACTATTTTGGATTGACGAGTGGTGACAGCACAAGAAGGATCTTGTTCTTTTATTCTCAAGGTGGAAACATACTCATTTGACGCATGAAAACAATTAATAACATTGTGATAACCGGTATTTGCATAATTGGCCGTTTGAGCAGAGTTGGAAGAAGACGCTTTACCCTTGTCATGATCCAGCAAAGGAGTTTTGAAAATAGTATGATCAATGTTAGAGGTCGGATGGGGTGGATCTACCTCAATTACTCCTTTCTCTAATAAATCTTGAATCATATGTTTTAATTGAAAACATGAAGCAGTTTTATGTCCTTTGGACCGATGATACTCACAGTACGCATTATCATTCCACCAATGCGGCTTTACCGCTGGTTCTGCCTTAATATCTGGTAGCTTGATAAATTTCGCTTGTATTAATTGCTTCATTACTGATTCGATAGGCTCTCCCAATGGCGTAAACTGTCGAGGGGGCCCATCCCGCGATCGGAAGGGTTTGCGTTGTTGATTTTGTTGTTGGCCTTGTTGTTGCTTATATTGTTGAGTATGCTGTTGTTGAGCATGTTGTTGATATTGCGGCTGTTGAGCATGTTGTTGATATTGCGGCTGTTGAGTAACATTGCTCATTGGTGCTTGATTTTGTTCCATAGTTGACATATTAGGAACACTCAATTTCTTGATTGTGAATGGGGGTTGATTTGCATTCACCGCTCTTGCATCAACAACTCCATCATTAGTGACATTCTTATTCTTATACCAAAATCTGTTTCTGTCCCCTGAATAATTTGTGTTTTCATTGTCTTTATTGAGCTTGATAATTCCTTTAGCTACAAGAGTCGTTTCAATGCTCATTCCTTTCTTAATGAGTTTCTCTAGAGTACTAGGACTTTTCAATTTTAGCTCATACATCATTTCTGGGACCAAATTCTGGATAAACAGATTCACTTGTTGTTCTTCAAGTATATCGAGAGAAGAACGACTATACAAGCTTCACCAGCGTTGCAAGAAAGTCACTAATGGTTCACCTTGCTTTTGCTTGGTATTGCATAAATCTGACATAGTTACATCACTGTCGATGTTGAACGTGAAATGAGATAAAAACTTTTGAGCCAATTCTGACCAAGTCTTTATATTTCTTGGTAGATGTGAATACCAATCCATGGCTTGTCCTGTGAGACTTCATGCAAATAATCGCATTAAATATGTCTCCTCATAGCTCACTTCAGTACATGCCGCAAAAAATGCTCGAATGTGATCTTTTGGATTGCCATTCCCTTTATATTTCTCAAAGTTGGGTGCCTCAAAATGCTTAGGGAATGGAGGCATGTATACACTCTTGTCAAATGGATTAGGACATAAATCTTGATCTGTATACAACTTCTTTGTCCCTTTAGTTTCTAATGCATCAACTTTTCGTTGCAACTTCTCAAGTTGTTGCGCAATTGTATCAGATTTTAGAGGTCCATCATTAATCCCCGTAGGTATTCTTTGTTGATACATCGCATTTCCGATCAATTGTTGATACTCTGCAATGGTCGTTTTTGGCGTTTCCGGCATATAAAGTTCTTGGTACATCTCTTGTTGTTGTGGTTGTGCTATGGCTTGATATCGACCTTGTTGTTGCACTTCTTGAGCCTAGGTTGATATTGCAATTGAGTAGGTTGTTGATATTGCATAGGCGCCAATTGCGGTTGTGAAGTAGGATAGCTTGTTTGCCTTGGCACATATTGTGGCACATGTTGGTGTTGAAGCTGATGGATCGGAATTTGTTGACTTTGTGCCAATTGTTGTCGTGGTGTATATCCCATTAGTTGTTAAAAACTTTGTTTAGATGGTTTTCGTTGCTTCTCCTTAGGATGGGGTATAGCACTTGCATTAACTTGTTGTGTTGCTTGTCCAATCCATTATGATGGTTGCAAGTTTGCATTAACTTGTAATGGTGCCGAAGGCGCTGCAATTTGTTGTCGAATGCGAACTTCTTGTTGTTGTACATTGCTTGTTTGTACATTTGATTGCACTTTTTATATATTATTCAATCGTTGCAACAATTGTTGTTGGTACAAACCACTATCCGTAGCTCTTTGTGTCGCCATTATCGAAGGATCTGTCGCAATAGTGTTTGGCAAATATATTAAATTTAACGGGACATAAGAACTTTGTTGCATCGTGGAATTGCTTAGGACATTACTGATATGAGGCATTCCAGTCGTGAAACTTTCTTGCATCTTAGATGTTGATCCAATTTTATGCATATTAGGAACTACTTCTTGTTGAGGGATATTTGTCAATATTTGCGTGGTCCTTGTTTGATCTTGTGTTGCAAGTGTTACATTGAATAGTGGATTATTTATTGTCTCAAATGGTGACTTTTGAGGAATAGTCACTGTCAATGCCTTTGAAGCACGTTTACTCATTAAGGTAGGCTGAGTTTCAGGTTGCACATTTTCTTCAGTTGGATGCGGAGAGAAACTTAACAACTCACCACCTTGTTGTTTTTGCACATTGACTTGTTCACTTGAAGAGGTCACATTACTCATCATGTTAAGATATTTTTGTGGAAACATCTTAAAGACCTTACTCAAGAACTTATCCATCTTTTTTGTTATCTTTGGATTCTGAAGGAACATGTCAACATCATCTGAATCATCGGAATCAGATGAAGAGTCTAGTTGGATATTTGGATTTGTTTCTTGGTGAATGCCTTGATCTAAACCAAATTCTTGTGAGAGAGTTGGTTCTTCATACAATGTTTGTATTTCATGTTGCAAGCTGGGCTGATTCCAGTTGAAAGGTACACTTCCTCTTGGAGTTGGTGGGACACTCCCATGTCCTGGTTTCACAGGTACAAACACTGGTTCATATAATGGTGGTGGTCCAAGTTGAACCGTTCCATATGGTGGTAGAGATGTGTTTGATGAACCTTCAACTTGCACTGTTTGACTAGTTTGAAACTGCGAATTTGCTATGTTGTCCATGGGTTGATACATCGGTTCTCCCATCTTTTTAGATTGTGATCTTGTCTCAACAGGCATGTCACTTATGCAAATGCAATGTTTTTGGAATTTTTTAAAGACAATATATGATATGCAACTAAATGCAAACTAAATAAATGAAAATGCAATCTATGTTTTGGTTGTTTTCGAAGATTTTGACAAACTTTTGAAATGCAAATCTAAAAGAGACCTTTAGGAAATTGAAATGATATCTAGACCTCAAAGGACAAAAGGACTTAATTGACAAAGGACAAGATGACAATGTCTCCCCTATATGCTTGGATACTAAGCTAGGTTTGACGAAATGACATGGATGACAAAAAGGACAAAAGGTTTGATAAGGTCTAGACTTCTTAACAATGACTTAGGGTTTATCAAAGATTTGGATTACTCAAGTATGACAAGACCTAGCTTTGACACTATATGCAAAAGGACAATTGCTATGAAAATGACCCTAATATGATATGATAATGACTCAAGCTTAATGAAGAGACTTAGGGTATGCAAATATAAATGTATGACAATGGTATGACTTTGATGCAAGAGGACACATGCAAATGGATGACTCTTATTGATATGCAAAGGAGTATGACTTAGGTGAAACCTAACCTTCATACTTGACAATGACTTTGCAAAATGCAACCTAGGATGAACCTAAATGTAAGTGACATAAATGTTGAGACAAGTTTTTGAACAATATTGGATAACCATGTTTTAGGAAGATGATCTTTGAATCTTGTTGAATTTTTGTTGGATGAATGTCTCTTGTGTTTAATCTTATGTTAGATCAATTTGTTTGTTCTTGAAATGAGATAAAATTCAACTTTTGACAATCAAAGAATACAAGATATTGCAACTTAGACTCAAGACAATCATGCTCATTTCCACATTTCTTATGGTAGGCAAAGACATTAGGTACTTGAGAGGTAGACTCATTATGAGATTCAAGGAGAATACATAGATGCTTGACCCCCCACGGGCTCCCCTCCATGGCACTCACTTCTCAGGGCAGCCAAGCATCAGTCCCCATGGAAATCTCCCCATGGCGAACTTAGTATCTCTTCCAAGTATCCGAATTTGTCCTTCTCAAGAAACTAGAAGGGTTTTTGGCCTCTAAAAACAAGGTATGTAGTAAGGATTTCTGTTAAGCATTACTCCTTGATGTCACGCAAGCGTGATTGAGACATTAAGCCCATCAAGATACCAAACAAATGTAGCCGTGCAAGCACGATTTAGACCAAGAGGCCCTACTTAGATGTTGATATGAGAAAGAGTTCAAGGGTCATCACTTCCCAAGTAACTGCAATTCCCACGTAACACTTCCTTCAAAGCTTTCGCTCATCGGGTATTTTTTTATAGTGAGTCGTTCCCTTCTCACGATTATCACTTGCTTGCAAAAGCAAAGTGGTCGGGAAGGCAGGCCCTCTAAATGTGACACACAATCAACAACACAAGCATGGTATCAAAGATCTGGATTTCTGATCACCCTAAGAAGGATGAGAGCATACTCTCCTACTCCAATGTCACACTTAACAATCAAAGCACAAACATGTTCATTCCAACCTATTTAGAAATCACTAAGTGCCTAATTAAAAATCACAAACACAAAAGTTTGGTTGTTTCTCCAAGGCAACCTGCAAAACCCAAGTTAGAGGTTTGATTTGTTGTCTTTGACCATCGATTCTGCATAACACATGTTAGTAGTTTGATTTATTGTCTTTGCCATGCATATGCCAATATTCTGCATAGATAATTAGTACCCAAATCCAAAGGACAGAAAATAGAATGCAAAAACACCACAAATTTCAAGTAAACACTGCATTTTTTACCTCTATTCTGGACTTTACACAGGCACAGAACTCATGACACAGGCGCAGAACCCATTACACAAGCGCAGAATGTCCTCTACACAAGTGCAGAATGCTCAACACGGGTGCAAGTTGTCTTACACAGGCGCAGAAGTCTCCAGAATACCCTGCACGACCCTGTTTTTGGTTTTTTGACCTGCAAATCAACTTCAAAGCACTCAAAAACACCGTAAAGGGATTAGAAGGTTAGTTTTCACGTCAGTTTCACCAATTAATGTAGCATAGGAAATTAGGAATCATCACAAACAAATATATCAAAACACTAGACATTAGCTCAATCACGGAAACACAACATTGCAATGATCTATCCTAAACAACATTCAATAGAGACATGAGATAAAAGCATTCAAAAATGAAAGATTATGCAAACCATAGACATGACTTGAACGCTCCTTCATGCGGCTCCATTTTTCTTCTTTCCTCTTCAAATGGTTGGATTGTGGATCTCACCTACAAGTGCACACACACAATTGAAAGCAAGTAGACAAGATTACTGATCAAGAGTACTAGAAATTCGATAGTCTGATTACCAAATTATTAATTATTAGCTTTGATTGATGAAGATCATCCAATTTATAGATAAATTGGAGATAGGATCAAATTTAGCATGAAATGGATATTAGAAGCAATTGATTTCAAAATGGGAAAAATGAGTGAAAAGAAGAAGGTTATGACACCTTCTATGTCATAAATTATGACATATTGCCAATGCAAAGCTTAGAGGACTAGAACCCTATGACATCTTGCTATGCCAAGAGTATGACGCATGAAGCACACAAATAGGGAGCACTAAAGACAAGTTAATTAGGTGGAAATTAAAATTAAGAAATTAGAAAATAGGTGGAAATTAGGAATTAGGAAATAATGAAATTAGAAATTAGGAAATTGATGGAAATTAGAAATTAGTGAATTAATCAATAATTTTTTCATTTATTAATTAATTCATTCACAAAGAGGAATACTTAGCCAATTAAATGAATATTTAATTGTAATGAGAAGACTTAGGATAAATAAGTAATTTATTAATCCTAAAGGAAGAAAATGATAAGCAAGGTTAAATGACTAAATCATGAAACCCTAGAAGGCGAATTAGGTCTTGAAAGATAATTGACTCAATTTGATTTGATTTTGGATTGATAAATGACCAATGTGATAAATGATTTGATTGAGAAAATGCGCCAATTGACGAGGAACAATGACAAATTGATCCAAATTGACATAATTGAGACAAATAACGATTGATGACAAATCGATCGCAAAATGACAAGATCGACAAGAGGGCAAGAATCGATGACAAAATAGCTTGCAAAACGACAAGATTGAAAACGACCACGATCGATGACAAGTCGATCGCAAAAATGACAAGATCGAACAGTGACAACGATCGATAACAAATCGATCGCATGATGACAAGATTGAAAAGAGGACAAAATCCTAATTAGGATTGACGATGTCCAAAATGATGACAAATAAGCACGCACATTGATGCGACAAGATAAAATCGATCAAAATCATGACTGGATAGTGTTGTCGACAAGACCAAATTTGAGGACGAGATGATTGAAGAATGTAGAAGAATGACTCGATGTTCGCAAATGATAAAGACCAAGTGCGTGACATAGGAGAAATGTTAATGCGACGCAAAAACCTAAAATGAGGCAATGCACAATTGTTAAAGTATGACTTCGCAAGCGTTGACCATTTTTAGGTGCCTACACATAGTTATAGGATGCTCTAGTATAGTTGGTTTGATCATCTATGGCTTTAGCTTTTCCCTTGTCATGCTTTGGGAACGGTTCCTTAAACATCTCATGTTCTTGGTTGGATGAGTGTCCCTCAATCTCAATCTCACCTCTATCAATGAGATCGTGTATGATGTTCTTCAGTCGATGACAATTTCCTGTCTTATGACCCTTGCTCTTATGAAATTCACAATACTCATCATCATTCCACCAATTTGGTTTAACCTTTGGTTCATATGGAGGAAAATCTGGAACTGTGATTACCTTGTTTGCCACTAGCTTCTTGAAGACTGACTCAAGTGGTTCTCCCAATGGGGTGTACTGCCTTCGCGATCTGGAAGTTGTTTGAGTATTCACCTGATTGTTTGTAGGACTTGATCTCGAAAAGATAAATTTGGGTCGCACTGTGTTGGCATCAACAACACCATCATTGACTGTGTTCTTGTTTTTATTCCAAAATCTTGGCTTGTCTTTTCCTTTAAAGTCATCTTTGTTTTCCTTGAATATCTTAATGACTCCTTGTTCAATTAGGACCTTCTTTGTCGCTAAGCCTTTTTCAATGACGTCCTTGAAGGTGGACAAACAAGCTTTTCTTAAATCATAGCCAATGTCTTTGTTAACATTTTGTGTGAACATCTCTACCATTTGTTTTTGTGGAATTTCACAAGAGCATCTGCTGGCTAGATTCCTCCATCTTTGTAAAAATGATGCAAAAGATTCTCCCTCTTTTTGCTTGGTGTTGCACAAAGTAGTGACTGATATGTCTGTCTCTATATTGTAGGAGAAATGTTGAGTAAATGCCTCTGCTAGATCACCCCATGACTTAATTCCAGGTGGAAGTTGGGAAAACCATTCCATAGCTTGATCACCTAAGCTTTGTGGGAATAATCTCATCAAATATGTCTCTTCTGCTGCTACCTCAATGCTAGCTATGAAAAATTGTCTTATGTGTGCCTTAGGATTCCCTTTCCCTCTATACTTATCAAACTTAGGCATCACAAAGTGTGTAGGAAATGGAGGCATTGGAATGCTCTTGTCAAATGGATAAGGACATATGTCTCTCATTGTGTATGTTGGCTTTGGTGTATTTATGTCCTCCATTTTCTTTTGTAAGTCCCTGATTTGTTGTTCCAAATTGCTCTTAGGTGGAGATTGACTTCTTGGACCATACCCCATGTTTGAAGCACCGATTGGAGGAGGAGCATGTTGCATATATGGATGATATTGATCATACACATATTCATATGGAGGAGGTCTATATTGATGTTGCGTATATGGACCACTTGGTATAGATTCATGTTGAGGAACACCATATCTATTTTGTGCATGTATACCATACCCTACAGGCATGTCATGTTCTACTGTGTTGCCCCCAAACATGACACGGGGTTTCCTTGTGTCCAAATTTTGAGCATGCCTTTGAATATTCAATTGCTTTGGTGGTTGATCCTTAGCTTGGGTATGTGATTGAGCATATCTTTCTGCATAAGACTTCCATAATGGTCTGCGAAGGTGAGTATCATATGCTTGACCATGTGTATGTGTGACCTCTAGTTTTTGAAGCAAAGATGATGGTGATTCAGGTACCATATATGGTCCTCTATTTCCTCCACTATTAGGCCTCCTTTGATCCATGTTGGAGTGAGTTTGTTGCAAAGGTCGATTTTCCATTATTTGAGACATGTCAAAATCATGAGGTATCTTGGCTCCACTTTGTGCCATCATTTGTAAGAAATATTGCCTATCCCTCCTCATTATTTCCTCAACCAATCGATTGAAATGGGGATTCATAATGGATTCTTCCACATCAGTTGAATGTACTAAAAAGTTGTCCATATTGTCATTGTGGGTATCATTGTTGTTTGTAGTGCCCATGTTCTCAAAATTTGGAATGTTTCTATAGACATCCATGTCAGGTAATGTGTTATGATCAGTATTGAAAAAGACATCATTGTCATACTCATAAACACTCATGTTTGTGGACTCTTGAGCCTCTTTAGTTTCTCTCCTAGGTTTTTGAAGACGGGTTTCAACCATGAACTAGGTATTGACCAAGATGTGTGAGACTAGATGAAAATGGAAAAAGTATGGAAGACCAAGAGTTGGATGGAATGTAAATGAATCTGAAGTGTACTTGCAATGTCCAAAATGTAAAACCAAGTATGTATGTAGTAGAGTAGGTGTGACTTCCAAAGAGAGGATAGTTTCTCTTGATGAGGTAAGTTAACCTTGACTCTAAGTAAGACCAAATGAGACCCAAAGGTAAGAAACCTTGATGAGGGACCACTTGGCAAAGTATTGTTGTATGTAGTGTGTTGACAAAGTATAGTGAGGACAAGCAAGTGACCTTTTGACTCAAGTTTAGACAATTGTGAATGTAAAGTGAGATGTGAAGCAATGATGGACTGTGTGAGACCCAAAGACAGGTTGAATGCTAAGTGAAACCTGAAAAAATAACCTAGGAAGCTCAAGAATTCCGAAACTGATTGTGTTTGTTTGCTGGACTGTAAAATTTGTTGCAATTCTGAACACAGACGTGGCTCTGTTCAACACAGACGCGCTTCTGAGATTTTTTTTAAAATGCACTGTTGATTCTGGAACACAGACACGTTTCTGCCCTTTACAAATGTGGTTAGACAACACAGATGCTATTATGACAGACACAGATGCGTTTCTGCAAAATTTGTGCAATTTTTTTTCAATCTGTAAAGTCGTTTTGTTGTGACCAAATATGACTGTTTGACTATTTTTCTTGACAAGAGGACATAGTGTTGATGAAGACCCAATGTTTGCAAGTGTCTAGACTCCAAAATGACTCCAATAAAAAGTGTGTTGTTTGATGTAAAAAATTGTTTTGCATACACTTGAAGACACAAAAGACACAATGTTTTGTTGTTTGGTCTTGAATGTTTGAATGTTTAAAATAAGTCAAGCATAATTCTTATGGCTGGCCAAGACAATAGTTGTTGATCCCACATGGGGTTTTACCCCTAAGGCTACGCTATTCAGAGCGGATACTTAGATGCTTGACAACACTGGCTCCACCCTCGACACTCACTTCTCGGGTCAGCCAAGCATCAGTCCCCACGAAAACTCCCCGTGGCGAACTTTGTATCTCTACTAAGAACCGTATGTGTGTGGGCCGCTACCAGAGGTCTGACCTCTTGCCCCAACAACTAGAAGGATTTGGGCTTCTAAAACAAAAAGGTGCTAGTAAGGGCATCTGCTCGTGTGGCCATACATGCAGCACTTTCAGCTCTGTAAATACAGAAGGCTCCCAGCCGGTAGGGGTTACACCCTACAACTGATCAAATGAATTTGATCAAACGGGTTTATGGGGAGACATAGTGTCAGTATGAACTAATCAACACACGTTATTCATAGTTTTCACCATGAATACATTTATTTATAGTGGTTTGGAAGAGGTGGGTTTTCCTTGCTACGACTTGGGTCGTTCTCTTCTCACTAGTAGTCCTAATGACCACACGGGAAGACAGGCCCTCTAAAGATTAAACAAAAAGAGCCTATTTCTCAAGACACAAAAGACAATGATTCAATTTGAGTGCACCAATTGAAGTGTTTGTTAGTCTATGAAAACAAGGCACACAATAAAAATCCAAAAACCCTTGCCAAGGACCTGCAACAAAAAGTTGTTAGTAGTTTGGGTTGTTTCAAATAATCACCCCTTCCTGCAAGCACACAAGTTAGGTAAATTTTAAACCCAAAAGACTTTGTAAAAATAGGGGCCTTCAACAAACGATTTTGCTTTCAAGACAAGTTGCACCAATTTCGTTAGCTAGATCTGAAAATGTTAGCTCAAAATAGACCAGAACTGAAACCCTAAATGCAAAACTCAAAACTGAATCAATAAACCCAAAATTTGAAATTGGTGAACACAGATGCGGTTACCCTCAACACAGATGCGGTTTTCTGATGCAGATGCGGTTCTATGAGGCACAAATGCGACTCGAAAACACAGACATGGCTAATGAACACAGACATGATTCGGGAACACAGATGCGATCCGAAAGTGCACAGACATGACATAAAGCCAAAAACGTGATCCGAAAGTACGCAGATGCAGAAATATCAAAATGTTGTCGAAAATGTCAGATCTGCAACTTCAAAACACAAAATCTGCAACAAGGATGTTAAATGCAAAAAAGGGACAAGAGTCCCACCGGGCGTGCCAAAATGTATATGGTGAAAATGGATAACAATAATAACAATATTGAAAGGCTAAATGAATTCAACCACAAAACCTTAGCCTAACAACAACAAAGATCCACCATAACATATGAAGATCACCTAAGACAATGCAAATCAAACAAAATCACAAAGATTATACCATCACATGTCCAATAGGGTTTGAATCTCCATTCTTCCTATCTCCATTGATCTTTCTTAATATATTTGCTCTCAGATTTTATGTGCACAAGAGCTCAACAAAGAACGGAATGTGGTTGCAAGTAGGATCGTAGTGTAGTCAATTGATCAAATAGTTCATTAGTTAGGGTTTGATAATGAAGAAAGCATCTCCTTATATAGAAGACACTATATGAAATGGAGGGATAAAATTGAGAGGTGTAAAAGGAGGTCGGCTATGATTAGATGGTAGGTAGAGGAAATAATAAAATAATGAAAGGGGTAGGTAATGTAGGAATTAAGAGATGAATGACATTTGTCATGGGTAGAAAAGGTTAATGAATTAATTAAATAGATAAAGATTTATTTAATTAATAGAAGAAGTGGGATCAATTAAATAAATAAGATATTTATTTAATTTAGGAAAAGGGATAATCTAAATAAATAAATGTATTTATTTAAATGAGAAATAAGGCTAGAAGAGGATAAATGAATTAATTAAATAAATAAGGATTTATTTAATTAATAGAAGAATTAAGTTTAGATAATTAAATAAATAAAAATATTTATTTAATTAGACTGGACAATTTTAGGTGTCTACAAGGATCATTTGGTGCAAGTAGATGATAGTGTCCCTACTTTTCCTAGTGATAGCATACCCTCTTTTGATTTCAATAAAATTCCCACTAAAGATGACGCATTAATGAGTTATAAAGATACCTTGGAAGAAGAAGATGAAATTATAAGTAATTTCCTTAATGCTCTCTCTCCTAAAAATCCCACTAAAGAATTTTTGAGGCAACAGAAAGATTTCAACAACACATGTATTGATGCTCTCCCTTCTAAGGATGAAGCATTACTAAATAGTGTTATTCTCTCTACCAAAATTGGCCTTAACAATGGGGACATCATGGTGCAAAAAGACATTTTTAACACCTCTCTCAATGATCTCCCTTTTTGGGATGAACCTTTGAAGAATGATGTTGATTACTTTCTTACTATATACCTCCCCCATAAGAATACCTTGGTCAAAGAAGAGGACATTATGATAAAAAAGGGTGAAATGATTGACACTTTTCTTGATAACACCTCACCTTCTATTCGTTTCAGTCATTTTTCTTGTAAATATGAAGTATTTCCCTCTCCTCCACTTGGCTCTTCTCATGAGGATACCCTAGTCCAAGAAGAGATTGTTAATATCTCTTTCAGGGATCTCTCTCTCAAGGATGAATCTTTGAGGAGTAAAGTTGATCCTTCTCCTAGAGAGTCACTCTCCCATGTGCATCCTTTGGTGATAGAGGATGATATGATCTTTCCTACTAACACTATACCCTCTTTCAATAACTTTACCTCTAGGGATGAAACATTAATGCCTACTTCTAGTCTATCTCCCAAAATTGATCTTATCCATGATACAATTTTGGTGCAAGAAGAGATTATTGACACTTCTTTCAATAACATTTATCATACGAATGGTGTTCATCCTTCTTCTAAAATTTGTAAGGCTACCTTGGAGCAAGAGAATGATCTTAGGTCACAAGGAATTGATATTCCAAAACCATCTTCGATCAATATGGTACATGTGAATGGTTACGAAACACCTAATAAACCCCTCTTCATAGTTCAAGGTGATAGTCCTTCTCCAAATTCTCAACCTCTAAACAAACCTCTCTTTGTGGTTAAATATGGTTATACTAATGATGCATTTTGTACTCCTAACAAACCAGTTATTACTGTGCAAGGAGGTTATCCTACTAAGAGCCCTTATGAGTATGCTAAATAAATCACCTGAGAGAGTTACAATTTGATTACTCACACATATAATACACGAAACAATAGGCAGTCTAATCCTCCTTTGGTTATTCCTTCTTCACTTCCTACCTCTCAACCTATTCTTCCACAAGCACCTCATATATCACAAGTTCTTGGTAATGAGTATGACCTTATTGAACAACTTAAAGCTACTCCCACCAAGATTTCCTTTTGGGATCTAATTCAAACTTCATCTATACATCATGGAATGTTACAACATGCCTTAAAAACTTTAGATGTATTACCTGCAGTGACACCTAATAAAATGGCTTCTTTGATTGATTCTGTGACAACGCCAAAAGATCAAATTGTGTTCACACAAGACGAGTTACCTTCCCATGAGATCCAACATCAATGTGATCCTCTTATAATTATTGTTCTTATCAATGGTAATGCTATAAGAAGAAACTTATTGAATAATGGATCTAGCCTTAATATTTGTAACATGGACTTATTGTGTAAGATTAAGGTAGATCCTTCTTCTATTCAACCTAATTCTCTTACTATTCATGGCTTTGAAAATATTGCTAAATAATCTTTAGGTACTATGACCTTGCCTATTAAGGTGGGACCTATTATTTTACCTACGCTTATTCATGTCATGCTCGATAAGCTCACCTGCAATATTCTATTAGGACGACCTTGACTTCATAGTATGCAGGTTGTCCCTTCTACTCTTCATCGTAGCATCAAATTCATTTATAACAATAAGATGTATACTTTGTTTGTTGATACTGATTTACAAGATCCTTTTCATACCTCATCTTCTTTTTCAACTACTTCTAATCATTCTTCAAATACTTCTACATCTTCAAGTACTCCTGATTCTTCATCCACTCAAACTAAAACACTATCTTCTCCTAAAGATGCTTTTTCACCAAAACAGGTGCTCTTAGAAGATGATTGGTGATTCTTATAATTTACACCTACTTTTATAGGAGAATCCTTAGAATTTACACCTACTTTTATAGGAGAATATAAAATCCCTCCAAGAGAACCTAAGATTGAAAAGGAATATGATAGGGTGAAAACTAAAAAGCAACCCACTTTGTCTAAACAATTAAGTAACAATTTTGTGGCTGCTTATAATTCAAATAATTCTTAATAATCTTCTTCTTATTCATTTCATTATGGAAATGAGTCCTATGAGCCCCACCATGTCTTTTTGATATGACATCCCTTTATGGTCCAGGTTTTCACATTTTAGTTAAGAATGGATATAATGGCAATGGTTGTGGCACAAATGAACAAGGGATTAAGGTTCCTTTAAAACAAAACATATGTGAAGCTTCATTTGGACTTGGATATAATCCTTAAAATCCCACCAAAGCATCTAAAAGATCATCTCTCAATGGGAATTCTATATTTAGTAGTGATAATGACTTCACCTCATATATATCATCCTCTACATCTCTCAACACTTATCCCACTCGTAAGGAAATTATGGTGATTGACTAGTCTCTTTATGAATTTCCCCAAGAAATTTCCAATCCAACTTATGAGGCTTTATCTTCTATTTATTCTAACATCCTCTCTTCTAGAAATAAGGCCCTAATGAGTTATATTGGTCCCTTTCCTAAGTTTTCTTATGTGCAAGAGGAACATGACGTAGTGGCCTATTCTTCTATTAGAGACTATTTTCTTGATCAAGACTTTTCAATATTTATCATCTTATACATGTTTTTAATCTCACAAAGGGTAGAGAATTTAACATGTCATATTCAAATTCCTCATCCAATCTGTCATATCTGCAAATAACACTAATGGCTATTATGTTGCTTATCATTATGTGACATTGGTAGCTCACTTATTGGGGGCTCATTGTCATTCATGATAGTACAATTTCACGTGCAATCATACTTTGGAATAAACATAATAGTCTATTTCTATCCCATCTCTTGTCTTTAAGTGTGGGGGCAAGAGTGATTTCAAACATCTCTCCTTAAGATTAAAACTTTCCCCTTTGTGAAGTAGTGTCTTCTATAAGGATCTCTTATTGATTGTAGAGGTGTATATTCCCATTGGGAATTTCCTCTTTCATATTGAAACAAGTATCCATAATGAGGATCTTAAGTACATATCTTTAATTGGGACCACTTCCTTGGTGTGGAAGTCTAAAATCATTCATCAAATTCATTTTCATCATTGAGTGGTATCTTTTATATTAAACCCTTCTATTTTATGGAAGCACATATCCCTGTTGAGGATCTCTTCCCTTTATTTTAGAAGAGTGTTTCTTGTATAAATGATCCCTCTTTGATGTCCTTGCCTCTATGCTTGGGGGGCAAGGGTGATATTTCTATCTTTTATCTCTTTTTTAAATAATTCAACTTTCCTTTGTTGAGTTGCATTTTTCATTCGATGTCATTTCTTGCGTAGAATATGTCTGTTCCTTTTTAGGAACTATTCTTTGTTTGAAATAATACATCTTTCATGAATAATCTCTCCTTAGTGAAAGTGCATAGTCCTTCACTAAGAATCCACTTTTTCCTAAATATTGGAGAAGGTGTGTATTCTTCTTTTCCTTCTCTTTAAGGGTGATATATTTATCAAAGATCCCCTTTATTATCAACGGTGGATGTATTTGGATAATGATCTCTTCCTCTTATTCACAATTCAAAAGGTAATTCTTTTCCAAACCCTAATTTTGTTATTTTCCACTTAATCTTTCATCTTGTGTTAGAGAGATTCAATCCTCACCCTCTTGGTTATGTTGGAATTGTGGTTTAGTTCTCTATCTTACCAAATGATTCTCCATTAGCTTTGATCTTGTATCAAACCTTGTTGTGAACATTTGTCATCAATTTTCCTTCACAATTTAATGTGGTAAACATGATATCATGTTCCAACTCACTAATTAGAAAGCTGAAACAGGGGAGGGGTATATAGCTACCATTGAATGTCATCACTTCCTTAGTAAGCATTTAGGTGATTTTGTGATTTTATTTAACAAAGTGGTTTTATAGAGTGCGGTTCCTAACAGTGTACTGCAGATACCTGTTGGGGGCTTCATCTGATGCCTTATGGATATATCCTTTTTCATGAAATGTTTACTTTTCTATACTTTAGCTTGCATATGCACATAGTGTCATATGACTGTTAAAGTGGGGGCTAAACATAGCATCGTAAAATGTACACCCTTTATAGGGTGGTATAATTTCATGCTTAGGTTAGCACCCACCTTAGTGTGTTTGCATCTTGCATTTCAAATTCCCTTTAAGTATTTAATTGATTAATTAAATTAAATCTAAAGTCCTCTTTTATCACTCTACACATCATAAAATTGGGCCCTTTACCCTAAGGGTACCCCTTTTATTTTAATCTTTCAATTAATTAATTCATCAAAAGCCCTAATTATGTCCTATTTCAACCTTCAAGGCCCGATTTCACATATATAAACACCTTGAATTGTTGCATCCTTCAGGAATTGACTTTAGAATCACCATACCTTGCTTCCTTAAAAAATTGGGAAAAAGTTGGTCAGACCAGGATGATGCCTCCTGGTCCCTACTTTTTCTCCCCAAATTTTGGGAGCATGTTTTGGCGATATTTTTATGTTTAAATCCAAAGGATTTGGAAATTATTTTGATTCTAGGTCGGCCTATGGTCAAAAACAAAGTTAGGGTTTCATACATATAGCCTTTCCTTTCTTCATTTAAAGGACCCATCTACAAGCAATTGAAGGATCCTCTTATGAAGTGAAAGTGCAGGTTTATGTAAAGTCTTCAATCAACAAATCCAGCATCTATCAAGTCTACATCAATAATTTTCATCATCAATTGAATATTTGAAGATATTAAAGAATAGAACAAGATCACCAACTATTGATTGGCTTGTACCTCTCCCTTAGGGTTTGGTATGATTTCATGTTATTTTCATATCTTTGTATGAGATTCATAACTATCATTTTCAGCTTTATATTCATGCTTTAGATTCATTATTGCATTTTTGATTTGAAGCATTTACATTTACATTAACCCTCATTTAGGGTTTACTCTCCAAGCGTAGAGTAGAACTCTAGATTTACTTTCTTGTTCGTTTAGGATCTTGCACACACACACGATTATTTCACACACATTTTTAGTACATTATTGGCTATTATGGAGGTGGAAATAACCAAAACAAGGGGTTTGACTAAGGCAGAACTTTATATAGCCATCTAGACACCATTTTTAAGGGTGTAGGTGTAGGTATAGAGATCCGACGAAGGCACGATCTTTGGGACCGACATAAAACACAGGTGTTAACTTAGTCTCAGAAGAAGATCCCAGTTTTTTTAGACCAGGGTGTGGTGCCCTGGTCTAGGACCCAAGCATGACACCCTGGTCCTCTAGGTTTTGTAGCTTTTTCTAGTAGTTCAACAGTGCAGAATCCCAGGCAACAATTTCCGAAAGTACATCTCTTTGTGGTATCAAGGACCAAGGCGTGACATCCTAGTCCTACTTAGTCAACCTCTAATTTCAGTGACAGGTGCACCTTTGAGTTTCTTTTCCTACTCTGTACTCAATCTCTCAATTTTAGATTTGAAAATTTTAGTACTTTCAGTTTATGTGTGCATCCTTGCTCATCTCCTAGCATAGTTGATCATGGCATTGCATTTTGCACATATCCTCTTCATAGAAACAAAGGAATAGAAACCCTAAAGATATTCCTTAACTCTCTCTCTCTCTCTCTCTCTCTCTCTCTCTCTCTCTCTCTCTCTCTCTCTCTCTCTCTTGCAAGAAGTGGTCAAAGTGAATAATCTCCTTAGGCTCTTTCATATTCCAATGTGTGCATGAGAGTGGGATTAGGTCTTAGTTCACTTGATTCTATTTTCATCCTCCACACACAATTCATCCTTTTCCTGATTAAATTCTCCCCAAAACTTACCTCTAGTGTGATCTAACAAGAAATGAAAGGTCCTAGGTTTAATTCATAGCTAGTCCATGTAAATATCAACATTGTTTAATTGATTAGTTGAAGGAATTTTAGATTAAGTTTATAAATTAAGTAGATTTATTTAATTAACATTAGACATGTGAATTGGGGATTAATTGTGATTGACTAATTAGGTTAATCAAATTAATTTATCCTTGATATACAATATTTTGTTTGGGAATAATTAGTCAAATTAATTAAAATAATTTCTTTAATTAATTTATAGGAAATGTATATAGAGAAGTGGGAGTAGATTTGGCATGTCTGCATTTTACCCTTCTTTAAAATAACATCATTTCATAGAAAGTGGATATAGGAACTTGGTTGTATGACATTGACGATAGATTAGTCTGTTTATAAGTTTGACTTATTTTTATAGAGTTTTATTAAGTATAAAATGACCATAATACTTAAAAGTATAGTGTGATCTTAGAATGAGAACCTCAAAACTGGGACCAATATTTGTATCTCAAACCAAATATTTATTTAAAAATAAATAAATCTTGTAAGAAAACCAATTTTATAAAAGGAGAAGAGTTGAGCAAAAAATAGCAATACCACTATAAAGTACACAAAAATCTATCACATTTCAAAAAATATAATGCTAAACATGAATATCCTATGATTGGTAAAATGACATATGCTATTTGAAGTTTTTCTCTTTTATTTAAAAAATCAATATAGAGGGGATATGTTAGTAGGTAATATTCTAATATCTAGAGGGTGGTTCCACTAGTGGAATTGGTGCATAAGCATAACTTTAGAGGTGCAAGGTGGTGGATAGTGGAGCAATATATAGAGGTGGCTTGATATTAGACACTTAGATGAGAGTAATGAATCTAGTCACTCAAGTAGAATGGCAAAGGAGGCCAAGTTAAGCAATGCAAGAAGCAATGGTGGAGTGGAGTTTATGCCAACAAGAACTATGTAGAGGAGAAAAAGTGTGACAGAGAAGTTGTTGAGACTAAGCCCTCTCCCTAAGATCCAGGAGCCAATAAATGGCTATATTGGCTATAATTAGGAGTGGAAAAGGGTGTCACAATCCCTTCTAAGGGGGATGTGTGGAACCATTTAACTTTTATTTTATTTTTAAAAAATATTAGCATAGAAATAAAACATTATTTTGGAAAAAAATAACAAACAACATTAGTCATGAGGGTTGTACAATTACTTAGATCCAAAAAAAATCCCCATTCTATAAATTTGTTTAAAGTAATTCATTTTATAGTTGATTTATAGGTTTTTAAGCCTTCTTAACATAATGATAGGATCCGTTTGGCCTAAAAAATCTCTAAATGATAGCCTAAAAATAGTTGAAATGATGGTTACCTTTACATATCTCACCTTTAATGCCCAATTACATGATAAATCAAAAGAAAAAAATAAGTTTCATGACTAATTTGAATGTAATGGTGAGCTCAAATTTACTTCAAGAAGCTCCTCTAATGCACTTACAATTGGCAAGTTAGAAAAGGGACTCCCCAAAATTTGGTACTTATTTCATATTTTTTTGTTTCTTCATATCATCTAAGGATACAAGAGAAGGGAATACTCTTATGATTTAGAAAATAATGAATCTAGACCATTGGATTTTTTCAAAAGCTAACTAGCAACTCATAATTGCTCTAATACCATGTAAAATATGACTATGAAACTTCACAAGAATACAAATGAGTTAAATGAAAGTATAAATAAAAAACCAAATATGATTAAATAAAACATTTTATTTGATATGAATGCCAAATATATATTGTAAGAGTGTGCTCATATTAGAGTGATAGGTGGATAATATAAGATATTCCCCCTAAGAGGCTAGAAAAATAATCAATATAGGATTAAAAAATCTTTAAGTAAACTCAACTATATGTCAACAGGACCTAAACAAAGAACCAATTAGGTAGATAAATCCGTTTGATCTAACATTGATCATTATCATATGTTTATGCAATTTACCTTTTCTCACATTTTATGCTACCAAGCTTACATGCCTTCTCATGCCCTTATCTTGTGCCTGATTGGCTCTTGCACTCATTGCTCATGTATTATGCTACCATATTATGCTTTTAGTGGCAAATCACTCCTATTACATTAGAGGGAACCATGCTTCGACATAGTAAACTATGATTCCATTGTCATGTATAACTCTTAGAAATCTCCAACTAGATCGATATTATCTTGCTTTCTACGTTTTTATTGTGCTATCATTACTTATCCTTTTATATTGTGGAAATTGACCTTTCACCTATATTACTTTTTCTTACATGCTCCATTTTGTATATAGAGATTCATAACCACTAGGTACCTATTGCCTCATTTTGATCATTATGTGCTCATGCTTCTAGAGTCACATTGGGTCACATGCCTTTACTAATGTCCTATGTGCTTCCATGAGAACTTGTTCAAGGGTTGACCTTATAGAACTTGTACCCTAGTGATTTGGAAACCCTCTAAAGATATTTTTAAATATATCTAATCCTCAAACAAGAGTAGATAACAATGTATCAATAAACCAGGAACTAGAAGATCACATTTGACCAAATCAAATATATAATTAGATATCAAAAGCACATCCAAAAAAGTGACCAACCCTATTATAACTGACCTTCCATTGCGCATACAGATTATTCCAAAATGAAAGTACAATCCAAGACTTACCTTTTTTAGTCCTAAACATCCAAATTTCAATATCATACAAAATTCCTCCTTTTTGAGTTTGGAACTAAATATCATAACTCACTTTGCATTTAATTTATTTGGTTAACCTTTATTATTTCAATTATCATCCAATTATTAATTATTAATCTAAGTCAATCTATTTTTATCTATGTTAATCTTATTAAATTAGTCTTAGATTAAATTTGAGAAGGGTTTACAACTATACTATTTAAAAAAAATACAATTACAAAACCTTACTTTTAAATTTTTTATTGCAATATAAACTATTATAACAATAAAAGTACATTACTCTATAAGATCAACTATTAATTTTAACCATTGCATCATATGTGATATTGTCATACGAGAGTAGCACTATTGTTATATGAGAGTAACACTTTTTACATATATTCAAATGTTTGAAAGTTTTAGATAAAACCACTATATTTAAATTCGACATGTCATTCTATTTGATTAGGAATAACAATTAATTAAAATTTAAGATATATTTATGATTGATACACGTTGAACTTTTATATTCAATATTATCTTATCCTATTTGACTACATATTCAAATCTATATGATAATAATGAAAAAAGACTCCTAAAAAAAGCAACCACAAAACAATAAAATTGCCACTCAAAAAAAAGAAAAAAATATTTTTTATTGAATATAGATAAAACTACTACAATTAAATTTGACATTTGTTGTTCTATTTAATTATAAATAATAATTAATTAAAATTTAAGATATGATTGATACACGTTGAACTCTTATATTCAATATTATCTTATCCTATTTACCTATATATTCATTTAAAAAATAATATATGATAATGTTTTACTTGAAAGCAAAATAGGAGAAACATACCACAATAGCCATTATAGCTAACTTTGCACACCCATGGATTCTAAACGGTACATCGAATTTTGACGATTTTTTTGTTGTTGTTGTTTCCGTATGCAACTCAACTGCTTATAGCTATTGTTTTGGCTTTTGGGTAAGTAGGGATGGGTCGCGGCTATTCTGGCTCCAAAAAGGACCTTTTGTACAACGTGATAGCGATGTGTTAGTCAATCACAGCCGTTTATTGCAAAATCGATGGTGTAAAACGCACGACTAACACGCATGTTAGTCAATCCGTACTGTTGTTTTGGAGCTAGAATAGACGCGTCCGTAGTGATGTGCGTTGTGGATCCATATTGTGCGCAAGGGTCAAAAAGTACACATTTCAAAGTGTCGCCTAATACTTGCTTAAAGATGTCCCAATAACCGTGCACTTAAAATCATCAATACATATGAACAAATGGGTCAATTATGGTCCAAAACTAAAAAAATGAGTGACTATTAGTAAATGTAAAATTTATCAATGAACTTTTAGTTATTTGTTATTTAGTTTTTTCAAAATTAGTAATTTGGGGATTAGATGTGCAAAGAATGTACTGTTATTAGAACATGAATAACTGGGACTCTTCCCCTAACACTCCAAAAAAACAGAACCATAAACAAACAAAATACCAACCAAAAACAAAATTCAAATACCTACTTAAATTAACAACAAAAGTAAAAAGAAAAAAAATACAATGATGTCACTATAAAACTTGATTTGAAAAAAGACTAGCACACTTGGATTCCTCCTTCAAAATCCACGTGTGTGGGTAATTTTGTTTTTTCTAGCTTCTTCCACATCATCTACTTTAAATCTTATCCTTCTCTCCACCAAGTCTATTTAGGGTTTTTTAATGTCCACCAAGGTTTCCACGTCAGCAAATTAATATAAGGGAATGTTAAATATTTTTTTTTCAAAGGTTTAGTTTACCGGATGTGACCTGTCCGGTCGGGTTAGTGACAGACAACGTGGACCCACTCTGACAGCTGTCAGTTGATTTTCTTGCGTTGAAATGTGGTTATTATTATTCGTACTTGTTGGACCCCAAAAGTTCTGATGGGCACAACATAACAATCTGTAGAGCTATTAGCTTGGCGGCCATAGTGGACACGTGGATTGATAAGTTGTTGACCTGTCACATCATGCAAGAACGAGTGTGATCCGTGACATACGGATAAACTGTATATCTGCTAGTCAATATACATTGTGTATATTGTTGGGTATTGCCATGCATGGCTTTGGGTATTTTGCCATGTTATGTTTGCTTGGGTAGACATCACAGTCTACTAGTGGCCCAAATTTTCATAAGTGTATCATTCACTTAATTTTGTAATTATTTCAATTTATTTTATTGAATTTTTGAATATAGATAATGTATAAAATAGTAGTATAATAATAGATTATATATTATAAAGATAGAAAGTGATCTTACATAAAATCTATTTTTTTCTTTTTCTATATAGATTTTTTTTTGCTTTGTCAATAGTTTAATAAAAATACAATAACACAATAATTTTGTAAGTATTGTAGTTTACCTATATTCTTCTAAAGATAAGTATGTTGGTTGTAGTTAATTCTTATAAGTTAGTCTATTTATGAATAAGTTTTGAAGGGACTTCATTTTTATATAATAATATTTAAAATAGTTGATTTAAATTAATGAATTAATATCAAATTAAAAATGTGGGCATAGTTGTTTTTTATTTTGATTAATAAAGCAGTGAGAACAAGGGCACTGACCCTTTACATAGCAAAACTATTAAAAATCATAGCGTAGAAACAACACTATAACAACACTATAACAACAATTAACAACAACTATCAGCAAAAAAGAACCAAGTCTTTAGAAATCAGAAACAACAACACCCAGTGGCATCCATAGCACTGTTCCATTCATGTGAGCATAATTGTTATGATTTATGTTAGTATTTTTGTAGTTACTTTAGACTTTTGAAGATATATATTTATTTTTGTTCTTGATTTTATTAGTCTATTTTTAAATGTGATCCTATGTGACCCACATTTGTTGACAACATAATTTTGTGCTTTAACTTTTAGTTTTAGTATATGATATTTTTATTTTACCAAAAAAAAAAGTGAGACACCAAAAAAATAGAAGAGCTCACTCTCATGTTTTGAAAATATATGAACCAATAAATAAAAGTTGTTTAAATTCATTTAATGTTTGCAAATTTATGAACCACAAATATAATTTATGCTTTATTTCATTTAATTGACATGATGATAAATGCAAATGCCTAAAAATTGAGAATGGAGAATGATAATAAATGCAAATGCCTAAAAATTGAGAATGGAGTTGGCATTAAGGTTAACTTTAAGCAAATAGATTTTTATGAGCCAACAATTTTTATTTATATTTTCCTTTTAAATGTTGATTTTTTATATGTGATTGGAAATGGTCGTTTATATTTCTTGTGGCATTACATAAAATTTGAATGTCTTTTTTGACAATATTGTTATGGACAAAATATTTTATGAATAAAATACAAAAATGTATTGAAGAGACAAGATTTGTTAAAATTAAATGGAAGAAGTTGAGTTAGAATTCTTCATTTTATATTCTTGATTTTAATATGTCAAATCAATTGTAATATCATGCATGTAATAACTACTCTGTTTAAATCTTTAATATCTTAAATATTTTATTAATAATTTTAATTAAATATTTTATTTTCTTTATTTTGATCTCTTCAAAGAAAGCATAAATAAAATATACTATTTTTTGTCCTTTATTAAATATTGGTTTTCTTTCATCAAATCTTAAAATATTTTATAATAACGAATTATTATTAAATTAAAAATATGAGCATAATTATTATGGTTTCTTTTTATTTTTGTTATTTTGATCATGGTTTTCCTAACCATGTTTTTATTGTCTTCTTGTTGTTTTTTGGTTTTTGAGGTCATATATTTATTTTGTTCTTAATTTTATCAATGTGTTTTGAATTTTTATATGTGGTTGGAAATGGTCAATAGAATTTATGTTTCTTGTGGTTGTGCATAAAATTTGAATGTCTTTTTAGACAATATTGCTATGAACAAAATGTTTTATAAGTAAAATTAAAAATATGTGTTGAAGAGGTGAGATTTGGTTGAATTAAACATAAATAAGTTGAATTTGAATTCTTGATTTTATATAAAAAGTATGTTATTATTGATTTGCATAGTTTCAAATAAATTGTAATATCATTTATGTAATAACTATTGTTAACTTTTCATAAGCAAAATTGATGGTTTATATCCACACAAGTCACAAAACCTACAATTACCTTCAAATTGATATAAATTCAATATAATAATTCAATGGAAAAAAGTAAATATAGACTTTATGTTCACCACTTAAAAAAATGACTATATAAATATAATTTTGTTCACATTTATCAAAACTATGATACCACACAAAAAGAATTTTAAATAATTAAAATGTATGTTAATTAAAGCCACCACCATCATTTGAGATCATTGCAATAGTAGTCCAGTCTTGATAAAGAAAGACAAACCATAATGATTTCTCCAAGTTTAACAAAGAAGTTAACCAAAGAATGTTATAGTTTTAAGAAACACTTTCTCTTTTGCCAACAATATCAACAAGTAATCTTACGCATTTAGTATAGAGTTGAGGGACATGAATTAGCTAAATAATTACATAAAAATAGATCTAATGAAATTATATCATAAGAGAAAAAAACCAATAAGAGAACCCTAATGATTTATAGGAGTGAGGTGAAGTGCTCGCTCTCTTTTTGGCTTTCTAGACTTTATGGTTTTGTGTGTCTTTGTGGCTTAAATCCTATTTGGTATTGATTGATTTTGACATTAGATATGATGAACTTTATGTCTCATGGATTTATGTGTGGTATTCATGCTTTATGCTCTAAGGATTGTTGGAATAATGATGATTTATATGATGATGACTATGATGTGTTTTAATTAGTTAGCTATATTTAGTTAGTTAGATGATTATTGAGATGGATGATATCTGTTTTGTTATGATTTAATCATTATACTTATCGATGTTTATTTGATTTGACATAGACTATGTTCTATCTTGATGTGTTTGGGTGAAAGGGAAAAACATCGCACTACTATAAGTTATGAGTAAGCTACGTCGCTTCCATTTCCCTTTTCATAATATGATGATATATGGATTATATGTATATGCTCGACAGTGTGTTTAAGTAGCTGTAGGTACTGAGCATCGACTCCACCCGAATCTTCAGGTTTGAGCATGCCCTATGACCCAATGAATATGTTAAAAAATGGAGTTATCAGTATGACCCTTGACGTGACCTTCGTTCCTACAGAAATGAGATTCTTGTCAGGTATCCTTGTGTTTATTGATAGTCTTGTGGTTGTCTGGTCATGTCCTATTAGTCTTCATGTTTGTTAGTACGTAGTTCATTATTCTAGAGTATACTTTAATATTTATTTAATATTGATATAGAGAGAATCAATATTGATACATTAATTGTATTTGTGTATTAATGTGAGTTGATAAATTGAAAATTTGTGCAACATTAAATTAAAATAATTTAATTAGCTAAATGAATTAATTTATCTTATCATTTTGAAAATGATTAATTAAAAAAGAAATTAAATATTTATTTCAGCTTATAAATATGTTCATGAAAATCTATTATAAATCAGTTAATATTTATTTTTTAAAATTAAAATATGTTAGTGGAGAGGGGAGTTATGAAATGGTTATTTTTGTATATAGTGGGAAAATTCTGGCATGCATTTTTAATGGGGGGTGTAATAACCCACCATAATTAACTCAACAAAATTGACCATTCTTTTTTTTTTTTTGTTATTTTATTCATTGTGTTTGATTCAATTGCATACTCTGGGCATCCATCCATTTGGATTAGGCATTCATCCATCCGGGATGAGCATCTAACCATACGGGTTAGGCATCGGTCCATACGGGACATAAGATTTCATCTATCCAATACGGGATAGACATCTACCCATACGAGGTAGGCATCGGTCCATACAGGACATAAGATTTCGTCTATCCAATATGGGATAGGCATCTACCCATACGGGTCAGACATCGGTCCATACGGGACGTAAGATTTCATCTATCCAATACGGGATAGGCATCTACCCATATGGGGTAGACATCTATCCAATCAGGATAGGAGGTGCTCTGGCCAGAGACTTAGGCTCATCGGGACCATTCGGGTCCTGAGCCATTCACTAAGTACTACACTCTTCTAACAGAAGTGCACCGAGGTCGCTGTCCTTAGGAGTAATTAAATAACATAATACAAGCTTGAATTCTGCCTTGGAATTTGACTTAAAGCCTTGGGAAGTCAAGCAAATCCATATGAGATTCCTTCCGAGTATGCATTGAATTAATTTTTCCAATTTAATTATCTTATCTTTCAAAATAGGATTCTTACTCAATCTTTCTTTTACCAAGCCTAGACCCCACCCACGAACGCCTGAGTACGAGGGACAACTCCATCCCAAGACTGCCTACATACCTGCTTCGACACGGGATCAAGGCATAAAGTATGTAGTTCTATTTTCTATTCTATGGTTTGATATAAACTGATTAGTGGGTACATAACCCTTTCTAGCGTCAATGTCCCAAACAGTTTCTCTGCGGTTGCTACCCATGGTGGTAGCGCTTAAGCAAAGGCTCAATATGGCCTATTGCTTGTGGCCTAAAACACTAGATCCTAAATTCTTATCATAAGCGTCACCCATGACCAAATGTCAATCGACAACAATTCTTCGAGATTAAGTCAATTTCATAAAAGCATTTCACTCAACATCCCTATAGGGGTTTACTATAGTTTAACTCAGCGGATGAAAGATTGTTTAGAATTATCTTATTAAATTATCGATCCAAGGGGGATTACCCGCCCCTTGGATTTTAACTTCCAAGTGTCCCTTATTACTCCCCGACGATTTATAGGGACGATGCCATAGACGTCGTTGATGTAGCTTTATTAGGCATTAAGTGCAGTAGTTCAACACGACATCATTACTCGTAAGCGTGACCCAAAGGCACTGTATATACCGAACGCTACTTGGTTTTGGTTTTCCAACTTCCTTTATTTAATTTTCTAACTTATGATAAACATCATGCTTGAAAAATAATTATGAATTTAGACATTTGCAAAGCTCAATTACTTGAGATAGCTACTTGATGAATTACATGGAATAAAACCCATAACTAACATTATTTATTATTCAAAACTTGAAATATAACTTTGCATAATAATAACGATTCAGAAACTTGCATAATAATATTTAAACGCGAAACTTGCATGGAGATGGAAATACCAATAAATGAAATTAATCTATAAGTAATTTGCATGTTATAAGAATAGTGCAACTTGCATGAAAAAGTCAATAAATGTAATTAATCTATAAGTAATTTGCATGTTATAAGAATAGGGCAACTTGCATGAGAACGTCAATAAATGTAATTAATATATAAGTCATTTGCATGTTATAAGAATAGTGCGACTTGCATGCATGATTAAGCAAGGGATGATTCCTATGGTCATAGATTCCAAATTAGCGGTTAATTTAGTCATTAGATTCAAATCATGATAATGTGCAATAATTGCTTTTCAATGAGTCCAAATACCAACTAAGTAACCCAACGAATTTTAAGTAGTTTTCCAATTATAAAATTTAATACAATTTTTAACTTACAATTTGAAAATTGCAAAAAGGTAACTTAATTATTATTATAAATTTTCCTAAGGCAATTATACAATTTAATTTACAATTGGGAAAGGAAATCTAAAATATATATATATATATATATACTGTTCGGAAATTACCTAAGTTAAAAATTTCTATTAAAATAAAATTTATATTTATAAAAAAAAGGAATTTAAATAAACTAACATTTTAAACATATATGAAAAAGAGAATTTATTTTTAAAAATTAATGTTGCCCTTCGAATTATGTTGATTGGCATTAAAAAGGGGTTAGTGGGAGTGGGACCCCACAGGTCCCCTCCACTACCCTGCGGCCACTGCCGCAGCAGTGACCGCAGGCTAGTGGGGGGTACCGTAACAGTACCACTCCCTGTGGAGTATTAACTCTGTCCTTTCCCTGTGAGCCGGTACGCACAGGCGCTACATCGTGTGAATATAATATTAATCACTTTGCATACTCCTCATAAATTTATTAATCACTTCGCATTATATATATATATATTTTTTTTTTTTATAGTTCATTCCAGAATATTAATTTGTATAAAAAGAGAATACATAAACATGTGTGTATACATAAGAAAATATTAATGTAAGAGAGAATATCATATTAATCCCAGGGACAAAATATAACAGAGAAATAAAAATAACCAGAGAAGTAATTTGCTCCAGCGATGCGCAGATTATTGAGAAGTAGGTAGGCGTTTAAACTGAGAAATACAAGCTAACACAGAGGGATTATATTCTATTTCTCAACCAATGTCCAGAGAGAAGTAGATAACCAGACACAAAAATATTAATGGAACCAAATGAGACTATCACAGAGAATTATTCGCAGCGAAACTATTCCTCCATTTTAACTAATTTTCACAGAGAGGATATATAACCAGATAATAGGAAAATATATAAGGAATCAAATGAGAATATCACAGAGGATTATTCACAACAAAAACTATTCCTCCATTTCAACTAATTTCACAGAGAGGATATATAACCAGATAATAGAAAAATATTTATGGGATCAAATGAGACTAAGGATTCATTCACAGGAGATATTTTCAACTTCAACTGATATTCATAGAGGAATTTTGATTCAACTATTATTCACAGAGATATCTATTTAAAGAATGAGGTTCAGATTTCCTATTCGAAAAAAAAAACCAGAGAGATGAATTAGAGGGAGGAAATAATGATTGATCTAATCTAATTCTCAGCAAGGAATTGAAACAAATTTTTTTTTTTCTTCTTACAAATCTAATACTCAGCAAGGAATTGAAACAAATTGATCTAATTCTCATCAAGGAATTGAAACAAGATTGATCTAATCTAATTCGCAGCAAGAATAAGATGCATGATTCAAAATAAAACAAAATTGAATTAAAAGAACCTGGATACTTGAAATTGATGTAGAATCCCCTATGAATCCTTCAATTAGCCTCCTTTGATCCTTCAAGCTTGAAAAAAAATCCTCCAAAGCAACCTTAGCTATTCTCCAAAATGAAATATGACTACCAAAAACAAATACTTGAGAGAAGAATTTCTTCAAGGAATAACCAACTCCCATTTTTGAAAACTTGCATATCATTTATAAGAAAAATCCCTCTATTCCACTATCTAGAAATTTTAATTAAAAAGAGAGATTCTTTCCCAATTTTGGACTTCATGCAAATTGATTAGACTTAGTGGAGGAGTTACATGCAAGGTGGTGGAGAATCCTCTAGAAGCTTCTTATTCTTCCTACAACATGTGCCATAATTGGATGTGGAAATTAAATAAATAAAAATAATGTATATTTTCCATGTGTGTGTGTGTGTGTTATTATTTTTCATTCTTTTTATAACATTTACTCAATCATTTAAATAGCTTATCCAAAGATAAAATAAAATTGTGATTTAAATCCAAAAGTGATAAAGGAGGGTTGTGACATCCTCCCCCCCTTAATTTGTGCATCGTCCCGATGTGCTTATTGAACGCATCCAAAAGAGTCTATAGTTCATGATTAAAACAAAAAAAGGAAACAACTGTTGCATATCCTTAGTATCCTCCCATGTGGCATTCCTTTCATCATACTGGTTCCATGGTACTTTGCACTGACCAACCTCTCTGTTGTGCAACTGGCACTGGCACCTCTCCAAGATTTTGAATGGCTCTATCATTAATCCTCCCATTTCCTAGACCTGTAAGGCATCCCAATTCAAAATGTGTTTCTCATCAAGTACATACTTTTTAAGAAGAGATACATGGAAGACATCATGGATTCGGCTCAACTGGGGAGGTAAGGCCAACCGGTATGCAACTGGATTAATCCTTCCCAATATTTCAAAGGGTCCAACATAACGAGGTGCAAGCTTAGTCCTTTTCCCAAATCTTATGCAACTCTTGTGTGGCCTAACCCTTAGGAAGACTTTCTCTCCCACCTCAAACTCCCTTGGTGTCTTGTTTTGCCTGCATAACTTTTCTGCCTATCTGAGGCTTCCTTCAATCTTTGCCTAATTTCCTTAGTTTTGCTCTCCATTTCTTTCAACATATCTGGTCCAACAATCACTCTATCTTCAAGACTATCCCAACTCAAAGGTGTTCGACATGGTCTTACCATACAAAGCTTCGAAAGGTGTCATTCCCAAGATGTTTGATATGTATTATTGTAAGCAAACTCTACCAGAGGTAGGCACTCTTCCCATTTCTTATGTTGGTCCATGCAACACATGCGAAGTAGGTCTTCCATAATCTGATTTGTCCTTTATGTCTGACCATTGGTTTCAGGGTGGTATGCAGTGCTAAAATTTAGTTGAGTTCCCAGAGCTTCTTGAAGAGTTGTCCAAAAACCTTGAAGTGAATCTAGCATCTCTATCTGATATGATTTTCTCTAGTATTCCATGCAACCTAAATATTTCCTTAACAAAGCGCCTAGCCAAGGTAGGTGCATCATCTGTTAAGTTCCCTGGTATAAAGTGTGCCTCCTTAGTGAGTTTGTCAATTACCACCATTATTGTATCATGCCTAACAGGTGACATGGGTAACCCTTGCACAAAATCCATGCTAATAACTTTGCCACTTGTGTTGAGGTACATCGTGCAATTGTAACAATCCAGCTAGATGTCTATGTTCTGCCTTTACTCTTTGACACTCCAAACATTTAGCCACATACTTGACAATGTCATTCTTCATCCCTTGCCAAAAGTATAACTTCTTTAGATCTGCATAAAGTTTGTTAACTCCTGGGTGCCTTGAATAAGGGGCATTGTGAGCCTCTGACAAGATTACTTCCCTTAAGTTCCCTGAATTAGGAATATAGATTCTATTATTGTATCTGAGCAACCCATCTTCATTTAATGTATACCCTTCAATCTTAGGATCGGTTGGATCGTATTCTAAAGTCAATTTGACTTTCTCATACCATGGGTCATGCCCTTGTTCATCCATTACTTGCCTTTTGAAAGAAGTTTTGAGTGTTGCTATAGTCATCAAGTGTCTCCTCCTACTTAAGGCATCTGCCACCCTATTTTCCTTCCCCTTAATATATTCAATTTCAAAATCATATTCACTTAGAAACTCTAACCACCTTCTTTGTCTGGCATTTAAGTGGGGTTGGGTAAACATGTACTTTAGTCCTTGGTTATCTGACTTTAACTCAAAGGGCTTCCCTAGTAAGAAGTGTCTCCATTTTTGTAGGGCATGCACAATCGCTGCCAACTCTAAGTCGTGGGGTGCATAATTGACTTCATGAGTCTTTAGCTTTCTGGATTCGTAAGCTATTACCCCTTCATCTTGGACAAGTACTCCTCCTAAACCTTCAATAGAAGCATCAGTTACGACTATGAAGTGTCCATTTAGATCTGGTACCTTTAGAATGGGTGCTGAAGTTAGTTTCCCTTTCAAAATTTGGAATGCCTTATCACTTTGTTCTATCCACACAAACCTTTTACCCTTCCTTTGTAATGAGGTGATGGGGTTTGCTATCTTAGAGAATCCTTCCACAAACCTCCTATAGTAACCTGCTAGCCCCATAAAGCTTCTTACCTCTGAAACATTTTTAGGGATCGGCCATTCTACTATTGCCTTTATTTTATCTGGATCAATTGCTATTCCTTCCTTTGATATTATATGCCCAAGGTAGTGAATCTTTTCCTCGAAGAAGGCACATTTTTACAATTTCCCATATAACTTATGTTCTCTCAACCTTTGCAAAACAATTTGTAGGTGCACTAAATGTTCCTCCTCATTCCTAGAGTAAATCAATATGTCATCCAGAAATACCAAAACAAATTTATCTAAGTAGTCATGGAGTACACTATTCATTAGGTTCATAAATGTAGCTGGGGCGTTGGTTACACCAAAAGGAACTACTGTGAATTCATAATGCCCATATCTAGTCCTGAAAGTTGTCTTTGGAATGTCTTCCTCCTTAATTCTGAGTTGATGGTACCCTGACCAGAGGTCTATCTTTGAGAAAAATTTTGCTCCTTTCATTTGGTCAAAAAGATCCTTTATGCGAGGTAAGGGATACCTATTCTTTACTGTGACCTTGTTCAACATCCTATAGTTGATGTATAGCATTAAGGTTCCATCCTTCTTCTTAACAAACAAAACTGGCGCTCCCCATGGTGATACACTTGGCCTTATTAGTCCCTTAGCTAAGAGTTCCTCTAATTGCATTTTGAGCTCTTGTAATTCAGTAAGGTGCCCTTGATACTGGTTCAGCTCCTGGTAGTACTTTGATAGAAAACTCAAACTTCCTTTTAGAGGGTAAGTCGAGTAATTCTTCTAGAAAAACATCCTTGAATTCTTATAAGAAAGGGGTATTTTCAAAGGTTGGTGTATTTTCCTCTTTTCCTTCATCAATTTCAACCATATAAATTTGGCCTCCTCTTCTTCTTTCCTTCTTTAATTGCATGGCTAAGATGGTTTCTATATTAATGGGTTTAAACTTTCCTTGGATTTTGACCTTTTTCCCCCCATCATCCAAACATTCAACAACTTTGCTATAGCAATCTACATTAGCTTGATGGTCTGTTAACCAACTCATTCCAATAATTATATCATATAATCCTAGGGGTGCCACATAGAGATCTACCCTTGTTCAAACTCAGGAAATTGTACCCTTGCCCTCGACAAATGCTCAGTTAGTTCTTGATTTAAGATTTTAAAAATTTAATTTCTATCATTGCAAAACATTCCCTTAGTTGTATAAATTGAAGTGAGTTCAAGGCCTAGATTTGAACCTTTGCTCTGATACCACATGTAATAACCCACCATAATTAACTCAACAAAATTGACCATTCTTTTTTTTGGTTTAATTTATTCATTGTGTTTGATTCAATTGCATACTCTGGGCATCCATCCATTTGGATTAGGCATTCATCCATCCGGGATGAGCATCTAACCATACGGGTTAGGCATCGATCCATACGGGACATAAGATTTCATCTATCCAATACGGGATAGGCATCTACCCATACGGGGTAGGCATCGGTCCATACGGGACATAAGATTTCGTCTATCCAATACGGGATAGGCATCTACCCATACCTGGTAGGCATCGGTCCATACGGGACATAAGATTTCATCTATCCAATACAGGATAGGCATCTACCCATACGGGGTAGGCATCTATCCAATCGGGATAGGAGGTGCTCTGGCCAGAGACTTAGGCTCATCGGGACCATTCGGTTCCTGAGCCACTCACTAAGTACTACACTCTTCTAACAGAAGTGCACCGAGGTTGTCGTCCTTAGGAGTAATTAAATAACATAATACAAGCTTGAATTCTACCTTGGAATTTGGCTTAAAGCCTCGGGAAGTCAAGTGAATCCATACGGGATTCCTTCTGAGTATGCATTGAATTAATTTTTCCAATTTAATTATCTTATCTTTCAAAATAGGATTCTTACTCAATCTTTCTTTTACCAAGCCTAGACCCCACCCACGAACGCCTGAGTACAAGGGACAACTCCATCCCAAGACTGCCTACATACCCGCTTCAGCACGGGATCAAGGCGTAAAGTATGTAGTTTTGTTTTCTATTCTATGGTTTGATATAAACTGATTAGTGGGTACGCAACCCTTTCTAGGGTCAATGTCCTAGACAGTTTCTTTGCGGTTGCTACCCACGGTGGTAGCACTTAAGCAAAGGCTCAAGATGACCTATTGCTTGTGGCCTAAAACACTAGATCCTAAATTTTTATCATAAGCGTCACCCATGACCAAATGTCAATTGACAACAATTCTTCGAGATTAAGTCAATTTCATAAAAGCATTTCACTCAACATCCCTATAGGGGTTTACTATAGTTTAACTCAGTGGATGAAAGATCGTTTAGAATTATCTTATTAAATTATCGATCCAAGGGGGATTACCCGCCCCTTGGATTTTAACTTCCAAGTGTCCCTTATTACTCCCCGACGATTTATAGGGATGATGCCACAGATGTCGTTGATGTAGCTTTATTAGGTGTTAAGTGCAGTAGTTCAACATGACGGCATTACCCGTAAGCATGACCCAGAGGCACTGTATATACCGAACGCTCTAGGTTTTGGTTTTTCGACTTCCCTTATTTAGTTTTCTAACTAAGAAGCTATGAAAAACAACATGCTTGAAAACAATTATGAATTGAACGTGTATAATTAGACATTGTGAAGCTTATTTAATTGAAACAACTACTTGACGAACCACGTGGAATAAAGCCATAATTAAATTATCTAATATTCAAAACTTGAAATATAACTTGCATAATAATGACGATAATTAAACGTGTAACTTTCATGGAGATGAAAACGCCAATAAATGTAATAAATATATAAGTAAATTGCATGAGGCAAGGATAGTGTAAGTTACATGCGAGGTTAAGCAATGTGTTGGTTTCTACCATGAGAATAATCACTTATAAAGTCACTAGTCCCAAAAATAGCAGTTAGCTTGGACATTTGGATCAAACCATATTAATATAAATTAATTTCTTTTAATGTGTCCAAAATGCCAACTAAGTGACTCAATGAATCTTAAGTAGCTTTTATAAATTTCCAATTATAAAATTTAATACAAATCAATTTACAATTAGAAAAGTTGCTAATTATTATAAATTTTACTAAGGACAATTATAAAATTTAATACTATTTAATTTACAATTAGAAAATTGCTAAAAATAAATTAATTATTATAAATTTTACTAAGATGATAAATTTCAAAATTTCCTAAGTTAATTTTTATTAAACTAAAATTTTGATTTAAATTTTTTTTTAGCAAAGTCCAAATGGCCACGAGTTATATTCATAGTGGCATGGTTTTTTTTTTTAAAGAAAAGGGAGGTACGTGGGGGTGGGGCCCACGGGTCCCATCACCACTGCAGTTCTGCAGAAGTAGGCCCGCAGTGATGAGGGGACCATCGTGGTCCCCTCCACTACCCTGCGGCCATTGCCGTAATAGTGACCGCAGGGTTAGTGGAAGGTACCACTCCCCTATGGTGGTATTAACACTGCCGCCCCCTGCGATTGGCCCGCTATTCGAAGCCAACCTACAGATTTCTTTATTTCGTGCAATATATTTCGAATTCATAATTTTAGTTTGCATAAATAATATATATATATATTTATTTTTTTTATTATTATTTTTTAATTTTTTTTATATTTTTTTTTAAATTTTTTTTTTTTTCATTCTAGATTATTTAATAGTATAAAAGATATATGCATAAGGGAAAAATGTTAATGGAAAAAAAGAGAATAGAAATTAAATCACAGGTATGAAATAAAATAGAGAAATAATTTGTTTCAGCAATGTATAGTGTCACAACCCTCCTTTATCACCTTTGGATTTAAAATACAAACTCTATTATATTTCTTTTGGATAAACTATTGAATGAATATTATAAAGGGATAAAAATAATAAAACACACACACATGGAAAATATACTTTTTTTCTTAATTGTTTATTTAATTTTCCTCACCCAAATTATGGCACATGTTGTAAGGAAGAATAAGAAGCTTCTAGAGGCTTCTCCACCACCTTGCATGTAACTCCTCCCACTAAGTCTAATCAATTTGCATGAAGGCCAAAATTGGAAAAGAATCTCTTTTTCTTTAATTAAAAATTTAGGTAGTGGAATAGAGGGAATTTTCTTATAAAAGATATACAAGTTTTCAAAAAAAGGAGTTGGTTATTCCATAAAGAAATTCTTCAAGTAAATTTTTCTTTTGTAGTCATATTTCATTTTTAAGAATAGCTAATATTTTGCTTTGGAGGACTTCTTTCAAGTTTGAAGGATCAAGGGAGATTCATAGGGGATTCTACACCATTTTCAAGCATCCAGGTTTTTTTCAATTTAGTTTTAATTTATCATGCATCTTATCCTTGCTGCAAATTAGATTAGATTAATTTGTTTAAGAAATTAGATCCATTAGTTTCAAATTTTTGATAAGAATTAGATTCATTTGTTTAAGAAATTAGATTAATATGTTTCAAATTCTTGATAAGAATTAGATCCATTAGTTTCAAATTTTTGATAAGAATTAGATTCATTTGTTTAAGAAATTAGATCAATATATTTCAAATTCTTGATAAAAATTAGATCCATTTGTTTAAGAAATTAGATCAATATGTTTCAAATTATTGATAGGAATTAGATCAAATTGTTTAAAATTTCTTATTAAGATTTAGATCGATTCTTGCTAAAGAACTAGATTAGAACCATCTTTATTTCCTTTCTCTAGATTCATCTCTTTGGTTATCGAATAGAAATCTGAATCTCATCCTTTAAAGAGATTTCACTATGATTATTTCCTCTATATCTAGTTATATAAATTCTCTGTAAAAAAAAAAAATTAGTTGAAAGTAAGGATAGATTTCACTGCAATTATTCTAAATTTCTCTCTGTAATTATTTAAATCTGTATGATTATTCTTTTTATCTCTGTGAATATTTTCTCTATGGTCATTCTAAACTCCCTCCCTTTGATTTTTTTTGAACCTCTCTGTGAGTTGAACAAAGAGCTCACTGTAAATATCAGATGAACAAATCCTCCTGTGAACTCTGGGAATGAACTCTGGAAATAAACAATTTCCCTGAGAAGTCTGGAAAATAACTCCCTCCTTGTGATGGCTGGATAAAGCTCTCTCTCTCTCTCTCTCTCTCTCTCTCTCTCTCTCTCTCTCTCTCTCTCTCTCTCTCTCTCTCTGTGTGTGTGTGTGTGTGTGTGTGTGTGTGTAAATATTAACCTCCTGTTCACTGTAAAAATCAAATCTAAAACAATTGATTAACTCTATTTTATTTATGTTCATATTTTCATAAATGAATACCTCTTTGTTTATATATAAGGATGTCATTAAATAATTGAAAATGTAGACTATATATATAAAGCTTGTGCCAAATGTTAAAATTTATTAATGATTGCATTATTTTAAAACGATTCCAAACGTTAAATTTCATTAACGTTGCACGGTTTTCGAATGGCTTTAGGGGCATGCAGGAGCGGCGGTTATTGTAACCGTCGGAGGGGACAGTGGTACCCCCACTACCCCTACGGTCACTGTCATGGCAGTGGCCGCAGGGGAGTGGAGGGGACCATAGTGTCCCCTCAACCTTGCGGGACTGCGCATGCAGGACCGCAGGGGTGATGGGACCCGCGGGCCCCACTCCCCCCTACTATATATATATATATATATATATATATATATATATATATATATATATATATATATATATATATATATATATATATATATATATATATAAAGCTTGTGCCAAATGTTAAAATTTATTAATGATTGCATTATTTTAAAACGATTCCAAACGTTAAATTTCATTAACGTTGCACGGTTTTCGAATGGCTTTAGGGGCATGCAGGAGCGGCGGTTATTGTAACCGTCGGAGGGGACAGTGGTACCCCCACTACCCCTACGGTCACTGTCATGGCAGTGGCCGCAGGGGAGTGGAGGGGACCATAGTGTCCCCTTAACCTTGCGGGACTGCGCATGCAGGACCGCAGGGGTGATGGGACCCGCAGGCCCCACTCCCCCCTACTTGTTATTAAACCAAAACAAATTCACCCATTATTTTTTATACTTTGAAATTTCAATTAGAATTTTTAATAATTGTTTAATTAAATTTAAAGTTAATTTTTTTTATATAACCATTTTTTTTTTAATTAAATTTTAAGTTATTTTTTTTAATAATTGTTCTAGTTAAATTTTAAGTTAATTTTTAATAATTGTTAATTATCAATGATTGTTTTAGTTACATTTTTTTGTTAATTGCTAACAATTGTTTAGTTAAATTTTAAGTTAATAAATTTGCAAAGGGTGAAATCAAAAATTATTGTCTCAATCCCTTTAGGGATTTATTGGATTATTTGATCAATGATTTTGACTCACTTAAAAACAAATAAGTCTTATTATTTTGATTTGATCCAAAATTCCAAAAAAAAGTATAAGCTAATCACTCATGTGGAATTAGTAGCTCTATAATTAATTAGTCTCACGATAGGAGAAAACATTTCTTCATTTTGTATGTAAATGACGCTACTTTTTCATTGCATTTGTATTATTTCACATTCTTTATCTTCATGCAATTGCACGTAAGTTCACAATTATCATTATCATGCCAATACATTTATTAATTCGTTTAGTTGTAGAATAATGATATTTCTCTTTTTCAAATAGTATTTAAAGTTTAAGTTATGTACATCCATTTCATAATTATATTTCAAGCATGTTTCATAAGCTCTTAGTTTAGAAACTAAACAAAGGAAGTTGGAAAACCAAAACTAGCAGCGTTCGGTATATACGGTGCCTCTGGGTCACACTTATGGGTAATGTCGTCGTGTTGAACTACTGCACTTAATGCCTAACAAAGTTGCATCAACGACGTTTGTGGCATCGTCCCTATAAATCGTCAAGGAGTAATAAGGGACACTTGGAAGTTAAAATCCAAGGGGCGGGTAATCCCCCTTGGATCGATAATCTAATAAGATAACTTTTAAATGATTTCACATCCATTGAGATAAACCATAGTAAACCCCTTTTAGGGATGGTCAAGTTAAATGCTCTCATGAAATTGATTTCTTTTTTTGAAGAGATATTGGTGATTTGCAATTTGGTCAAGGGTGACGCTCATGATAAGAATTAGGATCTAGTTATTTTAGGCCACAAGCAATAGGCCATCTTGAGCCTTCGCTTAAGCGCTACCATCGTGGGTAGCAACCGCAGAGAAACTATCTGGGACATTGACCCTAGAAAGGGTTGCGTACCCACAAATCAGTTTACATCAAACCATAGAATAGAAAATAGAACTACATACTTTACGCCTTGATCCCGTGTCGAAGCGGGTATGTAGGCAGTCTTGGGACGGAGTTGTCCCTCATACTCAGGTGTTCGTGGGTGGGGTCTAGGCTTGGTTGAGTAAGAATCCTATTTGAAAGATAAGATAATTAAATTGGAAAAAGAAATTCAATGCATACTCGGAAGGAATCCCATATGGATTCGCTTGACTTCCCGAGGCTTTAAGCCAAATTCCGAGGCGGAATTCAAGCTTGTATTATTTAATTACTGCTAAGGACGGTGACCTTGGTGCACTTCTGTTAGAAGAGTGTAGTACTTAGTGAGTGGCTCAGGACCCGAATGGTCCCGATGAGTCTAAGTCTCTGGCCAGAGCACCTCCTATCTCGTTTGGATAGATGCCTACCCCGTATGGGTGGATGCCTATCCCGTATTGGATAGATGGAACCTTATGTCTCGTATGGACAATTGCCTAACCCATATGGTTAGATGCTCATCCCGGATGGATGAATGCCTAATCCAAATGGATGGATGCCCAGAGTATGTAATTGAATAAAACATAATGATCAAATTAAACACACAAAAAAAAGAATACTCAATTTTGTTGAATCAATTATGGTGGGTTATTACATACAGATAACCAATTTATCACATAGATAGGTAGGTGATTATGCTGAGAAGAACAAAGCTTTCAAGGAAGATTTTCCAGGAGCTAATATTCATAGTGAGGGATTTATTTCTACATTCACAGAGAGGAATTTATTTCCACATTCACAGAGAGGAATTTATTTCCTCATTCACAGAGAGGGATTTATTTAAAGAATGAGATTTATTTTCAGATTTCCATTCAAAGAGCCAGAGAAATGAATTCGAGAGAAGAATAATAAAGATTAAGATTCATATCATTTAATCACACAGAGAAGAGTTTTAATCTCAGAAAAAGAAATTTAAAATAAGGGAAACTATGATTTTTTTGCACATATCAAAAAAACTTTTGGGAAAAGCAAAAGCAAGATCATATATATATTTTTCTAAAGAAATTTAAATAGTAATAAAGCTATCTTTTACATGCACTATATGAAATTATTTTCATCATTATTTATCCCTAAATAAAAAGAAAAGATTTACAATCTAATAAAAATTTCTTTATATAAAGGAAGATCTAGAAACTATATTTTTTTGATAATACAAATTTCTCATATGACAAAAGAAGAGAACCTAGTTTATCGAAGCTCGAAGTTGAATCCTCTAGCTATCCTTTTTAGATCCTTCCTTGTAACTTGATAGAAATCTTCAAGAACAACTTAACAATCCTGCAACGAAAATGAGACTACCAAAGAAGATCCTACGACTAAAAACTTGGGAAATTTTCTTCAAAACATAATCAACTCCCTTTTTTGAAAACTTGCATACAATATATAGGAAAAATCCCTCAATTCCACTATCTAGAGAATTTAATTAAAAATGAGATTCTTTTCCAATATTGGACTCATGCAAATTGATTAAAAACCTAGTGGGGGAGTTGCATGCAAGGCATTGAAGATTCCTCTAGAATCTTTTAATTCCTCCTACAACATGTGCCATAATTGGGAGTGGAAAAATAAATAAAAATAAAAATAATGCCTTTTTGAATTATATTCTCCAAGTGTGTGTGTGTGTGTGTGTGTTCATTTTTATTCTTTTATAAAATTTATTCAATCATTTTAAATAGATTAACCAAAAATATAATAGAATTGTATTTAAATCAAAAAGTGATAAAGGAGGGTTGTGACACACCTTATATGATCATAAGTGTTACCAAAATAAATTATAAGAATCAAAGCATCTTAAGTAGTTTGTTGTGCCTATTTTGATGATTCTCATGCCAGCACCAAATTATCTAAAGTAATTATGCCCCCAAGGAAATAGTTTCTTTGGCCAAACAATCTCTTCATAAATGGTTTCAATTCTTTTGGCTAACTCTTTTTCTATGATCTTGTATAACATGTTTAATAAGGTTATGAGATGTCATCTATTCATAGTGTCTTCATGCTTCCTTTTCAGGATAAGTTTTATGAGTCCTTGGTTGATTATAGCTCCTAGAAACCCCATTAATTCCAATTCCCTCAAGGTAAACATTATATCATTCCTCTTTGATATAGGGTCAAAGCATGTGATATAATTTTTCCATGTTATGTTATATTTTTCTATAAAAACAGAACCACTTTGTGTGGCCCCCCTTTTTAAACCCCTTAATCTCTACCATTTTTTTAAAAAAATAGTTTTTTTTAAATTAAAAAACCTAGTTTTTGGGTCTAGGAACCATATAAAATACATCTAAGGCATGAAACGCTAGAGCCATAGAATAGGCCAGAGATAGCCAAATGATAGAGTCTCACCACATCAGAGACAAAACTAGCTAACAAATCCTATCACATCTAATAGGGGCATTCCTTTGTGGAAGTGAACGCAAGGGACTGAAATCAGGCAGGTGTGCCTTAACATCATCTTGTATCAGCTTCAACAGTTGCTACAGATATATAACTCATCACTTCATCTTATAAGAACCACTTCTATTCATCAGACCAACCCCATAATTGGTTGTCCAATTAGCAACCGTATTTCCTTCTCTCCCAATATGAGAGAAGGAAAGCTTGAAGAAGGTGGCAGCAAGACACTTAATTTTTTCAATTATAACTTGCACCCTCCAATGGTGAGAGGATCCACCATTCATACAATCAATAATTAACTTTGAATCACCTTCAACCCAGAGTCTATTCCATTGATTATTAGTGGCAAGAGTAAGACTGGTCCAAAGAGCGCGAGCCTCAACAATGTTGTTTGAGGAAATTCCATAATCCTGTGAATACCAACCGAGCAGCTATCCTTGAGCGTCCTTGAATATGTCCCCACCTCCAAAACATCTCGGGTTCCCTTTGGCAACACCATCAAAGTTAAGTTTTACCACATTGTCACTCAGACGACACCATAGAATTTTTTGCGTTATACTATCACCTCCCACCATCCTATGTCCCCCCAACCACCTAAAAGTAGGCCAAGCATTGGCCCATCCAGCCTCCCCCTCCATCACATGCCAATCTCCCTTACTTTTAACCTCCCCCAATTCAGCTAGAGAGGCCTCAACAGTGTCACAAATTCTATTCACCGGCCTACTCTTATCTTGAAAAACTATGATTTCTCTCCAGCCAAATCTACCACACAATGATAGCCGGAGCAACTTTCTAGATGAAGCGTAGACCTGGGCTACTAATTTTAAACCTCCATCCTTCAATGAGACTAGGAATGTCCTTGGGTAAGGGCCATGCCAACCCCCACTTTTGTAAGAACCATCTCCAAAGAGCCCCAACATACTCACAATGAATGAATAAATAATTGTTATTCTCTCCACTATTACAACACATCACACAAAATGAAGGACCCCTATGTCCCATGAGCCAAAGCCTATCCCACGTGAGAGCTCAACAACGCCTGGCCACCCAAATAAAGGCATTGGCTTTGGGGAGCCCACTCTTGTTCCATATCAGAGTGGAAGCATTATCCTTCCTCCCGAGCCTATCTTGAACCATAGAGAGGTATGAAACCTTGACAGTAACATAGCCAGTGTGGCTCATATCACACACCCTTCTATCTTCTATGTTAGAGATGGGTCATCCCTCAATCTTGCCTTGCACCTCCTTGCCAACCTCAGCTAACACACCTCCCACCTCCTCCAAAGAGATCCATCTATAGTCCTCAGTCATGTAGTTCTTGGCTAAAGAACCCAAACGAGGCTCCAACAAATTAGCAAGAAGACGATACCTATCATTATTATAGAATGTCATATCATCATCCCATCGATCCCTCTAGGATATTATTTTGTCTCCATTACCAATCTTCCATGAAGTATGTGGTTTGAGGAAGTGGCAGCAATTTCAAAGGAAGTTCCAACAACCAAACCCCTATGAAAGGATACAGGAAGTGTCGAATAAATACTTTGGATTTCCCTCTAGATATTTCGCCTGCATAACCTCACTCCAAAGTCTATCCCTCTCATCATAGATTCTCCGGAAAAGCTTGGCCCCAAGGACCATGTTCATTTTCCTTAAGTTTTTGATTCCCAATCCACCAAAAGCTTTAGGGTAGTAGGTGTCCTTCTACTTTACCAAATTATATTTAAAAGAGGAATTTGTGCCTCTCTAGATGAACAATCTTTGAGATGCTTCAAGAACATTGCTACTTTCCTTGAAATTTATAAAATAGACATAACATATTGAGGGACAACAACCAAGCAAGACCTAATCAGTGTGATCCTGCCAGCCAAAGATAACCAACGACCTTTCCAGGAAGCCAACTTGTCTTGAACTCTAGTCACAACTTTACCCCATTCTATATCAGAAGTTATTTTATCAACCAAAGGCATGCCCAAGTAAGTGCTAGGAAGACACCCCTCTTTAAAACCAAGGATTTTCTTGATTGCTAAAGATTCAGTGCACAAGTCTTTCAAAAAGTAAATTCTAGAAAGTAGCATTTTTTTTCCCAGCCGCCTCTTTGCAGGATGTTTAATTCTTCTTGAAACTCCTATCCTCTTAAGTAGTTGCATCACCATGAAGAAGAGTGTCATCTACAAACTACCACTTGAAACTTAAAGCCCCTTCACCTGACCGCTACTCACACCATTTCTAAGGGCTCTTCCCATATCTTTAGTAACAATCAGAAAGAGGAATGGGGATAGAGGGTCTCCCTATCTTAGACCCCTACCCACCCAAAATAATTCAGTAGGAGAACCATTGATAAGGATAGCGGTGGAAGTAGTAGATACAAATTTGTAGATCCAACTACACAAGTCCTCATTGAAACCAAAGTTCTCCATCACTTTGATGAGGAAGTCCCATGAGATTATATCATATACTTTATTCATACCGATTTTAATGATCATGCCTTTCTTGTTGTTGGAATTGATGGAGTGAATATTTTCCTGAGCTAAGACGATGCCATCAAGAATTGTCTACCTTGGAGAAACCCACCCAGTTTCTCGAAAATGAAGCCTTCAATGCATTTCTTGAGTCTGGTAGCCATTTCTTTGGATACAATATTGTAAATCCCATTACATAGAGCGATTAGTTTTATGTCATTGAAATATTTAAGGGAATTGTTCTTAGGAATCAAAGCCAAATAAGTGGTGTTCCATGCCCTAAAGAATGCCTTCTTCCTTTTGTACTCCTCAGTAGAAGCCCACACATCGTTACCGACAATGTCCCATTTTTTTTGAAAAAATCCAATCTGAACCCCATCAGGCCTAGGGACCTTATCAACCCACAATGAAAAGGTGGCTACCTGAATTTCCTCCATGGAGAAGGCAGCCATCAATATTTGGTTGTCATCCTCATTAACAAGATTAGGGATGAGATTGAGAAAATATTCTTGAGCCTAAACATTCACATCTTGATTATCACCCAGCAAATTGAAGAAAAACCTAACCCCTTCCTTCTTTATCACTTCAATATCTTCCACATCAAATCCATTACACAAGGTTATTTTAACAATCTTATTGTGTTGTCTTCACATCTTAGTAGTGAGGTGATAGAATTTTGTATTATTATCTCCTTCTTTCAGCCATCTAACCCGAGATTTTTATTTCTAGAATATCTCTTCCATTCTGAGAATTCTATTGTGCTCTTCCAAAAGACATTTCCCCTTGTTTCTCTTGTCTTCATTGAAATCCCCATGGGCAATTTCTGAATCTATTACTTTCAGCTTGTCTTCCACCTTACTCTTGTTTTCAAAGAGATTTCCTATCACTACTTTATTCCAGGCTTAAACCAACTTCTTAACTTCCTCTAATTTTTTGTCTACAATAAATCGTCTGTTACCCTTAACTTTCATTTCCCACCAACCCGCAAGAGCCTCCTTGAAATCTTTATGCTCATACCATAAGGCCTCCATTTTGAAGGGGATACTCTAGGCTTGTGAGTCAATACAATACTTGATGAGATAGGCCAATGATTTGACACACAAAACTGGAAGACTTCAAATTGAAAGGATACATTAGAGAGAAATCATTTAGAATTAACTCAAAATCTATCCAACCTACATTTAATATTCTCCTCACATAATCTCCTATTACTCCAAGTAAACCTTTTAGACTTTGGGATTATATCAGCCAAAGCAAGGTTGTCACACATCTTCCTAAACTCAAGAGAACCAGAACTAGATGGAGGCCTACCACCAGAATTTTTTGAGGGGCTCAAGGTAGCATTGAAATACCTAGCAACAATCCAATTTCCTTCTAGAGCCACTTCCCTGAATGACCTTAACTCATTCCAACATATAATTTTCTTCATCTCCGAATTGGGACCGTGAATATTTGTGAGTGTTAAATCATTATTTCCCCTCAAATCCTTGAACCAAATGGTCAAGATGTTATCAAAAGAGTGAACCATGAATCCGGTAAAATGAAATTTGTTCCATAATATGACAAGTTCGCCAGTTGTGCCATTATCTCCAACAACACTAACATCTCCAATCTTCCAAATCCCAGGGATCATATTCAGGAAACTATCCTTGTCAATCTTAGTTTGTTGCAAGAAGAGGACATCGGGGCACTCTATCTCTATAAGTTGCTTTACCAGACGACGTTTCTCTGGGTCATTAAGGCCTCTAACATTCCAACTTATAATCTTCATATCTTCTTGTAGGTTAGGAGATCCTCGCCTCCAATTTTCACATACTTGGACAAGGAATCTTGAGCTCCTTTCACAACTTCCTCTAGATCTTTTTGTTTTGCCTTGATTACCTCATTTTTCCTACCTCTAATATTATTGTAACCAACATCCAAGGTCAGAGCCTTCTTACCAGTGTTTCTTTTACTGCTTCTAGTCACCATCTTCCAAGAGTTTTCCTTGTCTTCGTCAGCCTTTGTCCCAACCGCTTCGTTGTCCCTACCCTCTGCATGAAGACAAGAAGCCACCACATCTGAGTTTGCCCCAATCATAGGAACTGTAATTGGTTTAGGAGGGGTCCTTTCTAGTGATCCAACTTCAACCCTAGGCTCTTCCACCGCACGAATGATATTATTCTCACTATTATTAATTTTGTTTGTATCCTCTATGTCCCTCACAAGCCTAATTTCTTCATACCTAGATTCACTTCACTGAACCTGTCCAACCAAGGCCGAATGAAATAAATTAGGCAGCTTGGCTCCATCACAATCCTCAGGTTGTTTGTTATTTGCATTATCTGTCACTTTTGTGGATTTTTCTCCTAACTTCACCTGCTTCCCACACCCTTTGGCACAATCGCCAAGTTTTATTTATTTAAATCATATTAAAGGCAAGGATTCATATTCCAGCTCCTGCTTCCATACCCCAAAAATGGAAGAGTTTTATTGAGTTTTGGATAGGTTTACTCAAATCTATCTTCGTGCACAATCGAGCATAAGGAGGAAATCTCTGATTGGGAGCATGGCTTGAGAAGGAGATGAACTCACCAACTGATTTCCTAATTAGCTTTAGAATTTCCTCAGACCATAATTCATTGGGTAATTTGTATAGTCTGATCCAGAGAGGAACAATCCTTATTTTCTCAATGTATGGCTCGAATCCAGGCTCCCACCTTTTTAAGAATAAGCCCGCATTGCCAAAAAACCATGGTCCCCCTGCAAGAGTCCTCTCACGATCCGATTCAAAATAAAAAACAACTTGAAAAAACTCTAGGGAAAGGATGCTCGCCTCATTTTTGAATGCAAACCAGTTTTGACTTATCCATTACTTAATCCTATTCACTATTGGCCAGATGCCAATAACCTTTGCTATTAGCACCGTCTTTTGTAATAGATCCACCTTAACCTTTAGAAATGCATCAAGGATGCTCAAAATAGGGGCTTCACTCAGTACTTTAATGTTAACATTTCCAATGGTCATCCTCGTTGGCATATGCACACTCCAATGAGACATTGAAGGTGATTGAAGGTTTTGTCATTGATGACAATCTTACAATCCTATGACACTGGCAAGGCATCATACCGGCATCAACAGAACACACTCTACACTGGCACTCAGAACACTGGCACCAACACAGAGAAAGGAAGCATACCGGCACAGAGGCCGACAGGATTTTTGATATATTATATTTTGTTTATTATTTGAAAAAGTTTGTAAGCTGACTTGATATCATTGTAAAATGACTTATATATATAAGAAGTCATTGTAGGACATTTTGTAAGAAGGTAGGAAAAATTATTAGGCAGACCTATCATGCGAAATATAGGTTAAGAGGTATATATAAAGAACAGAGCAGAAACCGATACTGAATCTGGCATTGAAGATGCTATTGTAAAGCAGTACAAGTTATTGGATTTGTATAATCCACATTGTAAGTCAGTGAGACTTCCCATTTGAGCAATGAGCTCTAGGCACTTGGCCTTCCTGCATGTGCAGGCCCCTCTTGTAAGTAATATTCTCTTATTGGCCAGTAAGTGAATATTGTGGGTCACAAATCCCACCGAGGTTTTTCCCACACTGGGTTTCCTCATTAAATCATTGTGTTATGGTGTGTTTCTTATGTGGTTACTTTCATTTCTGTTTATTGCATTACTTCTTGCATACCGGTACACTGTTATAATATGTTCTCCATGTTTTAAGTTGAGAAAATCTAATTACCGGTCAGATACTAATTCACCCCCCCCTCTCAGTATCTGTGGGAATCCTAACATTACTTTGATCAACCAGGTGATTGATCTCTACACCTGCCTCATAAAGAATTCTTCCAATCTCTTGTGAATCCCCCTCCTCTTCCTTTGTAGTTTCCTTGATAGTTTCCTCCTCACCATCGTCTATGTTGACTTCCTCTGTTTCTTCCCTAAGTTGGTTTCCTTGAGCCATTTCACTCATCTTGTTTTTGATTAAAACAAAACAAACAAACAAACAAAAAAAATCTTCAAAGTTTGAGTATAACTATCTTTGATTTCTCATCAAACATTAGAATTTTAGGATTGTTGGAAAAATAAATAAATCTTAAGACCCCCTTTTGTTCCCCCATATTTGTGCACTTACCTAGCACTTACGGGTGATCCCACAATAGTGGGTTGCACTTTTTGGTACATCCTAATTTTTGCTAAAATCATATATTTTTTTTAAATGTAACGATTTAAGATTTACGAAGTCTCATTTGAAGTAACTAATTGAGGAGAGTTAGATCAAAGGCTTTTAGATCAAAATTTCTTGAATAGAACCTCTCTACTTTTAAATCATATGTACAATGGAGTCTCCTTCACATGTATCAAAATGATGATAAAAACCCACTTTTACATTAGCTTTTGGGAGGTCAAATGAATCCATTTAGAAGTTTTAAAAAAAAAGTATTTAGTCTTTATTATAAGCTTTTCAAATAATATAATTTTTGATATATTTAATTTCATTAATATATTTATGTTTTATTTCTTATGAATGTAGGTTTTTCATTGAACATTAAGGATTGTGTTTCACACGTGGAAAAATTCAAAAATAGAGATTTTTTTTGTAAAAAATATCTTTTCCCTAGGTATTGATATCCTCATTTCAACACAAAAAGAATAAGTTAATTCAAATGCATACAAAAAAAGTTATGCATTACATAATAGACCTCTGTCCAAATTACAATTACTGTTTTAAAAAATTAACTATATATATATATATATATATATATATATATATATATATATGTAACAAAAAATGATGAAAGATATGTATTCACTAGATATTTGTGTGATAATTCTATATTTATAAAATTAGAATTTCCTTCTTGCTATAAAAAAATGTTATGCATTACCAAATAAATGTCACTTCTGAAAAAATGTTGGTTACTCTAAATATTAAGCTATTAAAAGTTATATAACAATATGAACAATTAGTTTTTAATTATTTTTAAAAAATGTATTTATAATCTATATGGAAAATCTCACAAATTAGTACTTTACTTCACCTTCAAATTCTTAATGGTTTAGTTTCTGTAGGTTTTAGAAAGTAAAGATTTGATGAAAAATGTTGATTTCAGTGTCAAAGTTGGCCAAAAAGTGTAACCTAGTATTATGGGATCACCCTTAGTAAAACCTTTGAGATAATGTATACAAAAATATTATAGCTAAATCAATTCTATAAAGTTAGGGCTATTGAGAATCATTAAAATAATCTATCAAAAATATACTTTAAAACATGGTACACAAAGAGAAACCTATAAAATAAAGGGGATACAATATTCAAAGAAATATTATCTATGAGATGAGAATGCTCCCATATTAGGCACTCATAGTATAAAACTTGTGAGGTTCTTACAAATAAGATTTGAGTGGAAATACTCCACTCTTAGTTAACCCAATCTCAACACTCCCTTCACACATAGGTGGGTTTTGTGGTAGAAGTTAATGTCCCTATGATGGATCCCTTCCAAATCCAAATTCAAAAGCTACTAGGAAAATTAATCACCTCCCCTACCAAGTTTTGAATCCATGACACCTCTCTTCTCTTTTTAGGACCAAAGTGCTTCTAAAATTTCCCATTTCCTCTAATTATCATTTTTTAATCTTGTTCCCTTATCAAATATCTTCTTGTTACCTCTAACCCATTTTTTTATGATACATATGATTCAAAATACTCCCAAATTATTAAATAATGAAATATTGTTGCTCCCTTGTATCACAAAATTGATTACCCTACTATTTCTTCCTCTAAGAGAATCTCATAGACTCAAGCTTGGGACAATCTCTACCTCTTATTAATTCATTCTAAATTCTATATATATGTACTAATATAGGACTTGTATCCTTGTTGACCCAAGATACCTTCATCCTCCTTATTAATTTTTATTATGGTTCCTTTATCACTCCATGCTTCCTTAATTCTATTTTTACTAACAATTATAACATTCATCACCTACCACTGTGGATTCAGAGGATGACAATTATGTGGATGAAGATGATTATGTGTGTTTGGTGTCTTCTCCCCCACTAAGGCTAATGTTGGTAAGAAAAAGACTCCTTCTAAGAAGAGGGAACAATCTTGTTCTTCTTGGAATAATGGGTCACATGTTGGTGCATATGTGTAGGATGATGATAATGTTTGTCTTGCTTTGATAAGGTCAAGAAAGTGAATATGACAAAGGTAAATCTAAAGCATCTAATCATTTGGTTGAGTCTTCCTAAGTGAGATGAGAAAGGGTCAAGGGTCCTCAAAGGGTTTAGTTGATAATTTACACTCCTTGGATAATGTCTCCAAGTGGAAAGGGATTCCTAAGGAGTTTTCTTTCCTCCTTCCCAATAGGAAGGATATCAATGATATTTTGGGCATGGCACGTGAGGAAATTGTTGGGCTATTTAGAATTGCAAAATGGTTCTTCATGAAAGTAACTAGATTAATAGAAAACATAGAGATATGAATATAAGATTATATCAACAATGAAGATGAGAATTTGAGGAGCAATCACCATTCTAGTGATATTAAAGAGATCCAAGCTTCAATGGATGCAATGTTTAATGAAATTTCTCTTTTAAAGTTGGATTATGCTAATAAATTTAAAGATATTGAGGAAAGTTACTTGTTTTCAATAACAACCTTGATACCATTTATAAAATCAATCGGTGTTCATTCCATAATAGTGATAAAGGGTTAAATATTTTAACCAATAAGTTGTAGGAGCTTAGAGAGGATGAAGTGGTTGTTAGTTTCAAGACTTAGTACTGAGATGATGGTTGGAATTAGAAGATAGGTAAAGGCATCAAGGGGGCCATCAATGAGGAACTTGGCCCCCTAATTCTAGTATCAGAGCTAAGAAATCCTACCAAGAGGAAAAAATGGAGTTGTTGAACTTTGCTAATTTGCAAAAGAAGTTTCCAGAATAGGAGGTGGAGGTTGCTAAGGCTTTAAAGAATATGAAATAAGTCTAGTTGTCTCTATGTTTTTTGTTGTGTTTTGGTACTTCGCTAGTTGTTGGTTTGTTGTCGGTTGGTTTTGTTTTCATCTTTAACAACATTTTGTAAATAGGGTTTTTGGTCCTTCAAAATCTATTTACCACTATAATAAAAAAACATTCATCGCCTCCTCTTTAAATTCCTATGCACCATTTTTTTTCCTTTTTGAGTTACTTTCATCTAGTCAACATTTTTCTTCTTTTAATAAACATTTATTTCTTTAATTATAACCATACAACACATAATTCTACTTTTGTAGCCTCATCATTTTCACTCTATTAGTTCGTAGACTAGGATTATTGTACCCCTTCCTAAGGAAATCCTTGGGAACTTTAAAACCAACACTTGTATGATTTTCCTAATTAATATTTTATTCTCCATTCTATAATTGTATCTTTTCACTATTGTTGAATTTTCAAAAAATTCAAAACAAAGTCTTCTTAAAAGAATATCTTAAGCATCTTTCTTCTTCAAAAGCATATTCCTAGATATTTTGAACCAAACACTACCTCTCCCTTGTAGTGAGACACACCAATCAAACTCTAGATCAATCCTCTATGCACTATAAGTGTTTATTTTTTTAACTTTCAGAAAAATGGGATAGCTTCCTTTCTCCTAATTATTTACAAATCCTCTCCACAACACATCTTAAGGTAGTACCCTTGTTGTTGAGTCCCCACTCTACCCTTTTATTCTTCTTCTATCCATTGCATGATCATTATCTCTAGTCCATATTTAACTCCAAGAGTTATTGATAGCCTTGAAATCCAACCATTTATTAATTACTTATTTTATATTAACACGATAACATCTATTTCCTTGTGATATTCACACCTCTTGGTTCATAAAGCATGTTTCTTCTTTTCTTTCTTTAGTGGTGTGTTGGAAAATATTTTGTCACCTTAAGTTCATGTATTTTTTGTTCCTCATAATATACTTCCTTCTCAATGCATCCTTCACATTTCATACACTAGCTATGATAACTTACCTTATTCACTTCCTTAGCCATATAATCAATTTTTCTTGTCTTTGATTAAGTTTTTTCTTGCACTCATTTTTCTCATTCAATTGTAGGTGCCTATCATAAATCCTTGATAATGTTGCATATTCTTGTACAACTAAAACCTCAAAATCTCTTCTTTATTGATAATTCAATATGTCCTTTCTAATTGAAGCATTATTCAAGCCTCGTTTTTTTCCTTTAAATTCTTCAAGAGGTTCAACACATGTCGATTGTCATCCTTAACTAGAGTGTAGTTGTTAACCTAACCATCATGCAATACCTCTTTATCAAATCATCATAACCTCTCCATGAGAATCATGTTGTAGATGACCTCATTCCTATAGGAACCAAAGATTACTTACATCATTCCTTCACCAAGATTTGATGTCCCCTTTGCAACTAAGTCACCCTATATAGGATTTCAATTGAATGGTTATTTTTATCCCCAAGTTCTCCACCATATATTTTGAAACCACATTGTCAATACTTTAGCATTATTTACTATCACATTATATAATTTTCCTCTAGCCCTTACCAATAGTGTGAAACAAACTCCTTTCACTATGTTAATTCCTAATCATTCTTGGGTGGCTTCAACAACACTCATCTCATCACAAGCACCTCAATTTGTTATAGTTCCCCTTCTTCACCCATTAATTTGATTTACTCTTCATCAACTATAGCAACGTGGTGAAAAGTATCAACATACTCATCTCCTCCTCTATGTCAAGGAATAAGTTGTTGATATATCATACCAACTTTTCTTGGTTTGGATTATGATGTCTAGATTTGATATTCAACTTTAAAAACTCTTTAATGATGTAATAATTTGTATAAATTCAATTTACAATACCTAAGAAATAATTTACCTTTTAAATTTATGACCTAATTCCAACTACTAATCTTCTCTTTACTATTCCATAATTTTCACCATAATGTGGCATGCCCACTTAGTATGAGAAATTATGGTCCTTTGTTGACACCCAATATCATCAAATTTGAAGATCTCCTCTATAGTAGTAGTTAAATTGATAATCTCCTTTAAATCCAATGATATAGCAAAATATAGTACCTCTCCAATGCATCTATGCCAATCTTTGATATGACCCACAACAAACTCTCTTCACAAGAATCAATATTAATATCTTTTGCATGGTTTTGTTCTCTTTCCTCCTCTCCTCACACATATAAATAATTAGGGTTGTCTTTTTGATTTTTTCTCTTATGATCTAATTCTATTATATCTATTTTCATTTCATCATCATTAATAGTTCAATTGCATGCCTAGATCAACAACTCATTTGCACAACATTATCAATTAAAAAGTAATAATATTTGCGTGTGTGGATAAAGGTGACATCACATGAACATTTCAAGTTACAATAGGTCTTGAAGATAAATTCCACCACACAAGGCACAACACACTCCAATAACACCTAATTTAAAGCAAGGTCAAATAACCCATGTAAGGGATATATAATCAAGAATCTCAATAGCTTAATGTGTTCATCAATACAACACAAAGACATAAATAAAATACTTATTGTCGTGTGTGTGAAGTAGGGTACCTTCAACTGCAACACAAACACTCAATAGATCATTACAAGCATGGTTAGCAAATTAAAAGTAAATGAAAGATAAACCATGACAAAGCGACCTATCACCTCTTAAGAGATGCGAGTATGGATTTTCTCTCAGATCTAGATAAGCAATCCTAGTGACTTGACTACACCTAGACGGAGGATTTGAAATGACGATGATATGCAAGCTATATGAGATTGACTATGCTAAATTGATCCAAGAGTCTAATCAAGCTAATGATATGCATGATTAAGCTATGATGATTATGCAATTAAGCTAGAAAAGAGATTGATTAATCTACATGATTCAATAATTATGCTAGAAAAATGATCAAATTAAACTAGATCTACGATGCAATTGCCTGTAATAACAATGCTCAAATGATATGCTAGAATGGATATGCCTATAGTAACAATGCCTAAATTGATATGAGATGGGATCCTTTGTGCTCCAAAATGGGGGATATTTATAGGATTTCCAAGGCCAGGGGTGAGGTGGCAGGAATCAACGATCAAGATTGAGTATGAAGATATCAAGGGTGAAATTGGAGGAGGTTGGAGAAGATGTTGGAGGGAGGGACACTTGTCATCTTTGTGGTGACAACTGTCAAGGAGCCTTGCTCATGAGAGGGCAAGTGTCCAAGGGAGGAGACATGTGGCCATAGTGCGATGTGTCTCAAGGGGAGAATATCCAACCCATAGGAGGTTAGGATGTGCAAGATAGGATAGGGTTAGTTAAACCAAAGGTTAGGTGGAATGGGTTAGATTAGAGGGATGATTAGGTTAGGAGGTTAGAAGTTAGGAGGCATGTGGGTGATTTGAATTTAAAAATTCAAATAATAGGAAAAGGCTAATTAACTTTCAACAACTCATAAATTGATTTGATTTAATTAATTAGGGGATTAGAAGAAATGAATTAAATCGGGAGAGGATTAATTAATTTGGATTAATTAATCAAAGGGGATTATTGAAATGAACCTGTTAAATAAATCCTTGGATTTATTAATAAGTAGATGAAAGGGATTTAATCAAATTGCTAAGGAATTCTATTAAATTAGGAAGGGGGATTAATTAAATAATTACTTATTTAACTAATTATCTTCAAACCATTTTTAGTGGTATACACTTATATAAATCTCTTATTATATTTTTAAACAAATCTTGGTGCATAGGCAAACAACATTGGTGCATGATTGAATATTAAAAAAGATACAAAAATATAAACTCCAAAAAAAAACTAAATATTTAGGACTGATCAATGATCCTACAATGAGGTCAAAGATGCATACTTTTTTTTGTTACCACAAGGTATCCCCACAACAAAGCCCAATGCCCATTTGGGGTGAGCTAAGGCAACACTAGTCCTTGAGGATGTACCAAGCAACCCACCTGCTAGGGGCAATGGGTGAAATCCAGGCTTCAGAATCAAACCCAAGACCAATGGGGAGCAAACCCATGGCCCAAGCCAACTCTGCTACCCATGTGGGTTATCAAAGATGCATACCTATACACATCATATCATAACAAATCCTTTTAGAGGTCCACAATTCCCTACTTAAAGGGGGTCAAAACAATCTTGGATACTTTATGACACACTATAATGCTTATCTAAGATGTAAAGGGTTGGTTATTATAGATCCAATTTATGGTGAAAAGTTGAAACTCAATAATTTAAATTTAAGAATTTAGGTTAAAATACTACAAGTAGCAAACCTATATAGTGAGTCTCTATTCTCTTACTCTAGGAAAGTACTTGTACATGAACATGATAAATAAAATTTAAAGGGCCCTCTTAGTCAAAGAAGATACACCAAGATTAAACCAATACCACACAACTTAAACACTCACCCTAGAGAGTAACACTAATAGAAACCTCTAAAACAAGGGTATACAAACAATACAAAATTTAAATAATGTCATGTCAATTCAAGACTAATTGAGACTCATTAGGAACAAATTAGATTAAAGAATGCACTTAAATACATGAAATAGAAAGGGAAACATGTAAAACAAAGAACAATGGCTTTTCTATTTCATGTGAAATTTTTAATGAGTTTAGGATGATCTTTCATCATGATATCGTACACTAATATATATTATAAAGCCAAACATGGGTACACCTAGAAGTATTATTAAATAGTTACGAGCTACAAAAAAGTTATCGAACCACTTGGATATAACTTTTTTAAAATTTTAATGACATATATTTTGATAATATAGTAGAAGTTTTTATCTAGAAGTAATAAATTAACCTTATTCAAGGTCATTATTATAATTGAACAATAGAAGCATAATCAAAAGTAATTATCAACAAGATCATTACATCATATCAACCTAGACATATGTATGAAATAATGTTTAAATAATATTATTTAGGGTATTACAACAATGAGCTATTATTTTTATGTAAGTATTTAGCTAATTCATGTCCCTCGACTCTATACTAAATGCATGAGCTTACTTGTTGATATTGTTGGCAAAAGAGTAAGTGTTTCTTAAAGCTATAACATTCCTTGGTTAAGTTCTTTGTTAAACTTGGAGAAATCATTATGGTTTGTGTTTCTTTATCAAGACTAGACTACTATCGCAATGATCTTAAAATGATGATGGTAGTTTTAGTTAATGCATTTTTCAATTATTTTAAAGTCTTTTTATGTGGTTTCAGAGGAACTAACATGCCTATTACGAGGTTTTAATTACTCATTTTTTAATTAATACATTTTTAAATTATTTTAAAGACTTGAAAGAGTAGTTATTACATACATGATATTATAACTTATTTGAAAATATTAAAATCAATAATAACATAATTTTTATATAAAATCAAGAATTCATATTCAACCTCTTTCTATTTAATTCAATGAAATTTCACATCTTCAACACATTTTTTGTATTTTTACTTATTAAACATTTTGTCTATAACAATATTGTCTAAAAAGACATTGAAATTTTATGCACTACCACAAGAAATATATATTCTATTGACCATTTTCAACCTCATATAAAAAAATTGTTGGCATTGTAATTGTCATTGATGACAAACGGTATAGGATGGTTACCGGTATAAGAAATGTTTGTGCAGTAATGTTATTGTTGCATACTTAATGAGATGTCTTTGATATTCACCAGTAAGTGAGGAAATGTCTTTTAGCACAAAGACCTTTGGAGTCACCGGTACACAAGTTAGTGTTGAATTGTGCAAGGACTGCAGACTGGTATAGGATATGTTGGCAGTGCATAGTTTCCAACTGTCAAGTGAGTTAGTGTCAACCGACAACCGACATGCTGAAGGATGTTTGGATAAGAAATAGAAAGACTCCCATCAGATAAATGAGCAGTCACCATAAGAAGTAGTTGACATGATGATGTGGTCACAACAGTTGACTCAGACTGAAGTTTAGTAGTCTTATGCATGACTGAAGCTCTCTGGACAAACAAGTGATCAGTCTACTTAGTGATCAGTGATCGGTGGTAGAAGATAATAGAGTTACACCAGTGAACCGATGATACAGTTTGAAGGATGATATCCACCGGGAATCACGGATCAATGACCAGTAAGCTGGATGCGATGACCAAAGGTGAGTCATTCATGGCGAGATATCATCAAACAAATGGATAGTGAAGTCTATAGCAATTAACAACTAGTTCAGGTGAGATTTGTGTGGGTTTTCTAGTTCACATTCAAAGATAGAACACGACCCAGAGGTTGGTGAAAATATGAATTGTAGAGGCAGTCAAGGATGAGTTGCTAGCGAGATGGATGGAAAGCGTGCAGAGAGAGTGCAGGAAAATTTGAAAAGATTTCAAATCTACCGAGTGTTAGGTCTAAACTGATTGAGGAATCAACAGGTATGTGTTGGTGAAATATGGTATAAAGGTTTTTGGCGAAAACCAAAATGATTGATTGAAAAATTTTGCAAAGTGCAAATACTGTGAGAGGCGATCCAAAGTCCAGAGTGAAGAGTGAGGAAGTGCTAGGTGATTTAGCAGAGCAGAGTGTGTGTGAATTAGACTAACAGAGTGCAGAGCCGAGGGTATGAGCAAAGGACCGATAGAGTGTAGAGTCGAGGGTATGAGCAGAGAATCAGTGTAGTGCAGAGCAGACACAATTGATGCAGATAGAGTATGAGTTTCATTGTGATCTGATCAAGCTATCAGTAGCTATTCCAGTAGATCAACTTCTTGTTGCTTTCTAACCATTGTAACTCAAAATCCCTTAGCCGGATGGACTTTAACAAGTCCCTTTGTAAAATCCCTTAACTGAGTGACATCTTAATTGATGATCCTAAGTCCTTTAACACGGCTACCTCTAACAAGGTAAAGGCACGAACAAGCCTTAAAGAAAATCCCTTAACCGGGTGGCACCTAATAGTGTCTTTGTAATCTCCTAATAGGGATGGATCCTCACCGGGCATACTTCAGAAGAGTGCAAATTTTGTGAGTTTCTACTCACCCCATAGTTTTCTCCCATCTGGGTTTCCACGAGATAAATCTTGGTGTTATTGTGTATCTTTTCATGCATGCATGTTCTCTTGGAATAATTGTTTGTATTGATGAATATTAAGTTAGTGCAAACTTGAGTAAAAAGGTTTTAATTCTGTAAAACCGGTAAAGTGTTGATCCACTCCTCCCCTCTCAGCACCGGTTGGGACTAACAAATTCAACATTTGAAAGGCAAAACAATCAACCTCAATTATTTCTTGGGTCATAAAAATCTACTAACATAACCCCAATGTCAAATCCATTGTCAATTTTTAGGCATTTGTATTAATTATTAGAAATAAAACATAAATTATATTGTGTCTCACAAATTTGTAAACAATAAATAAATTAATTTAAACAACGTCTATTTGTTGGTTCATATATTTCAAAACATGAATACATGAAATGTGTGAATGAGCTTATCGACTTTTTGGTGGCTCACTTTTTTTAAAATATTGTATAGTAAAACTAAAAGTTAAAGCATACAAATATATTGTCAACAAATGTGGGTCACATAAGATCACATTTAAAAATAGATTGGTAGAATTAAGAAAAAAATAAATATATGATTTCAAAAATCAAAAGCAACGACAAAGTAATAAGAACAGTCTTAAGAAAACCACCACCAAATTAACAAAAACATAAGGAAACCATAATAATTATTCTTGTATGTTTAAATTTATAATAATTCATTAATATAAATATTTTAAAATTTGATAAAAAAAATCAATATCTTCAAATTTGAAGATCTCCATAATAGTAGGCAAATTGATTGTCTCCTTTAAATCGAATGATCTAGCAAATTATAGTACCTCTCTATTGCACCTATGTCAATCTTTGATATGACCCACAACAAACTCTCTTCACTAAAATCAATATTAGTAGCTTTTACATGCTTATGTTATTTTTCCTCCCCTCCTCATGTAACACTCCCACTATGAGGCCCAGAGGACTTAATCAAATAAAACAATGAAAAAGGAAATTTTTTTTTTGTTGAAAAGATAAACTATGCATATACATTGAATTACAAGATACAACATGATAAAGAAAAGATGCACAAATAATAACTAAAAATCCTCAATACCCCACAACGTCGTTACTCAAGTATTTCCAAATAAACCCCACATAGATAACCATAAGAAATGTCATTTTAATATTATAACATCATTTATTACAAATGATCATGATACACAATACATTGTCATGAGAATATACATATAAACATCAATTAAATTGCAATGTATCCATAAGGATATAATCTCCAAGAGTGCGTTATTACAAAGGGTACATAAATTTAGAGCAATAAGAAAGCCTTCAATATTCACTCGAGCCATCACGAACATGATGAAGGATGAACAAGACCCAATGGGTGCAAAAAGAAATCCACACAAACATGTGGTACCATTAGGTCCACCCCCCATGCTAGGAGATATCAACCAAATGCATAAGATGGAAGTAAGCATAAGAGGATACACAAATGACTCACATGAGACTCACAAGACTACTATCACAAGAGACGCATAAGTAAACCAACCAATTTCAGAGGCTCAAAGCAATCCAAGGAAGAAAAGTAACAATAAGAGACCACTAGGTAAACAATAGGGAAGAGTGTCATCACTAGGTTGTCATGGGTTACCCTAGTGAGTCTTCACTAGGTCTCATCCCCCAACCTAGGTTACCCCAGTCTCTACCAACCCTAGCCCCCATACAAACACTAGTGGAGCACACCAACCTTTTGAAGGGATAAGATTGGTGAACTCCATTCCAGCCCTTCTCTACTTAGTCCATTATTAAATTTCCACTTGATTACAAAACCCTCATTGAGTTACCTTGGCGATCACATTGGGTATCGACCCCCAATGAGAGCCACTCCCCCTTGATTTGCACCTAGGAATCCAAAATATATCACAAGGTCTATGACACCCGAAACCACAAAATGACAAGACCCCCTACCATAGCAAGGCTTGACTCACTTTCTGGAACAAGATTAGAAACAAGAAGGTACAATACAAAACAGGGAATGACCAACTAGCATAAAAGACATGCAAGACATGAATCACATTACATTAAGAGATAAAGAATATCCATACGCAATAAAGGACACAAACATTCCCTTAGTCTCTAGAACCAAAATACATTAAACAACATTCTCGTGTTTCCAACTATGATAGTCAAAATTCAAAAGCAAATACACGGTCACATTATGCCAAACATAAGAGAACCAAATCATAATTTAATACCATAAGAAACCTTAACATTAACTACACATCAATAATTTTAGTTAATATTACTTGTAATAAACCAAATATAAAACCACTATTACCCACTTTAGTCCTTATAATTTACACAATAAAACTGACATTTTGTTATTCAATACATTTAAGAAATCGTAATCCATTTCTACAATTTTAGCTATCATTATTTATGATCAAACAACTAGTTATATGAATTAAACAATAAGTTCAAATATGTGTGTGTGTGTGTGTGTGTGTGTGTGTGTGTAAAAATATACATATACATATACATATATATTTATACATATACATATGTATATGTATATGTATATTTATACATATACATATATATACATATAGATACATATATATACATATATACATATACATATACATACACACACACACACACACACACACACACACACACATATATATATATAAATATATATATATATATATATATATATATATATATATAAATATATATATATATATATATATATATATAAATATATATATATATATATATAAATATATATATATATATATATACATACATATATACATATCTACATATACATATATATATATATATATGTAGATATGTATATATATGTACGTATGTATATACATATAGATATATATATATATATATATATATATATATATATATATATATATATATATATATATATATATATATATACATATGTATGTATATATATATATATACATATGTATGTATATATATATGTATGTATGTACATACATATATACATACATACATATATACACATACATACATATCTATGTAAATTGGTATGATTAAATACACACACACACACACACATATATACATATGTATACATATATATATATCTAATATGTATATATATACACATACATATACACATACACATACACATACACATACACATATATATATACATATGTATACACACGTACACATACACATATACATATACATATAGACACACATATATATACATATGTATATATATGTATGTATGTATGTATGTATATATATATATGTATATATATGTACACACACATATATACATACATACATACATACATATATATACATATATATATACATACATACATACATCCATACATACATATATATACATATGTATATATATGTGTGTGTATATGTATACATATATGTGTATGTGTATGTGTGTGTGTGTGTATATATATATATATATATATATATGACCAAATAAGTTGTCGAATAATGCAATAACAACGTAATAAGAATGTAAAAGTTCACATGAATATAGATATATACTACATTGAAATGAACCGTAGAAGGAGACACGCTTAATGAATAGGGGGTTCAATGCCAAAGAACACATAAATAATGACCAGTGATAGTATCGACTAATAACTGAGCTATGCGAAAATTGCAGGGTTTTGATTAAAATGAATTGGTTATGGAAGCAGTGAAATCCGATTTCAAATTGGAAATAGATGGAGACAAACTGATACAAAAGAATCGGTTGTACAAAGGATGCAAAACATTAATAATCGACAACTAGGCAAAGAGTGTAATCTGATTTAATAATCGGTAAAAATAAAACTCTTCAATCTATTGATTCAGTAAAATGAGAAGCATTCGGGTACCAACAAATGGTTGTTTCATCACAATACGCACATCAACAAAAAGGGATCAGGTATTAAGTCGATTCTCATAGCATACCAATCAATAGAAGACAAAAAAGGAGAGTGCCGAAAATAACAACCGGTAAACAAAGAAGGAAAGTCGATATAGAAACCGCATAAGGAGAGAGAATTTTGATAAAGAGCAGCATTGAAAGAATGAAGACTAAGCTCCAAACTTCTCTGACAAATGCCTAGAAAATATCTCATCTCACAGAGAACAATGATTGCATAAAGTGCACAAAAAGGACCATTAATTTAACCTTCGAGCAAATGCATTTAGAACTATGAAAAGCCAATTTTAACAAACTGACAACGCAATCAGAGGCACGTTGAAAAAGCATATGGCTTCCATAAAATTAAAGAAATTCTTTGGTCAAAAAGCAAAGGCCCTAACTGAGGCGATTTCGACAAGAACGAATGGTTCAGAACAAAGCAATTAGGGGCATGTTGAAAAAGCATATGGCTTCCATAAAATAAAAGAAATTCTTTGGTCAACAAACAAAGGCCCTAACTGAGGAGATGTTAACAAGAACGAATGGTTTAGAACAAAGCAAGCGCTGAGGAATGACTGGATGTTGATTGTGATAATAAGTTAGAGATCCTTTACATACCAATTGCTACAATTAGTTAACACAACGAACAATGTCGTGCTCAAGTAGTTGGCAAAACGGTAGCACAAAAAATATTTGATTAATAAAAAAAATATAAACTGATTAATAATCGAAGACATGTCAATAGTAATAATAGGATGGCAGAGAATTATAATCAATAATTAGTTGACTACTATAGGGTGCAAAATGTAGGATGAAAGTAGAGACATTGATTAAGAAACCAAACAACTCAGATTCTTACAGGGGTTGAAGTCATTTAAAGTTGTTTGCCCCCTTTTTATGAAAAGAACAGTCTATATAACCGCATGCATACCGATTAAGCAATGATCGGATAAAAAGGAAAAGATGCCTATCAAATTAACTGTGATGATCATAGGCAGCCAACAATCTACAAGAAGAATACAAATGCACTTGCAAGATAGAAATACAAGGAAATAGTGAGAGAAACGATGAAAGTTTTAAGATTCGAAATCTAATCCATTAATCTACAGAGAATCAACAAAACAAGAGGTACAACTCCAACCTGGAGTCCAACGCTCGATGAAGAGTTCTTGGCGATGCCAAGAGATCCACAAAATTCCTCCAAAATGTTAGATCTGTGGGTGTAATGCCCCGCCAGGAAACCCCGAAGGGATTAAGCCATAACACAAGAATAGAGTGCAATAATTTTATTTTTTTTAAAGTTACACCACATAAGATACAACAAGATATCAAAGATTCAGATTACGTAGCGGAAGACATCAACTAACTCCTAAAGAGTTTCCCGACGAGATTACTTAAATTTCACAACTCACTTAACTCACACAATTAATCCAATGAGCTGATTATCTTAATAACGAGATAATTCATATTCAGGATAATTTCTTTCAGAAGATGGAAATATAAATCACAAGCAAAGATTCATCCATTAAGATCTATTCATAATCTTCATTCAAGCTCTTCATTTAAAATTACAGGCCATACATCTAATATCTTAACACACTAGGATTTCATCATAAACATAAGAGATCTTTTCAAGCATACTTAATTTCCTTACAACAACTGAATATATTTCATTACTCTAAGTTACATTCTTTCATACTCCAATTTATTGCATTTAAAAGACGATTACATACATGCATCTATGATAAATCTCATCTAAACCACTTACGCATTCGATCAACATGGCATTCAAGAAGGGACTGAATATAAGCATTTAAAGTTAATTCCATTTATCCACTTAATCATTCTAACATAAGCTAATCATACATGATAAAGCTGAATAAAGGAAACATAAGAGAATAACATCACATAACACCATAATGATCTCGGAGTTCACCCCTAAAGGGCTACATCTCCGGGTCTGCTCAACCGCAAGACCCCTTTGATAATTAATAAAGTTAAGAATACAAGAGGTTACACCATTACAATCCGGCCATCAAGGCGAAATATAAACAATATACAAGCGAACGCATCGGTCCATAAATACATAAACGATCCCTGAAAAGAACAGGATCTAGCTGAACATAATCAAAGCTAATACAAAGGTCCAGAAGAGCATCCACAAGACTGAGCCATCACCACCCAAGGTCTAACATGAAACCGATACTCACAAGGGCAGAGACAAAGGGACGACCCACAAAGGTACTCTAAAACAGGACAAAACGATGACACACTAGCGAACGTAGGGACAAGTGTCATCACACAACCTGGTATGGTTACCATGGCAAGTCTTCATAGGTTCCGGCCCCATACACTGGGTTACCCTGGTAACCTAATCCGAGCTTCCGGCCCATCCAAGCCTCATGTGGACCCACACATCCTCTCGTGAAGACAAGGATGGTGGTTTGCCATTTCAGGCCTTCTCACAGCATGTCGAGTCTATGGTAGCACTCGTCCCATGTGTGAGGCACAATTATCTTACTTAGAGATTACATTCTAATCTACTAAAAGGTTATCACTTATTAGACTCACTTTCGACGGGTTACCCAGCAGCCACTTTGGGCGCGGCCCCCAATCGAAAGCCACTTTCCCATACGACACTAGACTAAACTCAAACGAACTCAAAAACCAAGGAATAGACATGGTCAAACGAACGGAGTTCAAGACGGAGAAACAATCATCTGGTCAAACACGACTCAAAGATGAACACTTACTGACGATACTCTAACTAGAGACCCGACCAACAATGGTCAACCACAATTCAACATTCGACTCACACAAAGAGGATATGATCAAAACGACACTACCACAATACAATAGTCAACTCGGAATCGAGGACTGAAACAGGTACCCCAAGTCAAGCCATACGACAGGGTCCTCTCAAACAAAGCACTCTTTGCCATTTCATAATTAAAAGCGAATACAGAAATTAAACTCGCAAAGGCAATAAACAGAAAAGACATTATTCAGCAGATGCAATCTTTCTGAATTGATCTAAACATTAAACGTCGATCAAGTTTTCTACAAGATCTAAATCAGATTACAGTTATCTACCTCATCAAGGGATAAGTTGTTCTTGGTTTTCTAACTCTCTAAGGTTCAAAGCATCGAACAGACATATAAAGCCATAATGAGCCCTTAAACCAATTCATATTAATTAAACTCAGACAACCATTAATCAAATAAATAAGATATTTAATCTCCAATAAACCATCATTGACATACTGGTTCAAAACCAACCTCTACAGTTTCATATTTTCACGCCCAGATGCATTATACGGATCATAGAAATATAATTATAAAAAGAGCGTCTAAAAGGAGATAATCATTTCCAAAAGCATATCGTTTCAATTCAAATACCCAACGATGAATATTTCACTTACTTCTCAATTACTCAAATGATATGTTCTACGATAATTTTTAACATCATCAATTAGTAACTACATCGTATTTCAACGATTTTCCAATAACATATTATTCTCTATTATTTTTAAACAATACTACCTCAATTAGCCAAATGCTCTAATCAACTAGAAGGTAAGATCTAGATTTATTAATCCAAGATCGATCAGAATATAATCAACAATATTCAATTGCGAAATTACAATTTTAGAACTTAATTAGGAAGAGGGCATAAGTCACGAAATGAAGTTGAATAACAATTAGCCTATAAACTCCATTATAAAGTTAATCAATATCAAACTAACATTTGTCACGATATTGCCACCCTAATCCTAATTAAGAAACTAATTAAATCTTAACATTAAAATAACTTACATTAAAATGATATAAAATATCATATGCATTTTTTTTTGAATAATAAAAAAAATACATTAAAAAAACCATTTTATAAACTATGATTTAAAACAACAAAAAAAAAACGCATTTAAAAACATAGGCAAGGGCGGGCCCCACCTCCCAACGGGAAAGGCTGGGCGCCCAAACCCTAGCCGCAGGGCAATTCCCGAGCGGTGGCGCCACTGCGGTAGCCGCAGGCTCCGCGGCGCCTTGCGGCCACCGCGGCCCCTGCGGTCACCGCAGTGTGCCGCGGCCCAAACGGTCTGCGCGCAAGGTTAAAGGGGGACGTGCGGGGGACGAGCGGGGGAGGGGAGGAGGAGCGGGTGGAGCTCCGCTCCCCGCCCTCCAACCCCAAACCAAGGCTGCGGTTTTCATTAAATCTCGCCCAGTTCGGTAAAACAAAGAAACGCATAGTCCGAACTAACATAAACGCACAGTTCAATATTAAAAAATAAATGTTTTCTTTTTCCTTTTAAACACAGTTCGGTATTTAAACAAAGAACAAACCCAACTCAAATTTGGATTAACAATTTCGGTTTGAATAAGATCCGATTCCAATGAATATATTTTGGTATGAAGTTTTCTCTGATGGTATTCATCCATTCTAAACACAAAAGGGGTTTTCAAGCACCCAAACAACAATGAGGAATAACACACCTCAATACATTTCCAGCCAAACTAACTAATTTACAATATCAGTTCATAGTCTTGGCATTCAATGGAGAATCTAAAACCAAGATAGCATGAAAACATTCAAACCTCCATTTCCATTTTAACCAATAACTAAGATTGAGAATTAGATCCTACCTGATCTCACGTTCCTGGCAAGATCTGCTGAAGAGTCCCAATCTCCAGCTACCAAAACCTTCCTTCTCCATCCAAAACCCTCAAATTTCATCTCCAAAATCTTTTCCAACCAAAATTTCTCCAAAAAAAATGTCCATCCTCCAATTGTCCCCAAATTTTGGGTTATATGGAAGAGTTGACCAAAATTCCATTTTTGGAATTAAAATTTTTATTTACAAATAATTCACAAAATTAATCCTTTCTAACTATCACAACAAATTAACTTGCTTTTCAATTCAAAATCGATTTCCTCATTTAATCCAATTTAGCCTTTCTAATTTCAAAAGCCAACAGAACACAATTAAATCTATTGCGATAAAATACAAAACTTTCTTTTCAATAGCATATACAAAATGCATTTAATATTCAAAATTAGTCATCTAATCGAACTTACTCCTAATATAAAACGAGCAATCCAATATCAACGAAAATCGCATAACGAATCCCGATTAATTTAGCCCATTAATCTCTAATGCACAAATACATATTTAATCAAGATAATTACTAAGGACTAATTAATCAATTTAACCATGCACACCAAGCACGCAAATCGAGAAGGTCAACCAAACAGACGACTCGCAAACCCAAACAAAAAGGGATAACCGACGACGACTGGCGATGCTCACTTGAGCATGACAAGGTCAACTAGGGTCTTACGACCACCTAATCCAACTTTAAGGACTAAAGAGGTACACTCAAACTTGCAAAACCAGGTGAAGACGAACCTCGCACTCATGCGGCGTTGTACCTGAAATTTCCTGCAACCAATAGTCATACATGCATACATATATAAAATTTAATGAAAGCATTAGTCCGATACTAATATCACGAAATAGGAACACTGAATAACTTGCATACAACTAGTGTGAGAACCACATCAATAGCTATGCGTTAAATTAAACATCTGACTATAAAATTAAATTACGATAAACTAACCAAGATTAAACCAAGATTAGAGATTGATTAGAGTAGGGGTACTACATTCTCCCCCCCTAGGTTCCGACTTACTCCTGGAAGTCGTAAGGCTAGATGGAGAACATGTCGTATGCATCAGCCCTGAAACTCATTCCACAAAGATCAAATTGCACATAGAAATCTTTCCATAATCAAATGAAATATTATTAAAAATCCTTTACAAACACCATTATCCATTGGCAAGATACATCTAAAACCATACATTCCTTAAAATATTCTAGGAATTATCCACCATCATAGCAGAAAACAAGAATTTTCTTCCTTTCATTACACCAAATTAAAGCATTACAAAGAGGTAAACAACCATTACCATAATCATCTATCAAACATGACCAGAAAACATGCCATCAAGATCAATTTTCCTTTACCAATCCATCTTTATCATAAAATTTTATTGAATAGAACTAGCTTAAAATATCAATTTCTACCACCAATAACTTTCAATAAATAAGAGCAACAAAAATAACTCAATTGTTTACACTTGCCAGGCATAAGAAAACATTTCCAAAGACTATGTCCCATAACATAGGGACAAGCTAACACAATATACTCCATGATACAATAATAACCATCCACATAACTGGAAAACATAACAGATAAGGCCACATGTGAGCATGTCTAATGCTTGGTCAAGGATAACATGCACGATCAGCATCTCTATGCCTGATCTCAGAACAACAATATGATCATAAAAATCCAATATCTCACTCAAGGGCTCGATGGTGCTAGGCACACCATAGCGGTGCTACCTTCCATGCAAGACCTTTGTGAATATCCCTTGTTGAGCAAGGTGATTAGCCTCCAAGAGATAGTCACCACACATAGGTAGGTAGTGGATACTAGTTGCAACACAGCCTCACATACCCCCATCCTCAAGGTTCCCTACAACTACTTCCTCGCACACACTCTACCAATTCCGTATCATACGTCCTTAGAGAGGAATTTCACATATCAACACAAGACCAGCATCCGAAAACAATAAGGATAAACCAGTTTAGCCACCAAGGTACAGATGAATAAAGATAATAAATCATCAATTCCAACAGTAAGGTAAGAAAATAATCCGGAATTGCAACACCAAGTCAAAGTGCAAAAGGTCACAAGATCGTGGCTAAACCTTCAAAGTCAAAGTGCAAAAGGTCACAAGATCGTGGCTAAACCTTCAAAGTCAAAGTAAAATAAATTGTTGATCCCCAAAGAAATATAAAGAATATCACAACTGCACATAACATCACTGTGTGACTAACATCTAGCCACCAACGAGGAAGGAAGGAACCACTGACTAGCTATTGCAGTAGCTCATCATGTGGTGCGACATAGTCACACTACCCACATGGCATGGCGGTGTGCACCTCGACATCACCCCGCATTACGTCGTCACGTGGCATGGCAATACCCCAAGTGGAGAAAACACACAATGGACGTATCCCGCATGGTAGTGTACCTCGCGGAAAAAAGCACGCGCAAGTCACATCCCGCATAGCGACGTATCTAGAAGGATACTCGCCGTAAGTCAGAGGTATACATGACTAGGGTCCACCCACATGCCCACCAACACATACTAACTGGCAGCACATGTGAATAAACCTACCTTTCATGAAGACAAGGCAAAGGATCCTCCAAATCACACCACTACACACAAGAATCACCATCCATATGCTCAAATAAAGGAGAGGAATAGGCTAACACACATAAACCTATAAAATAGATTCATCAAAAGGGAAAGTATTGAGTACACCTTGATACAGTTTAGTAGTACAACTATATCATTCCTCGAAGTAGAGAAGCTAAAGTTGCTTCGTGCCGACATTACTCGTACGCCAATCCATACTATTCAAGGAACGGTTACTTCAAATACTACCCCTTAACATACTGAGTTACCTACAACTCGAGGTTTGGTACTCAGCAGGGAAACAAATAAGCAACATCACATAAACAGTATGGTTTCCCATACTCATAAGCAACATATCCTCCATGGTTGATTACTTCACCAATCCATGGGCACACATAAAAAGCACTGGTTTCTTACAGTACACACAAATACACTAGTACTGGTTTAGTCACATTTACGAGAAGTACTTTTCAGTACGCTAACATCTATTCAAGGGAGATTTCAATTATGCTTTCTATATAAATAACTGAATCAAGTTTAATCTAGATTCAAGTACTAAAATTATTAACAATTCACACTTGCATAAGGAAATAACATCATTCCTATATCTTTCTCAAATCTCACTAAGCATTCATAACTAACCTACTAGCTAAGCAAATTCACTTCTAAAGCTTAAGACTTTCATCTATCACTCATGAAGCCAAAAGCAACATACAATTTCACATGTTTTATAAGCATTCTATTTAAATCAATGCACTCTTTAATATCATTTCTAAAAATCTTATGATTAGGCAAAGAGAAGGGAGAGAGAGTTTGATAATCAAACTGTTTCTTACAAAGGCACAAGATCAATCAAGGTCACGCTATAATATCACATTTCTCACTATAAGCCTATCATTTAAATTACACGGTTTTCATTTCGCTACCGTTTAGAAGGATGACAATCAGTCTCACAAAACATTTCCAATAGTTATGGTTGCAACAAGAGGTTCTAGATTTCCAAACAGAACAGAGATCAAGACATGCAATCTTTTCGATAATGCAAGACCTCTTAAGAACACTCACATAAATAATACAATATAGACACATGTCATAATTTGCAACCTATTAGAAAAGATCACATTACGATCAAAGATAAGCAAAGAGCTATTACCCAATTAAAACATATTAATGCATGCACATCAAACAAGCTTTTCATTTGCACTTTCTAAGCACATTAAGGTAATTACATATACCCAAAAGCGAGTTCAATGGAGCATTTGCTAAAATAAATCTTCAATCAAACTGGTTAATGAAACACATAAAACAATCCTTCAGGGAACACATTAATACTCTCTCGAAGCTACAATAACATGCCCTTTTTAACACTTCTTCTACAAACCAAGCAGTTTCACATAATTCCACTATTCGCATAGTAATGCACCTTACTAATATAGAATTTAATCGTGCTACTCCTACAAGATACACATGGAGAATTCTTTAAACATACACATACAGTTTTTTTCCCATTCACCCAAAATAAATTTTTAAACCCATAGCCCTTTTAATATTCTAAAAACATATGCGACATAAGGCTCATACAAGGGTTCAAGAAGTCACACCCTTTTCTCTTGCAAACAAGAAACTCAAATCAAAGATAATTACACATATCCTAATCATTTAATTTCCAGAAAGAGAGAGAGGAATGGTGATGATCATTTAGTTTTCTACAAAATAAGCATTCAATAATTGCCATACTAGTCCTTCAAGTGGACAACATTAAGCTAGATCATAATCTCAAACAAACATAATTCGCACTTTCAGATTCAAGACAAGCACGGACCAACCCAAATGGATTAGTCTAAAGAGTACAACACTCAATAAGGGAAGGTACATACGACTCTCTTTCAGAATAAGAGTAATCGTAGACCAAGACATCAATAAGCAAACAATGCACATATAAGCACTCAAACACCAACATCAAGAAGGCGAAGCAAGGTGTGAACACACACGTTACACACCAGCTAAGGTCTGCTCAATCACTCACATGCAAAAGGAGGGCAAGCATACACATAAGGTCGATACACCTCACACAAATAGAGGGCACACGCGACACCAGAGATCCCAATGTTTGCAACATGGGGTCTGATACCAAATGTAATGCCCTGCCAGGAAACCCCAAAGGGATTAAGCCATAACACAAGAATAGAGTGCAATAATTTTTTTTTTTTTAAAGTTACACCACATAAGATACAACAAGATATCAAATATTTAGATTACGTAGCGGAAGACATCAACTAACTCCTAAAGAGTTTCCCGACGAGATTACTTAAATTTCACAACTCACTTAACTCACACAATTAATCCAATGAGCTGATTATCTTAATAACGAGATAATTCATATTCAGGATAATTTCTTTCAGAAGATGGAAATATAAATCACAAGCAAAGATTCATCCATTAAGATCTATTCATAATCTTCATTCAAGCTCTTCATTTAAAATTACAGGCCATACATCTAATATCTTAACACACTAGGATTTCATCATAAACATAAGAGATCTTTTCAAGCATACTTAATTTCCTTACAACAACTGAATATATTTCATTACTCTAAGTTACATTCTTTCATACTCCAATTTATTGCATTTAAAAGACGATTACATACATGCATCTACGATAAATCTCATCTAAACCACTTACGCATTCGATCAACATGGCATTCAAGAAGGGACTGAATATAAGCATTTAAAGTTAATTCCATTTATCCACTTAATCATTCTAACATAAGCTAATCATACATGATAAAGCTGAATAAAGGAAACATAAGAGAATAACATCACATAACACCATAATGATCTCGGAGTTCACCCCTAAAGGGCTACATCTCCGGGTCTGCTCAACTGCAAGACCCCTCTGATAATTAATAAAGTTAAGAATACAAGAGGTTACACCATTACAATCCGGCCATCAAGGCGAAATATAAACAATATACAAGCGACCGCATCGGTCCATAAATACATAAACAATCCCTGAAAAGAACAGGATCCAGCTGAACATAATCAAAGCTAATACAAAGGTCCAGAAGAGCATCCACAAGACTGAGCCATCACCACCCAAGGTCTAACATGAAACCGATACTCACAAGGGCAGAGACAAAGGGACGACCCACAAAGGTACTCTAAAACAGGACAAAACGATGACACACTAGCGAACGTAGGGACAAGTGTCATCACACAACCTGGTATGGTTACCATGGCAAGTCTTCATAGGTTCCGGCCCCATACACTGGGTTACCCTGGTAACCTAATCTGAGCTTCCGGCCCATCCAAGCCTCTTGTGGACCCACACATCCTCTCGTGAAGACAAGGATGGTGGTTTGCCATTTCAGGCCTTCTCACAACATGTCGAGTCTATGGTAGCACTCGTCCCATGTGTGAGGCACAATTATCTTACTTAGAGATTACATTCTAATCTACTAAAAGGTCATCACTTATTAGACTCACTTTCGACGGGTTACCCAGCAGCCACTTTGGGCGCGGCCCCCAATCGAAAGCCACTTTCCCATACGACACTAGACTAAACTCAAAAGAACTCAAAAACCAAGGAATAGACATGGTCAGACGAACGGAGTTCAAGAAGGAGAAACAATCATCTGGTCAAACACGACTCAAAGATGAACACTTACTGACAGTACTCTAACTAGAGACCCGACCAACAATGGTCAACCACAATTCAACATTCAACTCACACAAAGAGGATATGATCAAAACGACACTACCACAATATAATAGTCAACTCGGAATCGAGGACTGAAACAGGTACCCCAAGTCAAGCCATACGATAGGGTCCTCTCAAACAAAGCACTCTTTGCCATTTCATAATTAAAAGCGAATACAGAAATTAAACTAGCAAAGGCAATAAACAGAAAAGACATTATTCAGCAGATGCAATCTTTCCGAATTGATCTAAACATTAAACGTCGATCAAGTTTTCTACAAGATCTAAATCAGATTACAGTTATCTACCTCATCAAGGGATAAGTTGTTCTTGGTTTTCTAACTCTCTAAGGTTCAAAGCATCGAACAGACATATAAAGCCATAATGAGCCCTTAAACCAATTCATATTAATTAAACTCAGACAACCATTAATCAAATAAATAAGATATTTAATCTCCAATAAACCATCATTGACATACTGGTTCAAAACCAACCTCTACAGTTTCATATTTTCACGCCCAGATGCATTATACGGATCATAGAAATATAATTATAAAAAGAGCGTCTAAAAGGAGATAATCATTTCCAAAAGCATATCGTTTCAATTCAAATACCCAACGATGAATATTTCACTTACTTCTCAATTACTCAAATGATATGTTCTACGATAATTTTTAACATCATCAATTAGTAACTACATCGTATTTCAACGATTTTCCAATAACATATTATTCTCTATTATTTTTAAACAATACTACCTCAATTAGCCAAATGCTCTAATCAGCTAGAAGGTAAGATCTAGATTTATTAATCCAAGATCAATCAGAATATAATCAACAATATTCAATTGCGAAATTACAGTTTTAGAACTTAATTAGGAAGAGGGCATAAGTCACGAAATGAAGTTGAATAACAATTAGCCTATAAACTCCATTATAAAGTTAATCAATATCAAACTAACATTTGTCATGATATTGCCACCCTAATCCTAATTAAGAAACTAATTAAATCTTAACATTAAAATAACTTACATTAAAATGATATAAAATATCATATGCATTTTTTTTTGAATAATAAAAAAAATACATTAAAAAAACCATTTTATAAACTATGATTTAAAACAACAAAAAAAAAACGCATTTAAAAACATAGGCAAGGGCGGGGCCCACCTCCCAACGGGAAAGGCTGGGCGCCCAAACCCTAGCCGCAGGGCAATTCCCGAGCGGTGGCGCCACTACGGTGCCCGCAGGCTCCGCAGCGCCCTACGGCCACCGCGGCCCCTGCGGTCACCGCAGTGTGCCGCGGCCCAAACGGTCTGCGCACAAGGATAAAGGGGGACGTGCGAGGGACGAGCGGGGGAGGGGAGGAGGAGCGGGTGGAGCTCCGCTCCCCGCCCTCCAACCCCAAACCAAGGCTGCGGTTTTCATTAAATCTCGCCCAGTTCGGTAAAACAAAGAAACGCACAGTCCGAACTAACATAAACGCACAGTTCAATATTAAAAAATAAATGTTTTCTTTTTCCTTTTAAACATAGTTTGGTATTTAAACAAACAATAAACCCAACTCAAATTTGGATTAACAATTTCGGTTTGAATAAGATCCGATTCCAATGAATATATTTTGGTATGAAGTTTTCTCTGATGGTATTCATCCATTCTAAACACAAAAGGGGTTTTCAAGCACCCAAACAGCAATGAGGAATAACACACCTCAATACATTTCCAGCCAAACTAACTAATTTACAATATCAGTTCATAGTCTTGGCATTCAATGGAGAATCTGAAACCAAGATAGCATGAAAACATTCAAACCCCCATTTCCATTTTAACCAATAACTAAGATTGAGAATTAGAGCCTACCTGATCTCGCGTTCTTGGCAAGATCTGCTGAAGAGTCCCAATCTCCAGCTACCAAAACCCTCCTTCTCCATCCAAAACCCTCAAATTTCATCTCCAAAATCTTTTCCAACCAAAATTTCTCCAAAAAAAATGTCCATCCTCCAATTTTCCCCAAATTTTGGGTTATATGGAAGAGTTGACCAAAATTCCATTTTTGGAATTAAAATTTTTATTTACAAATAATTCACAAAATTAATCCTTTCTAACTATCACAACAAATTAACTTGCTTTTCAATTCAAAATCGATTTCCTCATTTAATCCAATTTAGCCTTTCTAATTTCAAAAGCCAACAGAACACAATTAAATCTATTGCGATAAAATACAAAACTTTCTTTTCAACAGCATATACAAAATGCATTTAATATTCAAAATTAGTCATCTAATCGAACTTACTCCTAATATAAAACGAGCAATCCAATATCAACGAAAATCGCATAACGAATCCCGATTAATTTAGCCCATTAATCTCTAATGCACAAATACATATTTAATCAAGATAATTACTAAGGACTAATTAATCAATTTAACCATGCACACCAAGCATGCAAATCGAGAAGGTCAACCAAACAGACGACTCGCAAACCCAAACAAAAAGGGATAACCGACGACGACTGGCGATGCTCACTTGAGCACGACAAGGTCAACTAGGGTCTTACGACCACCTAATCCAACTTTAAGGACTAAAGAGGTACACTCAAACTTGCAAAACCAGGTGAAGACGAACCTCGCACTCATGCGGCGTTGTACCTGAAATTTCCTGCAACCAATAGTCATACATGCATACATATATAAAATTTAATGAAAGCATTAGTCCGATACTAATTTCATGAAATAGGAACACTGAATAACTTGCATACAACCAGTGTGAGAACCACATCAATAGCTATGCGTTAAAATAAACATCTGACTATAAAATTAAATTACGATAAACTAACCAAGATTAAACCAAGATTAGAGATTGATTAGAGTAGGGGTACTACAGTGGGCCTCTTCAGTATCTTTAGATCAAGTTTCGGAATCAAAACCCCAAAATCTCCAAATTCGATTAAAAAAAACCCTTCCCAAAAATTCTTAAGAAAAATTTTCACGGGAGCCCCAAATTTCTTCCCCCTACTTTTTCAAAAAAGTAGAAAGATATCCTCTTTGAAAGGTAACTCCCCCTGTCACAACCCTCCTTTATCACTTTTGGATTTAAATCACAATTTTATTTTATCTTTGGATAAGCTATTTAAATGATTGAGTAAATGTTATAAAAAGAATGAAAAATAATAACACACACACACACACATGGAAAATATACATTATTTTTATTTATTTAATTTCCACATCCAATTATGGCACATGTTGTAGGAAGAATAAGAAGCTTCTAGAGGATTCTCCACCACCTTGCATGTAACTCCTCCACTAAGTCTAATCAATTTGCATGAAGTCAAAAATTGGGAAAGAATCTCTTTTTATAATTAAAATTTCTAGATAGTGGAATAGAGGGATTTTTCTTATAAATGATATGCAAGTTTTCAAAAATGGGAGTTGGTTATTCCTTGAAGAAATTCTTCTCTCAAGTATTTGTTTTTGGTAGTCATATTTCATTTTGGAGAATAGCTAAGGTTGCTTTGGAGGATTTTTTTTCAAGCTTGAAGGATCAAGGGAGGCTAATTGAAGGATTCATAGGGGATTCTACATCAATTTCAAGTATCCATGTTCTTTTAATTCAATTTTGTTTTATTTTGAATCATGCATCTTATCCTTGCTGCAAATTAGATTAGATCAATCTTATTTCAATTCCTGGATGAGAATTAGATCAATTTGTTTCAATTCCTTGCTGAGTATTAGATTAGTAAGAGGGAAAAAAAAAAGAATTTGTTTCAATTCCTTGCTGAGAATTAGATTAGATCAATCCTTATTTCCTCCCTCTAATTCATCTCTCTGGTTTTTTTTTCGAATAGGAAATTTGAACCTCATTCTTTAAATAGATCTCTCTGTGACTAATAGTTGAATCAAAATTCCTCTGTGAATATTAGTTGAAGTTGAATATATCTCCTGTGAATGAATCCTTGATCTCATTTGATCCCATAAATATTTTTCTATTATTTGGTTATATATCCTCTCTGTGAAATTAGTTGAAATGGAGGAATAGTTTTCGTTGTGAATAATCCTCTGTGATATTCTCATTTGATTCCTTATATATTTTCCTATTATCTGGTTATATATCCTCTCTGTGAAAATTAGTTAAAATGGAGGAATAGTTTCGCTGCGAATAATTCTTTGTGATAGTCTCATTTGGTTCCATTAATATTTTTGTGTCCGGTTATCTACTTCTCTCTGGACATTGGTTGAGAAATAGAATATAATCCCTCTGTGTTAGCTTGTATTTCTCAGTTTAAACACCTTCCTACTTCTTGATAATCTATCCATCGCTGGAGCAAATTACTTCTCTAGTTATTTTTATTTCTCTGTTATATTTCATCCCTAGGATTAATATGATATTCTCTCTTACATTAATATTTTCTTATGTATACATACCTGTTTAGGTATTCTCTTTTTATACAAATTAATATTCTGGAATGAACTCTATATATATATATATATATATATATATATATATATATATATATATATATATATATATATATATATATATATATATATATATATATATATATATATATATATATATATATATATATATTATGCGAAGTGATTAATAAATTTATGAGGAGTATGCGGAGTGATTAATATTATATTCGCACGATGTAGCGCCTGTGCGTACCGGCTCGCAGGTAAAGGATGGAGTTAATACTCCACAAGGAGTGGTACCGTTACGAAACCCCCCACTAGCCTACGGTCACTATTGCGGCAGTGGCCGCAGGGCAGTGAAGGGGACCTGTGGGGTCCCACTCTCACTAACCCCTTTTTAATGCCAATCAACATAATTTGAAGGGCAACGTTAATTTTTAAAAAGAAATTCTCTTTTTCATATATGTTTAAAATGTTAGTTTATTTAAATTCCTTTTTTTTATAAATATAAATTTTAGTTTAATAGAAATTTTTAACTTAGGTAATTTCCAAACAGTATATATTATTTTTATTTAGATTTTCTTTCCCAATTGTAAATTAAATTGTATAATTGCCTTAGGAAAATTTATAATAATAATTAAATTACCTTCTTGCAATTTTCAAATTGTAAGTTAAAAATTGTATTAAATTTTATAATTGGAAAACTACTTAAAATTCGTTGGGTTACCTAGTTGGTAGTTGGACTCATTGAAAAGCAATTATTGCACATTATCAGGATTTGAATCTAATGACTAAATTAATCGCTATTTTGGAATCTATGACCATAGGAATCATGCATTGCTTAATCATGCACGCAAGTCGCACTATTCTTATAACATGCAAATGACTTATAGATTAATTACATTTATTGATGTTCTCATGCAAGTTGCACTATTCTTATAACATGCAAATTACTTATAGATTAATTACATTTATTGACTTTTTCATGCAAGTTGCACTATTCTTATAACATGCAAATTACTTATAGATTAATTTCATTTATTGGTATTTCCATCTCCATGCAAGTTTTGCATTTAAATATTATTATGCAAGTTTCCTAATCGTTATTATTATGCAAAGTTATATTTCAAGTTTTGAATAATAAATAATGTTAGTTATGGGTTTTATTCCATGCAATTCATCAAGTAGTTATTTCAAGTAATTGAGCTTTGCAAATGTCTAAATTCATAATTATTTTTCAAGCATGATGTTTATCATAAGTTAGAAAATTAAATAAAGGAAGTTGGAAAACCAAAACCAAGTAGCGTTCAGTATATACAGTGCCTCTGGGTCATGCTTACGGGTAATGTCGTCATGTTGAACTACTGCACTTAACGCCTAATAAACCTGCATCAACGATGTCTGTGGCATCATCCCTATAAATCATTGGGGAGTAATAAGGGACACTTGGAAGTTAAAATCCAAGGGGCGGGTAATCCCCCTTGGATCGATAATCTAATAAGATAAATCCTTAAATTATTTTACATCCACTGAGTTAAACCATAGTAAACCCCTGATAGGGTTGATTGAATGAAATGCTTTTAGGAAATTGATTTAATCTTGAAGAGATATTGGCGATTGGCAATTGGGTCAAGGGTGACGCTTATGATAGGTATTAGGATGTAGTTGTTTTAGGCCACAAACAATAGGCCATCTTGAGCCTTTGTTTAAGTGCTACCACCATGGGTAGCAACCACAGAGAAACTGTCTAGGACATTGACCCTAGAAAGGGTTGCGTACCCACTAATCAGTTTACATCAAACCATAGAGTAGAAAATAGAACTACATACTTTACGCCTTGATCCCGTGCCAAAACAAGTATGTAGGCAGTCTTGGGACGGAGTTGTCCCTAGTACTCAGGCGTTCGTGGGTGGGGTCTAGGCTTGGGTAAGAAGAAGGATTGAGTAGAATCCTAATTTGAAAGATAAGTATAATAAAAAGGAAAAAGTAATTCAATGCATACTCGGAAGGAATCCCATATGGATTCGCTTGACTTCACGAGGCTTTAAGCCAAATTTTGAGGTGGAATTCAAGCTTGTATTATGTTATTTAATTACTCCTAAGGACAACAACCTCGGTGCACTCCTATTAGAAGAGTGTAGTACTTAGTGAGTGACTCAGGACCCGAATGGTCCCGATGAGTCTAAGTCTCTGGCCAGAGCACCTCCTATCCCAATTGGGTAGATGCCTACCCCGTATGGGTAGATGCCTATCCCGTATTAGATAGAAGAAACCTCCTGCTTCGTATGGACAGATGCCTAACCCGTATGGTTAAATGCTCATCCTGGATGGATGAATGCCTAATCCTAATGGATGGATGCCCAGAGTATGCGATTGAATCAAACACAAATGAAAAAATTAAACAAAAAAAAAGAAGTGGTCAAATTTTGTTGGGTTAAACAAGGTGGGTTATTACAAGATGACTATTCATCCTTAAAATGCCTCAATGGTTGGGATTTGGATCCAAATTTTGTGTCCATGTTTAAATGTTGTTCATGGACACTAATGCAATATTGGCCATTATAGAACTCTCTCCCCATAATTCCCTCTTCAAAATTATATCAATCAAGGTTGTCCTTTAGCACCATCCCTTTATCTTGTCATAGTTGATGCTCTTGGATACCTACTGCATCATTTCCCAATCAAATAATATCATTCATGGCATTTATTACTTGGTTATAATACTAACCTTAACTCCCACTTCGTGGATGATATCATGATCTTCATTCAAAATACTATTGGTGATGTAACAATTTCTTGGATATCCTTGATCTCTTTCGTGTTGTTTTGATCTCCTTACTTGCTATGCACAAAATAATTTTGGATGACATGTCCCAACTATCATCCACCTTGGATTCCAAAAGAGTGACCAAAAACAAAAATGGAACCATAACAAGATACCTCGACATCCCCTTCAGAATTGGAGTTTCATTGAAAGATATGTGGAGGTGGTTCTTAAACAAGTTTAAGTCTAAACTACTATCTTGGAAACATCGCTTTTTTTTTTATGGCTAGACGAAAATAGGTGGCCATTAGAATCCTCTTGGCTAGCCATGTTTATATATCTTCTTGTCAGTTGCCCTCCAAAATCCATTACAATCAACTTACACAGTTCATCTGAGGTTTTGTTCGGTCCAAATTGGGGAATAAAAAGACATGTCAACCACTTTGTGGTCTCACTATATTCTCCCAAAGGATAAGGGTGGATCACACATCATCGATCCCTATACACAAGGGGTTTGTCTTTCAGCCAAATGGATTTGAAAAAATTTGGAAGGGAACTCACCTTGGCAATTCTTGATTCAGTATTTGATTCAATTGACTATAGTTGGTAATCCATAAAACTCTATCTAATGGAGTGACAAAATTCTCTTAGTTTCATGTACTTTAAACTCCATGGATCAAAACCTCTTAATTGCAAGCAGAAAACTTGGCAAATGGTTTCCCAAAAGTTGTTCTAGCTTGATCAATCATTCAACCTTGGACTTATCTTTACAACTTCTTCAATTTGGTGGAATCATCTAATCCAAGAAAATAAGAACATGCTTGCTATGATTCCCAAGATTCAAATGTAAATTCTTATTTAAGAAAGGCATCAAAACATTTAGAGATCTATGGGACCTTGTTTTCTTTTCATGGAAATCATGGCACTAGTTCAAATTGTGCTTCAATTTAAATTATATACATAAGGATGTTTTGATAGAATTTCAAAAAATTGTGTCCCCCAACCTATCTATTTTTATATCTTCAGATTGTCACTCTTTCTTTCTCAAGGACTGAAGATGGCCAAATGGTTGCAATCTTAGATCCTTTCTTCATAGAACTCTTTATAAATAGCTTGTGCTTGACATGCACATGTCTCATAGACTTAACTCTATCCAAAGAAGCAAGCTAAAATGGACCAGCTAGAACAAACATAGCCTCCGAATTTGGAAATCGAAAGCTAATTTCCAAACCCAACTTATTGCTTGGAAGTTTCTTCATGCAAAACTCCCTATTGGACCCCACTTTAAATTCCTCATCCCACCCCCTTATTGTCCCTCCTATGATAAGATCAAATCCTTCAAACATTGCTTTTGGTTTTTTTCTCATATTAAGCTATTATGGAACGGGCTTTTTTCTTCTTTACCTGTGCTTTTCCACTTTCCTTGGTCTTGGAAAGATACTCTTCTTAGATCCTTAGGTGCTCATAACATGATATCTAACTCTTTTTGTCTCACCATAATCAAACACATTTAAAAGTTTAGATGTTTGGATGCTCTATCACACTCCTTTTCTCCCATAAGATTGAAATTCAAACTATTTATTGAAATATCTTAACTAAAATGATGTTCATAGCCATCTCTTTAAGATATCAAGGCAATAATGATGATATCATGGTGAAGGTAGAAGATCTTCTAACTCAGCTCAAGGGAAAGGTTTTATTCCTAGACAAAAATTCAAAACTGTTCATGCAACCAAACCTATCTAATACTAATAGAGGTATTGAAGGCCCAGATAGGGATGGTGTTGATTCTGCTTTCTTAATCAACATATTTTCTTTGTAATTTTCTATTGCTCGTTTGATCATATTGAGTTTGTTAAGTGTTTAAATTGCAACAATGATGTTATAAATGACTGAGTATATGTACTTTAATGAATTTTTAGTGTTGCCTAGTCTGGTGGAGTTTTTTAGTGGGTGGCTACAATAGGTTTTTGTTGATGCTCTCTATATTTTGCTATTATGTACTTTTGACTTGATCATGTGATAGTTTTTTTCTTCTTCCAATAATTTTTGTTTTCAAATTAGTTTTTGTAGTCTTGTACCTTCCTTTATCTTTTCAAATTAATTTTTGCAATCTTGTGCCCTCCTATTTTTTTCTATACTTTAATCTTCTTAGTTATAGGCCATTTATTTAATTTTCTTGCATTGATTTTTTAATAATACGTGGGTCATGTATCTTTAAAAAGATATAAATGCACTCACCACATTATGCTTCTCAAAGCAATAAATAATATCCTTTAATTATAACCTTTAAATTCAAAATTATTTTCTTAGACTTTAGTCTCACATCTCATTGGATTCAACTATTTACATCTCATTTTATGTTTGCAATTAGGTGTGTGTGTGTGTGAGTGAGAGAGAGAGAGAGAGAGAGAGAGAGAGAGAGAGAGAGAGAGAGAGAGAGAGAGAGAGAGAGAGAGAGAGAGAGAGAGAGAGAGAGAGAGAGAGGGAATGGTGCAGGGGCACCCAAAGGAGTTCTTATTTCTTTCAATCATGTACAAAGGTGTCCAAGCATGTCATAGGATGATATTTTGATGTTTGGTTTCTAGATGATGTTTGATTTTAGTGTTTTGTGCATATTTGCCATGTAATAAGCCCAAAGGCTACCAAGGTTGGTCAACTTGGTCAAAGACCTTAGTTGGGAATTTAATTCATGTTTTTTTGGTGTTTAAAGGTCATATATGTGTTTTGGGTCCACTTTATATTGTCATTATGAAAGCATGTTTCATGGTATGCTTTGTAGTAAAAAATTGTCATGTTGCATTAGGCAACATTGACAATATTTTAAAAAAATGGTTGCCAACAGTTAAGAGGTTGTTCTCAACTGATGGAGAAGTTTGTAACTTGTTCCAAGGCATGATATAAGCCTCTGGAACTTCTCATGGCTCGGTTGGTGAAGAAAAATAACAAAAATTTCTTTTAAACCTATCAAAAAGTGTCTTTTTACTACATTTTTGCTGCAAATCTAAGTGTGTACGTAATTGTACGGCTCCATTAATGATCTGAACCATTGGGAAATGTTTGAAAATTAATTAAATTTCATTTTAATCTAGTGGGAGGGTCTGAATTGATCGGATAAGAGAGATGTTGAATTTTCTTCCTCGTTGCTTGGGAATTTTCTAGAAACTAGGGTTTGTATGCTAAAAAGCCTATATTTCATCATTCCACCATGGGAATGGCCTAGAACCCTAGGGAATGATGAAATAGCATGTATACTACTTGTTTCATTTGTATTTGGGAGTAGGAAGTGTTGTTTTCTATTTTTAAGATGATGCCCTAGACTTGGCATGCTCTATGTGACAAGTCTATGCAAGGGTAAATGATTGCCAAAACTAAGGATAGCGGACCCAAGAGTGATGCCAAATGGAATGAAAGTGATCCTTGGACATGTAAAGACATTTTTCAAAAGGTTATCTTGCAAATCGATTTGTTGTTGAAGGTTTTTACTCAAAAATTTCCAAACCGGCTAGAAAAGGGCAAATAGGCCTAAATAGGGTTAGGGTATTTTCAGACCAAACCCAAATGCAAATCTTTGAAATCCTTTGAATATTCCAAAAGGGTGTTTGAATATAAAATTTATTTTGTGTCTTGTTTAGCGATTTTAGAAGTTAAACAGAAAAATAGTAAACAAAGGCCTAATGCTACTAGCACAATTTACTAGGTTGATAAGGTCAAATTGCACTTGGGGGTTGTAAGGGTTGGCTAAAGCCTATCAAAACTTTGTGTTGATCAATTAAAAATTTTTCAAGTCCATAAAAATGAGTGTCTTCACCTTTTGAACAAAGATCCACTTGGTAGAGGGGGTTTGTGAAGTGAGTAGGCTTGGTAAAGAAGGGTAGTTGGAGTAGGGGCGAGTGAACCTTTATTTGCTCAACTTGTCAAAGTTGTGAAGATCCTTGGGAAGGATCAGTGACAAGATTCCAAGACCTTTAGAAGGTCATTAAAGTTGGACCATTGGATGGTGCCAAACCAAGACCCTTGAGAAGAAACCAAGACAATCTACCCATTTGCCCAATCCCTCTGCATCAGAGTATGAAGATGGAGAAAGAGGAGAGAAAGATGGAGAAAAGGAGAGAGATATGGAGGGAAAAAGAGAGAGAAGAGATGGGATTAGATAGATGTGGAAGCTCAAATGATAAGTGTAGAGAGAGAGAGAGAGAGAGAGAGAGAGAGAGAGAGAGAGAGAGAGAGAGAGAGAGAGAGATGAAATGAAAAAATATGGAAAGATGGATATAAAGAGGAAAATAGATATGAATATAGAGGTTTAAAAGGAGGGATAGGGAGAGAAAAAGAGGGAGAGAGATATGGATATATAAAGGGAGACATGTATATAGATAAAGGGGGGAGAGAGATAGAGGTAGAAAGGAAGATAGAGTGAGAGAGGAAGAGGATAAAATAGATAGAGAGATGTAGAGTGAGAGATAAGGATAGGGAGATAAAGAGGTCTATAGCAGAATATGGAGAGATAAAGAGATATATAGATGGTGAGATGGAGTGATAGAGATATAGAGATATAAAGAGACATAGAGAGAGGGAGAGATGGGGAGAGTTACAAAGATTGATATATAGATATATATAGAGAACTAGAGATAAACAAATAGATATGAAGGGAGAGGGAAAGAAATATGGGGAGATGGAGGAAGAGATAGACATATATTGGAAGAGGAACGAGAGATAAATATATACAAGAAGAGAAAGGGAGAGAGAGGTAGTGATAAAGAGATAGATAATGGGAGATATATATATATATATATATATATAGAGAGAGAGAGAGAGAGAGAGAGGTGTTTATGAGTTAGAGAGAGAATAAGTAGAGAGAGATGTAAAAATGAAAATTTAAAGATCATTAAATTCTAAAATAAATTAAAATAAAAATAATTAAAATTAAATTTTAATTCAATGTAAAATAAACCTTAAAAGAAGAAGACGGTGATTAGAATAATTTAATAAAAAATAAGATAGAATATCCCGATAAAAGAAGATTAAATTAAAGTATATTCTTATCAAAAGAAGATAGAAATAAAAGATAGATTTCTAATTCAAAAAATAAGTATTCTACAATAATTAAAATTTAAATAAGACAAATAACTATAAATTAAATGAATTCTAATAATTTTGAATTATTATTTGTAATTTCATTAAAAACCATAAATAATTAAAATAAGATTTTCATTTAATGAAAAAATAATCATTTAAAAAAGTAGAAAAAATATCTAATTCTTTCTCTTTTAATAATTTTGTCTTTTCCACTTTTAAAACTTGAAAAAAATATGGAGCATTCAAATAAAAGAAGATAGCATTAAAACATATTATTATTAAAAGTATAAAATAGTATATTTTTCTTTTGTACACATTCCTTTTCTAATTAATCATATTAAAATATGTGTTTTTAGTTTTTTTTTTTATCATTTTTTTAAAAATTAATATTAATGTAAACATACGATTGAGATCAATTCAATCGTATTGCATCCTTCTAGTCAATTTTGAACCATTGATTTCAATAAATAAATTGAAAAATTCAAATAAATATGCCTTTAACATAAAAATATTTTATAAGATCTTATTTAATTATAACATAAAACTTATTAAACAAAAGTAAAATTATATAACAAATATAAATTCTCAAACAAAATAAACATGTGATTCTAAAACAAAGAAACAAAATGCAATCCACAAGAAAAAGAGAAATCAAATAAAACCAATACAAATTATCTGGCTTTCAAATTTGATTTGAAAAGAGACAGGCACTCTTGGATTCCTCCTTTATCCACGTCATCAACTTTAGAACTTATCCCCTTATCCATCAAGGCTTCCACATCAGCCAAAAAATTTAAAATAATGAAACATACTCAATGTGAAATTTAGACAAAAGCTTATCACTCACTTACTTTCCCAGATGACGTGGGTCCCGCTCTGACAGCTGTCAGAAGAATTTTGCGTTGAAATGTCGTTATTAGTAGACGTACTTTTGGACCCCTAGTTTCTGATGGACACAACATAACAATCTGTGAGTTATCAGCTTGGCTGGAATAGTAGACACGTGGACTGGCATGCTGATGGCCTGTCACGTCAGGGAAAAACGAGATACAATTTTTTTGTGGTCCGTGACATACGGATAAACTGTATATCCGCTAGTAAATATACATTGTGTATACTGCTTTGTAGTGTCATGCATGACTTATGGCCATCATTGGATGTTTTGCCATGTCATGTTGGATGTATGTGGCATAAAAATGATCATAACTATTTAGATTTCTAGTGTTAATGTTTTACATTTTAAATGTATTTTTTTGGTTGTTATAGGCAAAATGTTTTGCAAGTAAAATAAAACTATGTGATGAAGTATAAGAATTTATTGAAAATTAAATGGAAGAAATTTGAGTTTGAATTCTTGTTTTTATATAAAAATATTTTATTGTTAATTTTTTTTTAAAGTTAAATGTATTGTCTTGTATGATCTTCTTAGGATTATAAATATAATTTTCTATTATAAATCAATTTATTTATCATTAAATCTATTTTTAGCAATTTTTTATAATTCTCATTTTTGTATCTTTTAAAATAACAAGTAAACTTTATTTATTTCTGTATATATTATTTTGATCACAAATTCTTATACAAGACAAATTTATCTTCATTATCCTTTAAAAAAAAAATCTATAATAGTGGACTACAAGTCTAAAAATACAGAATAATATTATATTGAACTACAATTCTAAAAAATGAATGAGGATAAAAAGTTTAGTGAATAGAATTTTGTTTGATATAATGAAAATATAGGTTAAATTGTAGTTTAGGTAGCATAATAGTGAAACCCAATTACTTGGAAGGAAATGTCAAGATTTTCAATTTGAAAATAATTATTCATATAAAATAAAATTTTAAACAAAAATGACATGAAGTTTTTTAAAATAAAATAAAAATTAACACCTAAATTAGTGACTTATATCTAGACACAAGTTCAATAAAACCTATAAATTCAAACATCTATATTATATTGTCAATATGAAAAGATCAACTATATTCCCAAGATATTGTAATTGGTTTTGTTATAATCAACATTGGATATTGCAATAGGTTTTTTTTAATGACAAACCTTGTATTAAAGTTATAGACCTGGACATTAAGAATTTCATAAATAATAGGAGATGTATATTTCTCTTCCATTCTATCTTCATACTATTTTTTTGTGTATTTTAATTTATCAAATTAATTGATTAAACAACCTTTAATTGTATTTTTTAACTTTAGCTTATATCAAACCACAATGATCAATCACTACCATAATAAAATGCAAAGAAAAATATACATCAAATTACATTTAAAAATAAAAATATATAATATTTTTTATAGTAATGGGCCAAAGCCAATAAGGTGTACATACCCTACCCCCTTGTGAGATTTGAACTTATGACCTCTCTTTCAAGAGCACAAGTTCTCCACAACTAGGCCAACTCAAGTTGTACATAAAAATATATAATATTTAAAAACAATTATAAAAAAATTAAAAAATTAAATTAATAAAATATAAATGGTCGGTAAGTAGTAGTAGGGAGTAGTCAATTTCCATAAGTTTACTCTTATAAATTTTGGACCATCTTGCCACCCAAGCACCACCCGCTAGACAAAGCTCCCTTACTCAACCTAGAGTATCATATTTTTGTATTTTTGTGTTTTCAAATGAGGATAACATTTTCCTAGAGTATCATATTTTTGTGTTTTTATAAGCATTGAAAAGATCTATTTAGCCTCTTTTTGCTATGAATCAAGTAATTTTATAAAAAATACTTTAAATTTTTAGAAAAAATAATTTGAGTCTTGCTTTCATTTATTTTCTCGCACTTTTGCATGCAATGCCTTTTTTAAAAAAATTGATTAGGAAGTTGTAAAGAATCAATCAATAAGATTTTTTTGTTTTTATAATTTATTTTATTTTATTTTATAAGAAGTTTATTTTTTATAGTTAATTATTTTTTGATGTAGTAAATCATATGTTAAAGTCTCGGTTTTATAAAAATGTTAAAGCTTCTTGTTGTATGTTCTCTTGTTAAAAGATGACATATCAAAACCATTTTGCACACATTTTGTCTTTAAGAAACAAAATTAATCTTGTTTTAACATGTCTTCTTTAGTTTAGATATTAGTGTGTTCATGGATAAGGGTGTATATACTCTCCTCTTGGAATGCAAGGTGAACTTGATGATAAAAAATATACTTCCCTACTTGCATTACTAAAGGGAAACTTGTACATGATCTCTCTTTGAATCTTAGGTTGATCTTGGAGATAAAAAAAAGTATCACCTTTTATTTTTCTCTTAACGGGCTTAACTTGTATTTCATCATCAAGTGGTAAGCCTAACCATCATATTTTGGTAGAATATAAAAATATTGGATAGAGCCAAAACACTCTCTCATTAAAGGATATATGTCATTTTTGGCTAAGATTGCAAAATATAGGAGAGTTGGTCACCTCTCTAGATAAGACAATAGAAATACCCCTTATTTTAAGAACTTGGGCCTCACATACCTTTAGGTACATTAAGGACTTATGTTAGCTAAACATATCTGAGACCAGTTAGAGGTCTTTGTTCATATGGACTTGTGATGCAACAATCTGCGGTTAGTCATAATAATTTAATCACAACATGCCCTTAGAAATAGGCTTATAGGCCACATATGCTCTCCTCTTGTATACCAGTACGATCTTAATAATTAGAACTGGTTAATTCATCTTCATGGGTCTTACTTTCTCCACCTAGAAAAGACTTTATTGGTCAAATCACAAGTGTTTCACCTCTCAATCGAATAGTTTAGGTTGTTTTTATGTCTACTTTGTATTCCTCCTTTGTGTAAGCTTATGTTTAAACCCAAAAACCTATAAAACCAACCCCAAAAAAAGTTCAAATCAAATAATGGGACCAAAAAGTAGGTATTGAACTAGGTTGGATGCTAAATTAAACCCATTGGTGAGCAAGGTCGTTGATGTCACAACTCGCACAATTTTATTTTCTTCAATATCAAATCGGGTGTGTCTTAAAGGTGTCTACGATAGGAATTTAAATTAAGGTTGGGGGTTCTTGCACTATAAAATTGCAACTTTTGTTTAGTCATGCTCCATCAGGAGCTCTCAAGATGTTTTCTCTAAGGCTAAATTTTTATACTTAAGATATTTTGTGAACAAAGTTAAAAAGACTAGAACTATCCTAAGGAAGATTCTGACTTTTATGACAAGAGTTTAAACATGACATGATCGAGAGTCATTCATGGAATTATCTATTTAAGAGTAAAACACATTCTAATTTCCTACAAATTCAAATCCTATTTTATGTGCTAGAAAAGTAAATCTATTTCACTTGCAAGAAAACAAAATCTATTTTACGCTTGCAGAATTTGAAATCTACCCTAATAAACATTAAAACAAACTAGATTCCATGAGTAAGTCCAATAGAGTCTCTGTCCTAATCTTGGTTCCAAGTACCATCAATATTAACAGTTGTTATGAAAGTGAAATGCATTAATGAATGAAATTAAGCAAAACTATTAAACTGATATTTCTAACAATGCATTAATTTATAAATGTGCTATTGCATAAGAATAAACAACTACATTTTTTGCAATCAATTTTCAACTTTCTACAACTATTGTAATTGAACAGAAATAAATGTAATATAATTAATGCACAAAACTGAAATAAAAATAAAATCAAACAAAGATCACCTCCCTTCGGTTGAGTGGGCCCTACTCTTCCTCTGGTGGGATCCGTAACACATACACTCTTAGATCAACTTTGGACTTTCATTGAAATGAACTTCTAGAAGGAAGTAAAACAAGTTTGAAGATTACAAATGCAAGACTCTAAATTGCTGGCTAACTATCTAACTAGCTTTTATCTAACTAGCTTTTTGCTGAAAAGTGATGGAATATTTATACATATCCTTATTTGAATTCAAATACAAAGTTACTTGCTTAAACAGAGTAATAACTAAAGACTTAACTGAAGAAAACTTTACGCTACACTTAATGACTTCAAATGGGAGTTGAAGTTTAAGGAAATAGTTGATGAAATAGATTCAGAGGAAATCGGGAGCATCTTTCCAATTGGAGTGATCAAGAGTGACCATCATTCACACACTGGCTGATTTGGAATTTATAACTCCTTGTCTGCTAATTAATTTTAAAGACATTTGAAAATGTATCCAAGAAAATAGAACAAAATATACCAGTAATCATCCTAAATATTCGACCATTCATTCATAATAATCATCACAAGTAAAACATTTAATAATAAAGTATTACTTCTAATATACTTTCTAATTAGCGGAATATAAAAGTATAAAGGAGTAAACATGCATGTATAATAAGATCTGCCACCAAGCACATTAGTTCACAAAATATTAAAAGTTTTTAAGCAAAAAATATAATTAAAAGTATCATGATTTAAGTTCATCACCCATTTCATGATATCCTATTGGATTTAAATTAATTTGAATGCACACCAATGATGGCGACATTGCGGACCTTATTGACCAAAGTGATTCATTTGAAAGTGTCAATGATTTTCTTAAATTGAAACAAGGTTGTTACCATGCAGAGTAATACCTCTTTGAAAATTAAGATGAGATCCTTAAATTTATTTTAGAGTTAAAAGAAAACATTCTTGAATAGCATACTCATAATGATTTGACTATATCATTATCCAAGAACCTTTAAATGAACATGGCACTATCATTAATCACAATATCAATGGACAAGAGAAACCTTTGTTAGAAAATCCTAAATTTTCCCATGACCATAAAGGAAAACTATCTATTATAATTTTGTAGATCCCAACAAAATTATGAGTGACCAAGTGGAACTTATTATACATCATCTAGAAAACTTGGAACACATATGCCAAGTATTTTCAAATAGAAAAATAATTAATCATGATGTCAAATTAATTTTACCCAATCATCAAAGTCATTATCAACCCCATCATTTTTTAGGAATGGGAAAAAAACAAAACCATCATACAAGGATTAAAACCAAGATCCAAAAATCAAAATAAGAAATACACATTTGATGAGTTAAGTCCATATGTCTTTGACTAGTCTATGTTGGAAAATCATTTCCCTCCATATTTTGAAATCACAAAATTCGACAAGTATAAAGAAAACAAAGAAGATGAAACAAGCATGGAAAGCACAACAAATAAGGTATAATAAAAATGTTTGAAATGTAAAATTGCTAATATAATTTAAAAAAAGGTAAATGTGAATATACTGATGTCAATATGCATGTCAAAAATATAGGTGGTCTAACCTTTTCCCTATAATTATTTTAATGTCTCTTGTTACACATTTGGAAAGTTTTCTTTTATTTTATCTTTAACCTTAGCATGGGTTCAATTAGTACCAATCTCTTTATGAACACCATTTTCAATCATATTATTAGCATCGTCAAGCATGAGGGTTATGGGTTTATGTGTACAATCTTAAAAATATCCATTTGCCTAATTAACAGTAAGGTAACTTGATATAATGTCATTAAAGTTATTCCAATAACATATATAGATGCTCTTCCAATGCATGAAATTTCTAAATTTATTAAGTTGTAGGTATGCATGATGGTCACCTATAAGTACATCCTCAATTCTCCCATTAATGATATTGAATCATAGAAAATAAAGAAGGGTCACAAATATATTGATAAAAAGGGAGCATTTTGATACAACATAATTTACATACAGTAGCTCACATAAATATAGAAACAAGGTAATGACGCATGAAGAACACTTGGATTTCAAAATTTCGAAGTAAAACATCCCAAAATATGTGTTTAATCTCACCATCACATAATTAAGATAGCATATTAGTAGCTAAGGCTAAATTTAAAATATAATCCTAAATTGGATCTTGTTCATTTTTACTATATGAGTTGAGCAATATAAGTTTGAGGAAATGAATAAAAGATTATAAATAAATGGTAACTTGAACTTGATGAAAGCACTTTATCAAATAATTGATCCTCATGAAAATAAGGGAGAAACATAAGAGTATTATAAACATCGTAGTAAATCACCTCTACCATCATAATGTTTATAACAAGGCTCCATTAATCAATCCAATGAAGGATAAGTCAAAATTAGCATATACCAAAATGATTTTGTATTACTCTTGTAGTTTTATCTTATGATTAAACTATTTGTGCATAAGTATCAATAGACTACTCTATATTGTAAACCCTAGTGATGAGGCAATTAACATAATCTAAAATAAGTTGATCAAGATGTCCAATATTGTCACATGTATGCCTCATGGCAGGGGTACAAAAGATGTATTGTCGACCAATGACATGTTGCCACATATATACTGGCTCGTAAAATTATAAATCATCACTAAGTTGTTCTTCATCCTTAGGTATTTCTAAATCATGTGTAAGATTGGATATAGGAGGAGGTATGTCACAAGTTCTCAAATAAATTCCATGTAAATACGTGAATAGATCCTAGAGAAGTCTCTATTAAAAAATATTTTATCATGCTAATGTATAAAAAGTCAATCTATTCCACTAATGATAGAACACTAGAAAGAGAGTATTGAAAGTTATGAGTAAAATATAGCCTGAGACCAATACTGAAGTGATCTATGAAAGAATATGACAAAGCATGGAAGGATGTAAAAGGTACACGACATTAAGAAAACTATTATTGATTTCTATCAATTAATTATGACCATAGACATGTACCTGACTACTATAATCATATATTAAGAAATAATATGAATATGAAAATGGCCTAGAATATAGTTTTTCATCTTAATTGTGACTAAGTGAATCTATCAAAAGTGTATAAAAATTATGTGTATTGTGTCGAGGAATATCATCATGAAACAAGGAGCAATCCATACCATCATAGAAGTATCACTAGAATCTAACAATACTAAATATATAATTCATAGACTTGTAATGTGTGAAAATGGGGTTCATTAGTCTAGACATGCAAACTAGGAATCAAACAAATTCATATCAAAATGCATTAAAGAACAATCAATAGGTCCAACTCCAGACCCTTGGGAGAGCTAGGAACTATGATTAGTTATTCTCTTTTGGGTTTTGATATGATTGGATGAGATAAAATGAGAAAATGCAAGAACTTGATATAAATATGCATATTTTGTAATTATGAGCATTAATAGTAACCTACAAAATAAATATGCAAATTTTAAAGATAGATCTAGAAATAGAATTTTGAAAGGAACCTATGCCTACGATTTGAGCTTGAAAATGTTATTCTATGTGGCTAAGTGCTACTATCCTGAAGATGTGTGATGCAAATTTAGTAAATAAATTCTAGATCAAGATTCCCTATAGATCATCTCGCTAAAATTTCATCAAAAAAGTGTTAGACATTGTAGCTAAGCTATATTTACTATGGGTTTTTGCTTCTTTAAAGTTTGAATCTATTCATCTCAATAAGGACTTGACAAATATGTAATCCAAAATTTTCAAATTTGAATCCTACACACACAAAAGAGAGGAAAATATTGTTAGGATATATAGGGGAATGCTTAAGTCAAACCATGGGAATGCTTAATTCTGCACCGAGGACACCACAACAGAATGGTATCGTAGAGAGAAACAATCGATCAGTTGTTGAAGCTACTAGGACGATGTTGATACAAGGTGGTGTAGCGAAAACTTTTTGGAGAGAAGCTATCAGTACAGTTGTCTACACTATGAACCAGATTCTGATAAAGAGAGGTAAGGACAAGACTCCTTATGAATACTAGTATGGTAGATCACCTAATGTTAGTTATTTCAAGATATTTGGAAGCAAATGTTTTATTAAGAGAGGTGATTATGTTAGCGAATTTGAGGCTATAAGTGATGAAGGTATATTTCTTGGTTATTCCACCAAGAGTAAGGCCTACAAGTGTTTTAACAACTAGACATAGAGAATTATTGAGAGTGTTGATGTTTGAGTGGATGAATATCCTAAAGTCTCAGAGGGAACCAGTTTGGAGAAAAAGGATGAGGGTCCTTGCATTCTATTTTTGGAACCAGAAACTGTGAAACCTGAAACCGGTAAAGCAAATACTGATGTACCAGTTCAACCGAAACAGATAAGTTCAAAAGAAGATGAACCTGAAGATAATGATCATGTTATTCTGAGATATGTGAGACTCAATCACAATCCTAAACAGATTATTGGAGATAAAGATCCTGGAGTACTAACCAGAAGAAGAATCAGAGAGAATTCTTGCATGATCTCCACTATTGAACCAAGAACTACTAAAGAAGCATTTGGTGATGAACATTGGGTTAAAGTTATGGAGGAGGAACTAGATCAAATTGAGAAGAACAACACATGGACCCTAGTACCCCGACCGGTAAATAAAAATGTGATAGGTACTAAGTGGGTATTCAGGAACAAGTTGAATAAAGATGGTGTTGTAGTTGGCAACAAACTTAGGTTGGTTTGCAAAGGTTATGCACAAGAGGAAGGAGAAGATTATGGTGAAAATTTTGCACCAGTGGCAAGACTAGAAGGTGTTAGAACTTTACTTGCATTTGCAGCACATAAGAAATTCAAGGTATACCGGATGGATGTTAAGTCAGCATTTTTGAATGGGATACTGGAAGAAGAAGAAGTATACATTGAGCAACCAGATGGTTATGCTTTGACTGGTGAGAAAGACATGGTATGCAGATTGCATAAGGCTTTATATGGATTAAAGAAGGCACCAAGAGCATGGTATGAAAGGCTTCATACACATCTGATGAAGATAGGTTTTCTGTTAACCAGTGATGATATCAACATATATCTCAAATCTGAAGGAGATAAAATACTGGTGAGTGAAGTATTTGTAGATAATATCATATTTGGAGGTAATGATGATATGAGCAATGATTTTGCAAATGAAATGAAAAATGAATTTGAAATGTCTCTAGTGGGGGAAATAAAAAATTTCATAGGCTTGCAAATACAGCAAATGAAGAATGGTATTTTCATCACACAGTCTAAGTATGTGAAGGGGGTTTTGAAGACATTTGACATGAGTGACTGTAAACCAGTTGGGACACCAATGGTTACAAGTTGTAAGTTGTCTAAGGAAGATGAATCCACATATGTTGATGAGAACGAATACAGGTTGATGATTGGAAAATTGCACTATGTTGTTCACAACAAACCAGATATAGCTCATGTAGTTGGCCTAGTTGCTAGATTCCAAAAGAATCCTAAGGAAAGACATTTGATAGTAACCAAGAGGATTTTTAGATATTTGAAAGGTACTGTTGACTATGGATTATGGTATCCATATAGAGGAAATTTTGACTTGAAGGTGTATACAAATGTAGACTGGGCAAGAAATGTTGATGACCGGAAAAGCACAACCGGTGGAGCATTTTTTCTTGGAGGAAGACTTGTTTCATGGAGTAGTAAAAAGCAGAGTTTTACTTCACAATCTACTGCTAATGCTGAGTATGTTGTAGCTTACATGAACTATACCCAGGCTATCTGGATGAGGCACATTTTGGAAGGTTTTAAGATGAAGATTTCAGAACCTGTAAAGATTTTATGTGATAATACAAGTGCCATAAATATTTTCAAGAACCTTGTTTTGTACGCACAAACCAAGCACATTGAATTGAAGTATCATTTCTTAAGAGAAAAAATGCAGAGTAAAGATGTGATCTTGGAGCATGTTTCTACCAAGGAGCAACTTGTAGATATCTTTACTAAACCTCTGCCTAAGACTACTTTTGAGTATCTTAGAAGTTAGCTAGGGGTTGTACCACTTCATGAGGTCAGTTGAGCATGATGTAGATTACATCAGTCCTAGAGATACTTGCATAATTTTACTGCATGATTGATGTAGGAGTGGAGTTATTCCACAGGGGGAGCATCAAGTTGCAGGTTGTTGATGCTGAATAGTGAAATTTGACATTGCATGTTTTACTTTCAATTTGGCATTGTTGTCAAAGGGGGAGAATATCTATGTGATTTGTATAATGACAGAGAGAAGGAAGACAAGTTGAAGACAAAGTGAATACTTGGTAATGTAAACCAGGATTCCTATTCACAATCATAGCAATCAATGGTATTGATATTTGTATTGCCATCAATGCCAAAGGGGGAGATTGTTGGAGTTTGCATGAAGATTGCATTAATGATATATTATGTTGTCATTGATGTCAATTAACCGATAATAATGATATTGTTGATATTGTTGTTATGATGTTTTGTAACTGGTAGGAAAAGCTAGTGAAGGAAACTGTAACCGGTAGGAAGAGTTTGTGGAGTGAACCGGTATTGTTATATATTGGAGAGTTGAACCGGTAAACCCTACCTGTTGTTTTGTTAAACCGTAACTGATTAAGTTTGGTGAATTGGTTATATTGGTTTATGATCTGATGATGAGCGGTAATGATAATGACACGTATGATTATTGTATGAAGAGAGTTTCAATGTGATTTTGGCGCGTTGATTGAAATGTTTTTTATCTAGAGAATGAGCAAAGTATATTGCATGTAATGCAAAGCGTGTGATGAGTTACTGAGTTTGATGATGCGGTGATCAAGAGGCGATCGAGGCTTTCTAGATTGATGTGTAGAGATTGCTATGTAATCCAACGGTCATACTTGAACCGACTTGTTTGTAATCTCTATGAGAGAATTAGTTTTTTATTGTGTTACCAACCTAATTGATTTGTTTATAAGGTCGATGAATTGTTTAGTTTTAGTGTTGGCAAATTTTTAGTTAAGTGTGTGATTGACGAACCAGATTATGTATCTACAATTTGAGTAAAGGCAGATAGGAGCATGAAAAGGATTTGAACCAACAAGTGTAGTGTTATTCAAACAGATCAACAAACTCCTGTTGTTTTCTAACAATTACAACAGATTGAAATCCCTTAATCAGGTAAGCTCTAACAAGCTTGGTGCTATTCAAATCCTCTAACAAGGTGATCCATTAGCTTGGATTTCAAATCCTCTACCAAGATTACTCCTTATAGGGTATTGCTTCTAACAAGGCATTTGTAGTCAATCCCTTAACCAGTGGTCCCTAACATGATCTTTTCTTAACAAGACTTTTGTAAAACCTTTAACAGGCTTGGCTCCTAACAGGGCGAACTTTAGAAGAGTTCAAATAGTTATCTTGTGAGTCTCATCTCACCGTGGTTTTTCTCATTTGGGTTTCCACGTCAAAAAATATTGTGTCAAGTGGTGAATGTTTTTGTGGTTATGATTTTATGGTTGATTTGCTTAACTACTTAATCCACTTTGATAAGTCATGATAATCGGAAGCATTGTGAAATGAAGTTTTACTTATATCAGTAAAAGCATTTGGATGTTTATGAGTTTGAAGTTGTTTACTGTTAGTTTGTTGTAACAGTCAACTGGTTTATCTTGAGGGTTTTTATCTTGACAGGGGTATTGCATTGATAGTTCTAAGTTTACTTTGAGAGATTGATTTTGAGGTTGGTGAAGTTAGTGTCAATTTTGCTATCTACTCATTCACCCCCCATCTCAGTAGTTGACCGTATTATTATTCTTTCATCATACCATCAAGCTGTAATATATAAGATGTAGAAAAATATCATTATACTATTCATCATGTGGAAGCAAAAATAATGCATTAAAATCACATGAACCCATGGACATGGGACAAACATGAAATGCAAAAGATATATCATCAAAAGATAAAAATATCATGCTTGGGTGATGGAGGTGAGATATCATCAATAACCATCACACTAAATGTATTTGTACACTAGTATAAATATGGCAAATAAATGACCAAGTGACAAACTTTTAGTCACGACAAGTAAAAATAACCAAATTCTAGTCATTTTTTGCAACACAACTATAAATGACTAAATAAATGACTACTTTGGTCACTAAGTAAGAAAACACAACTAAATAATTAGTCACACAAATAAAAATGACTAAATAAATGACTAATTTGATCATTGAAAAAAATACACAACTAAACATTAGATTTATGCTTGAACAACAATTTTTTATGTGTGAATATACACCTACATATACATATACACATACATATATGTATATATATATACACATATGTATATGTATATACACATGTATATATACATATATATGTATAAATGTATATGTATATGTATATATATGTATGTATGTATATGTATATATGTATATACATATACATACATATATGTATAGATGTATATATACACATATATATGTATATAACCTATCTAGATTAAAAATGGATGCGTCTATTCTGGTTCGAAAACGGACTTGTCGTACCAACGACATGCATCAACATACATGTCTGAGACATGCATACCACGCCAACTTGCCGCAGTGGCCGGACCCACGATATGTGACGTGGAGTTGTCGTTGACTCGCTGGTTTCAATCCTCAGGCCCCACGCAAAATTACGTGGACATGTTGGAGGACGATCACGGCTCGCTTCATGGTTACCGACGGTTTTTTGTGCATAACACGCACATTAAAAGCTACAAAATAAAAAAACCGTCGACAAATGAAGAAACCGCGTTCGGACAGCATACTGACGAGGCAGACTAACACGCGAACAGAAAAATTGTTGTTTGAATGTAGAGCAAGTTTATTGTTCAAGGGCGGATTTGAGCACTGTTTGAGGGCAGACTTCTGCAGTTTTGTGTGTCGTGTTGCGGCTTGGGCTGGAGGCATAACGTGGGAAAAGGCACACTAACGCACGAACAAAAACTTTATTATTGAAGCACAGCGCAAGTTTATTGTTCAAAGGCAGATTTCACCACGGTTCAGGGTGGATTTCTGTAGTTTTTTGTGTCGTGATGCAACTTGGGCTGGACAAGCGTTTTGTGGGAGCAACAAGGCGTGAGGTATGTTGAAATCCACCTATATAACTCGAATATTTCATGTTTCGCAAAGGTTAGGTTATCATTTGCGAGCTATGATTTGGATTTTGTGTTTAAAATCAACACGGTTTGCATTTTTTGTTTGCACAAAAAACCATCCCATTGCCTGTATAACTCGAATATTTGCCTGTTTTGGAGCCAGAATAGACGTGTCCCATCGTGTTAGGGTTAGAGACGGCATGAGACGCATCTATTTTGGCCCCAAAAAACCTTACGACTTGACTAACAAGCAATGTTAGTCCCCCCTTTTGAACCATAGGTTTTCGATTGGATGGCTGAGATTGCGCTAGGGTTAGAAGTCGTTAGAAACTGCATTAGTGCCAGAATAGACATAGCCATGTTAGAAGCCACGTTGATTGGTCGCATTAGGGCTAGATTTAGAACATATAGCGTTATCATCATTTCGTGGGTTAACATGTTGAGCTTAATCCGCGAAGTAGTGAACCAGCTGGGTCTATTAACGCAAATTTGCGAAAGCGCTTAAAACTGCATGAGTCGCAATAGTGAATAGGTGGGACTAACACACGATGTTAGTCCCATCTTTGTAACCATAGATTTTTGATTGGATGGTTGGGATTGGGTTAGAAGCCACGTTAGGGTTAGAAGTCGCGTTAGGTTTTCGATTGGTCACGTTAGGGTTAGAAGCCGCGAACACAGGTCGTGTTAGTTATAATCGCGGTTTTGCGGGTTAGCAGTTTGGGCTTAACCCGCGAAGTAGCGAAATGGCGAAATTCGCAAGCGGCTGTATTTATTCACGCGAAACTACGAAAGCGCTTAAAACTGTGTGTGAGTCACAATCGTCGTCTAGCAGGTGGTTAGATGGTTTGACTCATGAAGTCGCGAAATTACGAAAGCCCATAACAACCCATGTTAATCACAATTGTTGTTTCACGGTGGTAGAGAATATGTTTAACAGGTCATGCACGAAAGTGTGAAATCACCTAACACGATGTGTTAGTCGCAATCGTTGTCTCATGGGTCAACAGATGCATTGACCCATGAAGTCGCAAAATTGCGAAAGCGTATCACACGCGGTGTTAGTCTTCATCGTTGCTTCACGGTAGTAGAGAATGCATTGAAGAGTTCATGTCCGAAATTGCGAATGAGAACAACACGGCATGTTAGTCGCCATCGCCCTCTCACGGGTCAACAGATGTTATTGACCCGTGAAGTAGCAAAATTCTGAAAGCGTACTCACATCGTGTTAGTCGAAATTACTGCTTCACACTAATAGAGAATGTGTTTAACAAGTCGTGTGTGAATATGCGAAATCACCTAACACGGTGTGTTAGTCACAATCGTTGTCTCGCGGATCAACAAATGGCATTCACCCGTGGGACGCGTGTATTCTAGCTCCAAAACGACAATACAGATTGACTAACACACGTGTTAGTCGCACGTTTTACACTCTTGATTTTGCAATAAACGACTGCGATTGACTAACACGTCGTTATCACGTTGTACAAAAAGTTCATTTTGGAGCCAGAATAGCTTCGGCCTCACCCGTCAAGTCACGAAATTGCGAAAGCGCATTACACACAGTGTTAGTCCTCATCATTGCTTCGCGGTAGTAGAGAATGCATTGAAGGGTCATGCGCAAAATTGTGAAAGCGCTTAACGCACCCTTTTAGTCGACATCGAAATGAATTTTTTTATTAGTTGTGTGCATATGATGAATCCAAGATCTTCGTAGGAGAGGGGGGGGGCGGGGGGGTATAGGGGACATGGATAGGTGTAAGTGTATAAACACCCTAACAGACTATGGTGCAGAATATGCGACAAGTACTTAGATTCTAGAAGGAGATGAACTTAGTTATTAGAAAGCACTAAAAAATTAACGCATAGCTTGATAAAAATTGAAATAATTTATAGACGTCGTTGTAAGTCTGACAAATTCGCTTGTCCGTTTTGGAATTACAGGTATCTCGAATTGAAATCTGGAGGCCAACATTTCTTTACAGACAAGCAAAACACAAGTCGCATTTTGGGGAGGAATAACCGATGATAGGTTGATGAACCTGTTCATCTATGAAGACAACAAATTCTTTTCCGTGGTGAAGTTAATCCTTGGACCTGAGTATCTAGATGATGGACGAAGGTATAGAATGAATTCAAACATAGTGTCTATGTTTATGGCATGGTGTCTGGAGCTCCGACCTGTTGTGAAAGTCAAAGAAATCATGAACAAGTGTGTCAAGAATGAATGGCTAGGGGGAATGGAAGGTCTATTGGGTTTGGCACGAGACATGGACGGATTTGATAGTGTGGACGGAACATGGATTCATGTGAAAAAATCCACTCCTCCCTTGCGACTGTTCTTGCTCTGGAGCGCCACATTCAATAAAGAGGCGAGAAGAAGTGTAGCACAGGATGGAATGCATACTATTGTGGAATACATTGAGACGGTCAATGTCTGGCAAGTCTGTGTGGACATGGAAAAATGGGAACCTTTGTCGGAATATAGAGAACTTGTACAGTGAACGGTTCCTGCACGCACAAAACGACGAGGTCGATCGGCTGGACGAGGAAGAGCTAAGCAGGGTCATGTGTTGCAATTCGGAGAAGGCTCTAGCAGGGAGACAGAAATGAACCAAGTGAGGAACATGGAAGTGACAGATGTGGAAGAGGGCATGGTGATTGTTCACGTGGAGTAGTGAGATGGAACATACAACCTTTTTTGAACCAAGGACTGTTTTTTTTAAATGTTTTTCAATGTGTTATGTATGGATTGTTATGTATACCAGCTTCAATAGTGTAGTCGACTAGCCGTGGAGATTTTTCTTTTAGAATGTAAACATTTTCAGAATTAATATAAAATATAGTTTTATCGAACAAAAAAAAATTGTTGACAGCAACTGATACTCTTATCGTCCCTATTTGGAAATTGTTCGATAAGAAATTTGAGCATTTCATTATATATGGTGAAAAAAATATGTTTTTGATTGTATGTGCATGAAATTGTTCTATAACATCAATTTCAAGCATTTCATTATATATGACTGCAAATAAAATCAAATTCTTCTATCACAAATTTGTGCCCAAATTTGAGCTTCTATTCTTGCTCGATAAGAAATTTGAGGATTTCAATATATATGGTGAAAAAAAAAAATTGTTTTTGATTCTATGTGCACGAAATTGTTCTATAACAAATTTGAGCATTTCAATATATATGACTAAAAATAAAATTAAAATCTTCTATCACAAATTTGTGCCAAAATTTGAGCGTCTATTCTTGCTCGATAAGAAATTTGAGCATTTATATACAAACGGTGGAAAAAAAAAATGTTTTTTAATTGTATGTGTTTGAAATTGTTCTATAACAAATCTGAGCATTTCAATATATATGAGTAGAAATAAAATTAAATTGTTATATAACAAATTTGTGCCCAAATTTGAGTGTCTATTCTGGCTCCAAAATGAGACAACACAAAACAGACTGAGTAACACGCAGGTTAGTTGCATGTTTGACACCACAGATCTTGCACTGAACGGTTGGGATTAACTAACAGGATATTGTAAACCTACGAGTAACTTGGGTGTTAGCATTTTTTTATGACTAAAATACTCCACTATTTAATTTGTAGAGCGTGTTATTGAGAACAATTCACAGCCACAGTGTATAATGTGAGACTAATCTGCGTGTTATGCAAACCACGGATGTGTCTATTCAGGATCCCAAACGACAATACGACCAGACTAACCTGTCGCTAGCACATTGTACAATTCGACCATTTTGGAGACAGAATAGACAAAACCCACTAAACTTTATCAAGACTTTTGTATGTCTATGATGTTTGGACACCTCAAACAATTTGCATGCACAACTCGTTCATGAATGGTTTGGTTTTTGTCATGAATACAATGATTTCAATATCAAAGTATAATATGATTTTGAGATGAATTGCTTTTGATTGTTTGTACATGAATAACTCGTTTCAATATGATTCTAAGTTGCGGTTGACTGACTGTGGATGTTTATTGTTGATAATGTCTCTATCTCTGTCCGATATGTACAGGAATAGGATGGGAAAACACCAAAAATGGCAGGACATTATGGTATTGGAAGTTCAAAATGTTGGTGAAAGTTTGCGTCATTTCTCTTCAAGGGATATTCAGTGGACACCAATTTGTCTCAAAAATGATTCAACGACAAACCTTTGTGCATCGATTCCACTCAGTAGATTGGATGCATTCATCACAGGGGAATCGTTGCGTGAAGGTGTTGAAACCAAATTTATCTGAAAGGGGCACACTGAGCACGATAGTGATGTGCACAACATGCATACAACAAAGATGTACAACCAGTTAGTACACACATTCTTTCCTATTCTTTGTCTACATTTAATGACATTACGACTCTTGCTAATAATAGAACAATTATTTTTGAAGGTATTGGTGTTCATATGGAACAGAAGACAATAGGAAAAAGTCATTGAATAAGAAGCACGATCGGACATATCAAAAAAAAAGAGGTTGTACATGCCACTTCATTGTTAAGGTGTTATATGGTAGGCCAGATTTGGCCATCTTGACATTGAAGCAACTGTTGCATGTAAACAAGAATGGTGAATCTTGTCATGCCGTGGATGATACCAGCAATGACCTGTGCTCTCAATTTGCACCAAACGTTTCAGATGAATGCAAAGCATATAGAGAGAGGTTATTGTTGATGGATGTCAGCATTGATGCTATTAAGGATAAACATCTTGATGATCCCATTTTTCGTGACATGTTGAAGAAGAGAGATCCATTTGTCACACGCAAGGATGTTATCAACGCGGTGACAAAGATCCATTCTATTTGGTCATGAAAGCATGTGCACAATGCCACTAGCATCTTAGAATGGAAAAAATAAGATGAGGCTATTTTCTTTTTTTTCCAGCAGCAAGAAGGTCCCGACACACCTTTCATTATGAGAATACAAACGTCTTGGATGCTTGACATGATGGTTAGATTCTCGCATAACTCAATCATCTTAATGGATTCAACATTTGCAACAAACAAATACGAGGTAAGTCTCCTCCAACTTAACCTGTTTTCAAGCAGCCCTTTTGATTTGTGGATGCTCATGATCTTCGTGTTTGTTTTTTAAAATAGTATCAATTGTATTTGTATCTTGTTTTCGATGAGCAGCAAGCAGGAGTGCCTGTCGCATGGGCTGTGACATCGAGGAACAAGATCGAGGACATTCATGTGTGGTTGATGGAGTTGCGGAGACGAGCAAAGGAAAAGAGGCCTGATTGGAGGATCAATGCATTTATTACAGATGATGCGAGTGTAGAGATTCATGCGATAGAGTAAGTGCAAGAATGAAATGTTTGTCTACATCAAATCAAACATTATGATATGCTGGTCTACATTTTATTTGAAATGAGCAGGCTCAATTAAACGTTTTGTTCGTAACAGGAGTGTTTTTCAATGTCGCATCATAATTTGTATTTGGCACGTGCATCAAGCATAGTTGAAGAATGTGTACAAGTATGCAACGAAGGATTCATGTGAGCATAGTCACAGAAAGTGCAACATATAATGATTCATGTGATCATTATCATCAAGGATGCAGTCCAAGAATGACAAGTATTAAAGTCTGCAATAAGTGGTAGGTAGTCACATAGCAGCAAGAGGCTTCATACTTGCAGAATTAATTTTGGAAGAGAAGATCTTTGAATGAGTTCGCAGACACAAAAGATTGATCACCGTGGTATGTTTATCAACATAGAGAAGAAAGGATGAGTTAAGCCTTTGAGCTACAGTCATGACAATAAACTTAATCCCTAAGCATTCAGAGCAACTTCAAAGTGATTAAAAGGAAAATATTCCTTAAGGCAGTGAGAGGAGTTCATAGAGAATCACAAAAGATAGTTATCACAGTCGTAGGACTACCATGAACCAATACATAGTCTCAAGGAGCAAGTTAGACATAAAGGATGTAAATCATGAATAGTACAAAGGAGTCAGAAAATCTCAGAGAAATCATCAACAAAGAAGCATAATGAAACCTTGAAGGTATACACAGTCATAAGAAGACATCCTCAAATGCAGTCACAATATTAAAAGGAAGATATAGTTGTTCAAAAAGGCCCAAACAACATTTCTTATTGGCAAGACAGTGCATCAATCCTAGAACAAGGGTTTGGTGACAAGGGGGCCTAAAAGAAGCCATCAATCATAGAGTATAGTTTGAGACAACATGTATGGTGCATGATGACTGTGCTTCATCAATATTATAGAGAGAATGATAGCTACAACAACCCCAACACAATTATTTAGTTCATTATCAAAAGGACAATAAAGACAAAGATGGAAGAGATTCTTAGAAGGTTTTTGTGGTAAACCAAGGTTTAGGAATAGATCAATGAAGTTTTTTTATTAAAGAGAGGTCAATCATTGTCATAAGCACTTAGAGATCAGATCTTGAAGACAGCAAGCATCCATTACAGTAAGCTTTACCATGGTAAACAATGATATCACAACCCCTAAGAGTACAATCAAAAGATATTGGCATCACTAAAAGATGTATTTTAATTACAAATAGTGGTAAGGGAAAGAGATCTATAGGCAGTTAACAAATATCAAAGTGCAGTCACAAAAGTACTAAGAATCAAGATCATAGTCCTACATAAGGGCGTGACAATACAATGTATAAAGCAACATAAGCAACATAGTGAAATCACCAAAGTTCTCAGGCACCATAAAAAGCAACAATCACTATCATTAGAAGCTATGAAAAGATCAATCATACAACTCCAAAAAGAAACACACGGGCCAAAAGGGTTAGACAGTCAAGGATAAAGATTAATATGCTCTTGGGCATGAATAAGCAATAACGAGATGCACCCTTGAAGTTTCCTTTATTTGCATCATTATTCAGATTTGATTAATGAATGTGTAGGGTATTTTGTAAAGAGTTAGATATGTGCATTATCATTACAGTCTGCTACAAACAGAGGAAACAGTCATAGTTAGAAGAAGATTGTATAGGGAGATTTCAGCCCTAAGACAAAACGAACACAAAGGACTCCAAAGATTCATGAATATTGCAAACTCGAAGCAGCATCATCTTCCAAGAAACAATCACGTGAAAGCAGTCTTCAAATCCATGAGAGGCCCACAACTAGTATATAAGATAGACAGTCACTATAGAAGCATCAAGCACAGTAAAGAGTAGTCTCAAATGACTGTCATAGTGTCATCATATATCACAAGCAGCCCTGATTTAGAAGACAATCCGTATGCATATGGATAGTGATTATATTTGGTCAAAGGGCAAGGTTTTCAAGTTTAAAGGACAATGACCAATGCTTACTAATAGTCATAGAAGACATGGCCCAATCCAAAAGAGTCATTACAAACTCCAGAGCAATAGTCTTTATAGACACAGCAGCAGTCCTAAATGTGCATTCAAACACAAATCTGAACCAAAAAGTCATGATAGCAGGGGTCACAAATATCAGTTAGGGAAATGAAGAACGAACAGCTCCATTCCAAGGCAATGAAGTAACAGTCACAAGACAATTAACTTCATACATGGATGTATGCAGACTTCCCTGAGTAAGGTTTTTGGTTTCAACAGTCATTAGACCGTCTAAGGTAGGAAAGAAGAGATTCTCAGGGACAATAAGAACAAAGGAAACATGATAGGAAAAAAGGTATCTGTCAAATACTAGGGATGATAACTGCTTATTAAGATATAACTTTGTGTAATCACAAGGAGGGTGAGCATGCGTTTTGATGTCTCTATCAGTCCTATGCAAATATAGAAGATATCAATTTCAATGAAAAGACATAGTGCACATACTCAATGTCAACACAAATTGACAGTCATCCATAGGAGCATATCAGTGATGAGGTAGCAATCCATCCAGGATAGTCCTGAGGACAAACAAATTAAGGAAAAGGGGTACTGTATGTATCAAAAAATAGACCGATGATAATTTTGACAGAGGCAAACCCTGTTTTAAAAATCAAATGGAGGGGCCAATAAATACATCAAGCAAAGGTGAATACAGTTCCAAGACAAAGGCATTCTTCCAAACAATAATCAAAGCAACATTTGTCAAATCTATACAAAGAAGAGATTTAGGAGTGTCAGAGAAAGACCAAGAGCATGGTTATTAATCACTCCACAGTCAAAATACGCAGAGGTCATGAAGAAGTATGCAGGCCAAGAAATGGCAAGAAGGATAATATGCACAATTCAAAGATATCACCGAATCTCAATCATAATAGCAGAGGGTAGATCTCAAAAGAATATTACATTCACAAAGAATAGAAGTCCAAAAGGGAAAATAACTTCATGAGCAACATAGGGCCATTGAGGATAATGAATAGAAGTAGCCCTAGAGCTTAGCAATATAGAGTAATCTCAATAAGAGCACTCTTCACTGTCAAAGCAGATCTGAGACAGAGAGTACATAATGCATTAGCTCAATCATACACCCAAAATCAGAAGCCGAGAACATTGCTTTGAAGAATAGTTCAAAGTACAAAGATATTATTTGCAAAAACAACACTGTCAAAGAGGTATGGACAATACTTGTGTCAAAGATGTGATGTGGGTAATGGATTCTTTGAAGCAAACATACTCTTTGGAGCACTCAGAGAAAATGTAGATTTAGAGAAAACAAAGGGGTCTCATAATGAAAATCAGTCCAAAGTGTGAGATACAAAGTAGCCCTTGGATAGATAGTAGTTTGAGGAGATAGAAAATTGGCTAGATGATGCATATAGTAACCATACTAACTGCTCTGAACTGAGAGCTAACTACTGCAAAACTTGTTACAACTATTGTGAAACCTATCAGGAGTCCAAACTAACCTTGAACTATTGGAAACTCTCTTCTTTTCAAGTCTTAAATGCCCCTTGCATTATAATCTCCAACTCTTTTACTTAGACTGATCCTTGAACTAGTTGTATGATAACTTTGATTTATCCTATGATTGTTCTATTTTAGGTTGCATGATCAATGGGCTTGCAAATAAAGGTTGAGCTTTACTTAAGCCTTAGGAGGTGTAGACTTCTCAAAGAATTTGAAATAACTTATCATTCTCCTTTTATGAAATTTGACAAGGCTAATCTCTCTTGTAAGGTCATAGGTTGTTATGATTGCTTCATAGTTGTACCACTCATCCTTAGGACTGCCAAACCACCTCTTGAACCAATTCATATTAGAACTTATGCCTTTTGGGGTGTCCCTTATGCAATTCATAGTATGAATGCTACTTTCTCTAAGAAAGCTTGGAAGCCTCTGATAATTCTAACAGTGGGAAAAGATTTGAGCACCACCTATAGCACCATCTTTAACTGTCACACACAACTCTCTGCCTTGAAACATGGATCTACAAAACCCTATTTACTGTCATTTCTATCAATTTGTGTCCTTATTGTTCATTGTTACTCTCTTATGATTGTGCCATCATCTAACTATGTCTTCTTGACTGTTAGGACAGTAATTTCTCACAAAAATTTGCTTCTATTTATACGACTGTCTTAGAACTCTTTTAACTAAATCAGGGTTTCTTAACATTTAGATATATTCTTTAAAACTTTGTGACTGTGTGTTAAGAACTCTGCTATATGACTGCACTTATTGCAGAGGTTGGCTCCTTGCTTTGCTTTTCTCATGGATAGATTATCGATTTCATAGATTCAGTAATGCAATAGCAATAAGATTTGCCACAATAACACATGTAAGAGTCTATGGGCAGATATCAAAGAGTTTTCAAAATAAGGAGGTAGAGTTTTCCCGTACTCTAGTGTTATGATGTGATCATTATTTCTCATAAATGTAGAGTGTTTACAAGTCTTCAAAAGTTCTTATGACTGATCTGAGGTACTCTTCCCTTTGAAGAGTTGGAATTCATTTATAGTTCTTTTCATTTTTCTTCTTGAAAAATCTTCTATTTTGGGGTTTTAGTTGATTTTCCTGTGTAGAAATCTTTTCATTTCTGTCATAGTAGTGATGTGATAGGTTATAAGCTAAAGAAGAAAGGTGACATGCCTATAATGTTGCAAAAAGACTTCAAAGTAGTAAAAGCCCAGTGTATAAGCAATATACACAAGCAGAGAGACGGTGATAATGATATCAGTCTAGATGGCACAACAATGGCCAGGGTTTAAAGGCAGTAAAAAGATCACATACAAAAGAAAATAAAGGAAACATTGGAGCAGTCCAAATAGACAGTCAAGAACAACTCATGATCAAACTATGACTAGATTTGGAGGCATCCAAACGATGAGAGTGATTTTAAATTTTAATCAAAGGTGAACATCTCCTCAAGATGCAAGAAGACCATGAGACAACTACCATGTCAAAATACAGTCATATTCATTATGACTCTGTGCAGATTTTGACACAAAGATCAGAGATAATACATAAAGATGAGCCATGGTCGAGGAAAAAGTGATGAGCTTCGTAGTGCAGCCAGTAAAGGGTTACTAAAGGTCAAAAGGCTCAGCCATAAGGAGATATTCTTGTTCTTATGAGTAATAAGATGGTTAAAATCATAGTCCATTCAAAGTAAAAAGGCAATGATCGTCCTACATGGTAGAAGCACTCAAGACAATAAACAGTGATGATGAGAGAGGCATTTCTCAGTCCATAATAGTGATCTAAGCAGTTGGAGTAGTGTTGTGATAAGAATCTCAGAACTATTAATATCCAGTGCTTTCAACAATCAATGGGCCATCCACTAAAGCATAAATATTGTCTAACAACAATCATGAGTAGTATTATCCAAGAAAGACATACATTCATGACCATGATGGTTGGAGTAGCCCTCACTCAAAGATGCATGCAAGAATGCAGACAGTCCGGTGCAGTCATAGTTAGACTACTACAATCATGCACATGGAAAAGATTCAAAGATAGTAGATCACTATCCATATGCAAGTGAGAGCCAGTGTAGAGATATCTAAGATTGCATTCTTTTAGAAGGATAAGACAGTAAGAACTCCTTACATAGTCATCCAAAAGCCCAATGGAGTAGCCCAATCATTACAAGCCTAAGTATCAACATGCTTTAGGGTCAAAGACATTCAGCTTCCACAAGAACAGTAAAATACATTGATAGAGGTGATAGTGACTTTCATATTTAAGTAGCCCTGAGTGTTTAACACAAAGCAATTGAAGTAGTCAAAGACTGTCATAACAGTCAAGAGGCATCAAGTTAACAAATGGAGGATAGTAAGCACGGTTTAAGATGTAGAACCAGTCTACCACTAGAATATCATAGATGTACATTGAAGAATCAAGGGAGACCCCAATAGTGTATATTTACATCAACAGACTTGTGCATGAAGATGTAATCATCATGGTTCAAGGAGCAGTACTCCATTCTAAAGCTTGAGTGAGAAACCACAAGGAGCAGTGAAAAGGCTGTGAACACTTGGTGACAACTCTTACAGAACTTCAAAACATATCATTGTTGCAGCAGCGACAATATGGAATGATGATCAAATGATCATAGACAGTAGAGTCTGTCACAGGTTAAAGGAAAGGTTTCATTCACACATCAAGATCAAAATCATGGGGATTGAAGCTGAATATAGAGAAATCAATCAAGGTCACTGTCAAAGCCAAAGTGAACAATGTGAAGATCTTCATAACAGCATTCATTGAAAATATGATTGTCCGGCTCAGAATAAAGAGGTCAAAACAATAATGGACAGAGCAATTGCGATTTGTCAGCCATGTAGGAGTATCACAATTTTATTTTATAACTTCCCATTGTCACACAATCTACTTATTAGCAAAGTATAGTTGACTAATAGGGAATTGCAAACACTATTAATAAATATTATTCAAAATTAAGTTACATTCCTTAATCTGCTTGGTATGCATAGATTTTGGGAATATGTGTTAACAATTTAGGATACTAACACTTGAACATTTGTCATTTGCATTTTAGGTTTCTTGATTTCATTCTGGATAACTACAGTAGTGATCAAACTGAATTATCTTTTACAAAAGCAAACAACACTTGAGGTAATTCTCCAGTCTTTTTATTTAATTTATAGAGCAGGTATTATCAATTTTATAAATTCATAGAAACACAAACTGGAACTTGTAAGAGTTCCCCAAATCTTGTACTAATATGCATTTAGTTGTGTAAGCATGTCTATATGGTTGTTACATGAAATTTTATTTAGTGATATTCTTGTGTGGCCAAGATATATCAGTTGCTCAGATTTCATTCATTAATATTTTCTCTAGAATTAATTTCTTATACTTTTCAGAGCTATTATCCTTAAGCCTTCAGGTTGTACAGGTTGCCAAACATACTAGGAATATTATTTAAGCTTATATACTCTTCCATGTTCAAGTGTTGCAACTGTGACAGATTGCCAATAGTATCAAGGAGAATATTTAAGTTGTCACACCATTATGATTCCAAGTTCCACAACTATGACAGATTGCCAATGGTATCAAAGAGGTTATTTAAGTTGTCACAACATTCTAACTCCAACCTCCTTAATTGTGACGTGTTGCCAATGGTATCAAACAGGGTATTTAAGTCATCAAGCCGTTCCAAGTCCAAGTGTTGCAGTCGTGACAGGTTGGCAATGGTGTGAGGGAGGTTATTTAAGCTATCATGTACCTCCAAATCTAAGTGCTGCGACTGTTACAGTTAAGCCACATATATGTGTATGTGTTTATGAATATCATTTGTATACATATATGTATCTAGATACTCACATATTATACATATACATATATTTAATATGCATATGCATTTTTATATGGATGCATGGCTTAAACAACCATCTCAGTACCATTGGAAATCTTTCACAGTTGTAGCACTTGAATATGAAGGTGTCTAAAATCATAAATAAACAAACGGGTATCATTGGCCTATACTTGGGCCAAATCCTATACATATGGATACAACACTACACCATTTGGTGTTGTAACTGGTTTAGGGTTTATGTGCATATGTGTGTGTGTCTGACTAAGGGAAATCATATGTATACACATGTATATACATATATGAATGTAGATACTCACATTTCATACACATGTATACATGTACATCTATAATACAGTTTTTATATGTATGCATGGCTTAAAAAACCTTCCTGGTAGCATTGGCAATCTATCATATAGTTGTAGCATTTGAATATGAAACAATTTCCTTCCTATTGCATTCTTCTTATGTATTAGAGATGCTATTTAATATTTTGAGCACTCATATTCAAGTACTATAGTGTTGATATTTTCAACATTGTTGGTAGCCTGCTTCTTTCTTGCTTGTTTTTAGTGCTTGTATCTATGGGTTTCTTATGATGATGCATTAAACAATTGACAGAAAATCAAGAATCCAAACTACAAGGGAAAATGGAAGGCTCCTTTCATTGACAATCCTGGTAAGCATTTCTTTATAAATGACATATCATTGGGGTTTCAAATTTTTAAAAGCTTATGGTCTCCAATACTCTAATATCTGACACTATATTGTAACCTTATTGTGAATAAAATTCAAGGATGACCTCGAGCTCTATGTATACCCTAATTTGAAATATATTGGAATTGAGTTATGGCAGGTTCGTATATGCATTTCTTCTTTAAAGTTGTCAACTCAGCCTACTTGCAATGTCTTGGTTGACTTTGAGTAATTGATTCCATTTGACAATCCATGTTCTCCTATTTTCTTGTGCAACAGGTCAAATCAGGAACCTTATTTGATAATATTTTAGTGTCTAATGACCCTGAATATGCAAAGAAGTTAGCAGAGGAGATATGGGGCAAAAACAAAGATGTGAGTAAATCTTCTTGTTTTGAAATTCTCTCTTGTAGATATTTTAGTTGATTGTAGAGCTGGTCATTGTGGATATTTTAGCTGTGTGTAGAGTTGATCATTTGTCATTGAAATCCTCTCTTGTAGATATTTTAGATAGTGATTTGATGTCCTTAAACATTGATTTTTTGTCATCAAATACTTGATTTTGTATTTTGTAGAAATGTATGTTTATAGACTAACACAGGATACGTGGTATAATTATTCTTTAAAGAGTGCTAGCTTAAATGGAAGAGTACCTGCTTTACAAGCAAGAGGATGGCAATTCGATTCCATTGTGCCCTAATATGACTAAATATATGACCAGTTGACGGCAAAATAATGATTAAAATGACTAAATATACTACCAATTGACAACAATTAATGACTAAATAAACGACCAATTAACAACAATCAATGACTAAATTAACGACTAAATCAATGATCAAATCAATGACTGGTCAACAACAATCAATGACTAAATTAACAACTAAATAAATGACTAAATAAATGACCAAATTAATGACTAAATCAATGACCAAATAAATGACCAAATTGATCAATCAAAACAACCAATAAATGACTAAAATAGTTTAGTCATAAATTTGGACGCACGATTAATGACTGGCAATAAACTACTAATGGTCACATGATCAAATTTAGTCATTTATATGCAATTTTTGGTAGTTTTTTAAGTCATATATTGTTGCTTTTGTACTCGTGGTAACACATGATAAATACTTAGTAGGAAGATGTTTTTTAGTATCATAATCCATAGGATCATCATGAATCTCATGTATGAATGGCATTAAATTGTATAATAGGTATTATTGAGAACTAATCAACTCTATGAAGGAAGGAAAAGGAAAATATGAAACATAAAAGAATAAAATAATAATAGAAAACACATTCTTATCCTTATGAAATGTGTCATGAGAATATTAACGATAAAAGAACGATGATTAATAAAAAATAAGAACCTATCCCATTCCAAAATTTATGTGCGAATGTCATCCCAGAAAAAATCCCTAATAGTTGTCATTTTGTAGAATACGTTAGGATGGGAGAGTGGTGTAAAGTATTAAATATTGTGTACCTAAATTTCTTAATCATAAGATATAAGTATACAAATATTAAACCATGGAAAAATATAGAAATAGATGATAGATTAGAGTTATATCAAAATTAGACATATGAGAAAGCCTAGAAAGAAAATAGGCTACCTAAGATTGGTTAGTGTAGCGTCCTAAATTGAAATCCCTTACAATTTGGTCCACATTTGGGCCCTTACCTCAGTGTTCATGTCCCAAAGCCAGACTAGGACCTAATTTTGCTCATACCATTCAATTTTAGCCTCATTTCCACTTTTCACATCACATAGCATCCTTGTTTTGGCCCTTAAATGGGGTAGAACCAGGGCATGGCACCATGGTCCTCAATAGAACCAAGGCGTGGCGCCTTGGTCCTCTAAAAAGGACCTTAATTTGGTCCCTCTTAATGGTCACAATGAGTTGGTGGAATGTGATCTCCATGTCGGCCTATGTTGGAAAATTAAGATGTTTTTTGATGAGCAAGTTTAAGAGGAGGTCCATCCCTCTCATTTCATAACAACAGAGAATCATAAGGCATCTGATCGATCTGTATTCAAACAATCTATCATCCAAGCATTGAAGCATTCGTCACCAAGCATTTCTAGAGATCTTCAAGGCTGCATAATCTTCATTTATCCGTTGTGGAGCAACATTACATAATTCATATGCAAGCATGGGTGTGTATTTAGGGTTTTGTCATGTTCATGCCATTTCATAAAACATATGTGGTTACATTCAAGAAGCAAAGCATCATTATCAGTCATTGCAAATCTGAGGTCTATCTTTCCATTATTTACAGTGACAGATCGATCCCCCATTGGAGTGCGAAAAGCTCGAAGGACCAAGGCGATGGGCAACACATCCAAGTTCATGGCTCAATCTTGCGACTATAGCTTATTGTTTTCGCATTTTCATCTTCATTTCAGCTCATTTACCCTAATTTCAACAATTCAACTTACAAAAGACGATTTATTAATTCACATCATCAAGCCCCGCCCCCCCCAATCTAATCAGAATTCTTAGTCCTAATCCTTGCCATTTTGTGACCAGATCTATTGGATTGGAACCCTCTTATGAATGTAATGGATTTTCTCATAAATTAGCGGTTTCTTCCTTCTATAGCGGAAACCCTAATTTTTCACCATTACAATTAGGTTCCTCAAAATGTAAAGGAAATAATATTTACTTAAAGTGGACCTATGATAATTAAGTAAAGATGGCATTAAACACAAATAATCCTAGATTAAATAATAATAGTTAGAACTAATTAAAATTTGTAAAATTGTAATAACTATTTTAGGAGATTAGATGTTAAAGTGAATAGTACTTATCAGGCTATAATCAAGGAATGATTGCCTTCACTGAATATTTTAGAATTAAACTCATATATTCTAAAGAATGTAATATTTTTTAATAATAGATGCCTTAGAAAATATGTTGGAACTATGCTTTATCTATAATTAATTCCTTGGGTCACATCTTGGACCATGCCCATGGTTTCATCCTTTGAGTTGGGACTCAAGGGTGGAAGATCAAAGTTGTGCTACACCTTAGGCCAACTTGTTAGCATATTATTATTTCTAACTAAAAGTCAATTTTGGTCAAACAAATGGTTTAACTAGATTCTCTGTAGATAATTTAGATACGGGCCTTGAATTTTTCAATTGAAAGTGTCCACTAAATACACGTGCAACGTCACTTTGAGTCAATTTGCCAAATAAATAAAATTATTCAAATAAATTGTTATTTTTGTAACTCCTAGTCATGTAAATAAGTTTTTTTTTTTTTTCCTGAATCTATAAATGCAATTTTTAATAGTTTAGTTATTATTTATGTACATAAATATAAATACAGAAACACACACGCACGCACGCACACACACACAAATACAAAGGCATATACATACATACATATTAAAGTTTGGCCATCAACACAAAAATATAAGGTTGATTATCTTGTCAAGAAAGAATACTAAAATTTATTTAAAATTTCCAAAAAAATATGATGAATTAAGAAGAGATCCATATCAAAATGATATTGTTGTTTCCTATTTTAGGTAAATAATTAAGAGAAAAAATTATGTTCCATCAAATAGGTATGTTTTTAGTACACAAATTTTAAAATTAATTCCAAAAATGTATTTATTGAAAGGTAAAAACTTGATGTACACACTAAAAATTATTCACTAACATAGGATATATATAAAATGATTAAGGGGAGGTTTTTTTGCAATAATTAATCAAACCAAATGAGATTAAAATGGATGGATGAATATGTAAGAGTGATAATATAAATGGAGGGAATAACAAAAATTATTTGGAAAAATTCGGCCACTTTCATATAAAGCCTTTTTAATAAATTTAAACTAAACCTGGAAACATAACAAATAGGACCAACTTCAAAAAAACCTCGATGGCTAAATTACCTATTCATTCAATATAATATTCTAATTGCTAGGATCAATTAAATTTACTCGTGAAGTTTTTAAAATATTTTTTAATAAACATACCCTTATTAAAAATAGAAAACCTTTCTTACCTTACTAAAAAATTGCATTTTCTAGGTTAAAATGAGGTAAAGTTTGGACCTTTTGTAGTCTTTTAGAGAAATTTTAGCCAAGGCTCATTAATTCTGGCTAGCTATTGAATTACTTCAATAAGGGTCAAGAAAGTAGGAAGAAAAAAGAGAAAAGTTAGGATATGGGTTGGGACCAAGTAAAACTTAGGAAACATTAAAACACGGTGAAAAGAGAAATTAAATGGTTAGAAGACAACATAGGCAAGGGAAAAGTGCTAAAAATGTGACAAAACAAACATAAGGGCTAATAGGGTTATAATAGTGACAAATGTGTGATAAGGTATACCATTATAATAGCTATAAGTGCTCTCAAAGACTCACAAAGAAATATTATTTAATGGATATTATGAAGCTCTTAATGACATTAATAATGACAACATTTTGCTTGATTCGCATCTACATGAATTTTCTATCATGCAATGCTTTAGGTTAGACAAACCTCAAAAGAAATATATTAGGTATGATATAAGGATTTTCTTATCTTCATATTATTTGTTTACAAGAAATAAATGTTTACAAATATTATTTTAGTGATTTGTTTTGTCATATCCTGTAGCTATTTTTTATGATAGTTGGGAGCTAGGTCACACATGGGTATCTTAAGATGGTTGAGCTTGTTTCTAATAAATGGTACAACTTTCCTATGCATTGTACTACTCATGAATAAGAATCTTGATGCTACAATAAATTGGAGATTTTATATCAATTTTGTCAACATCATGAAAAATCTACATGGTTCACCTGGACAAATCTTCATTTCATGTAGAAAAGATTTTCAAGTAGGTTAGGTAGCCCATGTTGTTAGGTAAATCCATATTTCTTTTGTCAACTATTCTCCATTAATAGTTGAACCTTTTCCAAAAAATTATCCTCCTAGACCACTTTATAATTAGTGCAACAAGGAATTTAGGCAAAGACGTCAAAGCATTAGATTAGCCAACCACGAAAACTAAAATGCAATGAAAAAAACTCCTAATACAATCAATGAAAGCATAGAAACAAATCATTAAAAGGAAATGAAAACCAAACAAATGCTCCTTCCATGTTATTCCATTGTTCTTCTTTCTCCTTCAAATTATTGTTGATCTCACCTACAAAGCAAGTGTGATGCAAGCAAGATGAATTGAAATTAATAGCATAAGGATACTCGAAATGTGGTTGATTCTGATGAAAAATGCATCCAATTTATAGAAAAATTGGACAGTGGACAACAATTAGCAAGAAACCGATATTAGATGCAATTGGATTCAAAAATGGGAAAAATTAGATTTAGAAAGAAATGCCATTGCACACTTTCCATGCAAGAGGATAAGACTAGCCATCAAATCTAATGTTAGGATAAGATGCCATATCCATCATGACGAATAAGGAAACATGCTTCCAAAATAAAGCACAAAAATAGAAGCCACTTGAGAGAGATAATGAGTTGGGAATTAGGATTTAACAATTAGGAAATTAGGTGTAAATGATGAATTGGAAATTAGGAAATTAGAAAGTGATGAAATTAGAAATTAGGAAATTAGTCAATTAGGTGAATTAATTAATAAGTTTTCATTCATTAATTAATTCACAAAAGAGGGGGAATTAATTAGCCAATTAAATTATATTATAGCCCTAGCCTTCATTGCCATAGTGCACTGCATCCATTTTGCAATATTAAATAAAAGTTCTCACCTACTCTTTGTGCATTTGTGAAAGCAAGATTTTTCTTCACCACTAACTCTTCTCCATCTAATTTCCTCTAACATACATTTCTTATGTCAGTCATTGCAGTCATCTTGGTCTAGTCCTAGTATTATTTTTGATAAATTGGCCTCTTTTCTGGATTTTTTTGGTCAATTCCTCGAAAGGGCATACATATATGTTGTCATTGTTGGGGCATATTTCTTGAATGTTCTTTGAAACAACGCTCATAATCACATTGTCTCAAAGAGGGGCAAAATGTAGGCATGTAAAAATGGTCAATGCTTGCGGTGTCATACTTTAACATGTCCACGTGACCTTATTTTAGCCTTTTGCATCCTATTAACATTTCTTCTATGTCGCACACTTGATCTTTATTATTTGTCGACATTTTGTCATTCTTCTATGTTTCTTGCATTTGTCACATTTTCAATTAGGTCTTGTCAACATTATCATTATCAATATTATCATGTCAATTGGACATCGTCAACCCTCTCAATGTCAAATTAGGGTAATGTAATGATCAATCATCAATTTACCAATCTCTTATCAATTTGCGACCAATTTGTCATTGGTCTTTGGTCATTCGACCTTCATCAAGTCGACCTTTTATCAATCTTTGTTCGATTTGTCATCGATCTCAATCAATCATCATTTCTCGACAATTTGGATCAATTAGTCATTGGTCCTCATCAATTGGTGTCTATCAATTTCATCTTTGTCAATCTTGATCAATTTATCATTAATCTTTATCAATCAACATCGACACTTCATCAATTATCCAATTTTCATCATTAAATCATGATCAAATTGACCCTATATCAATTATCTTTTGTCATGACCTAATTATCGTCCTTGCATTTCTAATTCATCTCCTAGGGTTCTGTGATTTAATCATTTAATCCTATTTGTCATTTTCCCTCTAGGTTAAATAATTTATTCATTTATCCTAAGTCTTTTTGTCACAAGTAAATATTTATTCAATTGGCTAATTAATTCCCCCTCTTTTGTGAATTAATTAATGAATGAAAACTTATTAATTAATTCACCTAATTGACTAATTTCCTAATTTCTAATTTCATCACTTTCTCATTTCCTAATTTTCAATTCATCATTTACACCTAATTTCCAACTCATTATTTCTCTCAAGTGGCTCCTATTTTTGTGCTTTAATTTGGAAACATGTTTCCTTATTCGTCATGAGTTTGGATATGGCATCTTATCCTAACATTAGATTTGATGGCTAGTCTTATCCTCTTGCATGGAAAGTGTGCAATGACATTTCTTTCTAAATCTGATATTTCCCATTTTTGAATCCAATTGCATATAATATCAATTTCTTGCTAATTGTTGTCCTCTTTCCAATTTTTCTATAAATTGGATGCATTTCACATCAGAATCAGCCACATTTAGAGTATCTTATGTTGTCAATTTCAATTCATCTTGCTTGCATCACACTTGCTTTGTAGGTGAGATCAACAATAATTTGAAGGAGAAAGAAGAACAATGGAATAACATGGAAGGAGAATTTGTTTGGTTTGCATTTCCTTTTAATGCTTTGTTTCTATGCTTTCATTGATTGTATTAGGAGTTATTTTCATTGCATTTTAGTCTTAGCAACTAGCAACTATGACAGTGCATGACAAGGAGACAGCCTTGGACATTCAAAGTAGACATTATTATCTGTACTTTTGTAGTTCTTGTAATAAAAGAATACACTGATTGTAATTATTTCTATTAGATATAATTTTCTACAGACATGCAAAGTTAATATAAAGGCACTCAATAGACTAATAGTACATGAAGCCTTGCAAATATTTGATGCAGTCTATTAGTCAGTTGATATGAAATTTTAGATCCTTTGGCACATGCCTACATTTTGGAATCAAATTGTTGAAATCTGACATCAACTTGTCAGATTCCCTTGGATCAACCTTCCCCGCAGTCCCTCCACCTACAAAGAAATTTGGCATAGGAGCAATAATTTGATACAATTAACAGGGTACTATTATCATGCCAATAATTAAACTGTAAAATGTACAAATACCCTAACCCTCTACCTATAACATAAATGAGATAGAGAAACTAGAAGTGGGGATTTTTTAATTTTAACTGCCAATTTTAAAAATATTCACCTATTTGAAAATAGTAAACCCAACTCTAAGAAGAAATCCATGCAAATCAGGACTCTGCTTCTAGTCTAATTGGGACTGACTCGAGTATAATTTAGAGTTACTCCAGTCTAACTCATCATGTGGAATTTCAAGGAATTATTCATAATTACATTAGCTAACTTGCATAATAATAAAAAAAGAAGTCAGGAAAGCAACTAAGTTCAAATGTCTCGTACCTTGGGTATGCTGCACCCAGCATTGGAGAATCAATCCTAGGACTTTTTCTAATGACATATCTCACCGCTTCATCCCATTTGACAAGATCTGCTTGACATATTATCTCCTGCTTATCCACTGACTAAAAATATATTCTTCACATACACCCCAAGATGTAAATTTAGGGTTCATGTATTACAATATACACTCTAGGCTAATCATTATTGTATCAGCCCTTTGGCTACCCCTCAGCCTATATTTAGTTAGCCATTCAAGAAGCATGACAGAAGAGAACCTAAATTTTGGATTGTAATGGTTATATGGAACTCACAGATAGCTCTTTATTTATATGGTTATCTGTGAGTTCCATATAAATAAAATCTAGAATATTGCAGTTTAAGTATTTAGTTGAAATTTTTCTTTACCTTCATAAAATTTGAATGAATAAATAATGAGGGAAGCAATATCCCATTATTATCTCTGGTGACAGAATAAATATGAATACCAAAATAAGTGATTTTATCAAATGAAGATTGTGCACCACTTGCAACTTTTAGATCTCGGTTAGAACCTATACTTGAAAAATGACCCTTCATCTATACATATGCAGTTTCTTTTCCACCATTTCTTCCCGAAGTTTCTGAGCATCGTAGACCCTGCCAGCTCTATCTAAATAATATATTAGGCAATCGTAAGTGGACGCATTTGGTTGACAACCTTTCTGAGACATTCTCCTCAATAGATCAGTAGCAACTTCCATCTTGCCCTCCTTGCAAAGGCCTCTAAGTAGCTTATTGTAAATAAAGATATCAGCAGTTACGCATTCTTCCATCATTTCTTCCAATACTCCCATGGTAGATTCTAGCATATTTGCATCAGACAGACCAGAAATCAATATGCTGAAAGTGGAAACATTAGGAGGGCAACCTTGCTTTCGCATGTTATCAAAGATAAACCAAGCATGGTTAACTTCATGTGACTTTAAGCAACTGCCAACAAGCACATTGTAAATGAAAGTGCTGCAGTGGTGCCCTTTCTGCTTCATATCCCAAAAACATTTCAGTGCCTTATTCAAATTTCCTTGGTTGCACAAAGCATAAATAACTTTCTCATAGCACCCAACGCTGGGATACAATCCCTTCTTGTTCATTTCATCATAGTACATAACTGCCAGATCCTCTTTCTCTATAGTGCAAAGACCACTGACCATAACATTGTAAAGCTTTGATGAAATTTGAGTTTCTGCCAACAGTGCCCTAAACAAGTTCACAGCATTAACCACATATTTACTTTTCAAGTAGCCATGTAACAAACTGATATAGGTTTTGGAATTAGGCCTGCAGTTGTTTTCACACATTTTTTCAAGAATTTTCATGGCAATATCAGGCCTGCGGAACCTACAAATTGTTTTTATAAATGTATTATACAATTTGACATCTGAAGAGGAATCAGAAACATGCACAAGTAATAGTTCAAGAACCTCATCTTCATGACCTGTTTCACAAAGAACACAAATTACACTTTTCAAAATGGAACGACCAGGTAAGTGACCATTGCCTCTCATTTCGAGAAGCAATTTGGAAGCCATGTCTCCCTTTTTGGCAGCACAAAAACCATCTATTAATGCAAAAAAAGTTCTTTTCTTGACAAAGACATTTAACTTCACCAACATGCAAAGAATTGCATATCCATCATCAACTCTGCCGGCTTTGCTAAAGGAAGAAATGATTTCACTACAAGTACAATAGTCAGGGACACATTGCCTTTCAACTCCTGCAACAAAAAGTTTATAAACATTATCAAGTTTCCCAGCCATGCAGAGAGCACCGAGAAGAATTGCCAGTGTACCTTTACATGGAAAAAACCCAGCTTCCATCCCATCATCTAGAACTTTGTAGGCCTCATCCATTTTTCCCAAACCACAAAGAGCATTTATCAGTTTATTGTATGTAATATTATCAGGAATAAACCCTATTTTTGATCCTTCACTGTACAAATCAATTGCAACATTGATAAGTTTCTCTTTGCAGAGTAAACAAACTATAGCATTCATAGTCCTTGAGTCTGGGAAAACATTATTATCTTTCATATTATTCAGCAAACAACTAACTACTCTGTGCCTATTATTTTTCAAAAGGCCAATTAGCAATGCACCATAGCATTGAGAGTTGGGATGAAAACCTTCCGAGACCCTTTTTACAAAGTAATGCAGTGCGTCATCAACTCTATTCTCTCCTAGAAGAGACCCAATCCATGTGCGATGTACTTTATACATTGAAATCAACCCTACTTTTCTGGACTCCTCAATTAACATCCTTGCTACATCAAGTTTTCCTGATTTCCTGAGCACATTAACAAGTGAAACAACACCAGCCTCATTTGCTGAGAAACCATTCTGCTTCAGCTCATTGAGAACATTAAGCCTTGGAAACATTTGATGAATTCTATTAGTCAATTGATATGAAATTTTAGGTCCTCTAGCACACACCTGCATTTTGGCATCAAATAGTTGAAATCTGACATCAACTCATCAGATTTCCCTGAATTAGCCTTCCCCACAGTCCTTCCACCTACAAGGTAAGTTGACGTAGTATAAAATTATTGACACAAATTAACAGACCAATATTTCATGCCAATAATCAACCTTTAAAATGTACAAATCCTCAAATCCTAACCCTTTAATTATAACATGAATGAGATAAAGGAGGATCTAGAAGTGACAAACATTTTATGCTTTAACTGCCAATTTTGAAAAGATTCCCCTGCTTGAAAACAGAAAAATCGACTAAGAAGAAATCCATGCAAATAGATGACTAGGTAGATAACTAGAACTGACTCTAGTCTAATTGGGACTTACCCTAGTCTAGCTCAAGGCGTGGATTTTCAAAGAATTATCCATAGTTACATCAATTAATTTGCATTATAATAAAAAAACAAATCAGGAAAGCAATAAAACCTTAGTCCTAATGTATTGGGTCTTAGAAAGGGCCTATACATCAAGATTTCCCCACCACCTCAGTAAAAACTTTCTTCACTCTATAAACAAATTACGGATGAGGAACTCAGATAATATTGATGATGTTGATGCAAGAAGCAGCATGAAATAGCTGATGCAAAAGGTAAAGTGATTTGATATGCCAAGTCAAAAAAAAGAGTTACTAACTAAAATGCTCATGTCAAAGTTGATGACTTGACATAGAAGCTAGGTCAAGCAAAGATGCCACAACCAACAGAAAAGATTGATCAACAATAACTAGACAAACTCATGCAAGCAAGATGACAAATAACAGTTTGTTATTTGTGTATATTATTGCGTTAAATGACACCATGCAGGTTGATAACTGGCATAATAACGGTTTGTTACTTGTGTATGTTATTGTGTCAAACCATCACCTCCCATGTCAAATTCCTGCAAGTGTGGGAGATGGTAACACTGATCCAGGAAATTCTGATGAGTTTTGTCAGACTCTAGCATACTGTCAGAGCTTTGAGCGTATTGCTCTCCTTCTCTTCAGTCTTCTAGTTGTTTCTGGCGCTGCCAAGCTGAAGCTGCTTTGTAAAGCGAATGGCACCTTCAGAATTGCTGCATTAGGATTCTTTTGGGAGTAAACTATCTACTCCATTTTGTCCAAACACCCACAAACAGAAGAAAAGCTAAGAAATAACAAATCGCCTACAGGAAAATAAAATCACCAAAAATCTTATATCTATGGGAAAAAAAAGAGCCAGCCTCATCTTCTAACCTGATGATGATATGGTATAGATATGATTAGTGTGTTAGCCAAACAACCATCTAACAAGTGCAAACAGAGCACCCAAGGAAGAAAGCAAAGAAAACAAATGAAGCCAAATGAAATTGCAGAAACAATGGAAGATTACAAAAGGGCCACCAGTAAGTGAAACCTTGTACTATGCTGCCCAATCCCTTGGAGAAATACATAGAGACTCTCTGCAATTATATACAAGCTCAAAAATTCTACCTAAACTCAAATTTTCCAACCTTCTGAATGAACCTTCAAAATACCAAAGCTTCACTATATATAGCAGATGCCACTTCCATTGTCATGCAAAATACAAGTTAGTCACTGAAATAAATGCATGATCAAGGAGTCACTTGACCACCAAAGAGCTGTCTGACACAGAAAAATCCAGCCATTCCTTAATAAATTCGAAGAGACATTCTTTTGACATTTCAAAACTAATACACCATTGGAAGATCTTATTGCATCATTTGACAATCCAATAAAATGATCAACCACTTGACATCTGGCTTTGGGTAGTCTTAGTAGAGTGCACAAACAGGGCACAAGTAACACAAATCAACCATCTGTGGTTCTTCAGCACAAAGAAGCTTGTGCTTAATGGAGATGCACATGGTGCACAATCAAACAACACACTCAAGACACAAGCCACCCAACACAATATAACACATGCGTAGTTCAGCAAACACACAACAAACTACAACAGCATAGGGCACACACAAATTAAACCTACACACAAGACTAAAAAGCTGTTTTTGGATGTAAGATTGCACAGACCCAGAGATGCCCCTACATGAAACACCCTTGATATAAAGACTCTGATCATGGTGCTCACAATATGGACATGGACAACTGATTTGACCACCAAAGTCAACTTACTTCAACTTTGGAGACCCACAAGTCATCTTCAAGCCCCTTGCCCTCCTAGCAAATAAGATATTCATTGTACTCAGTCCATCAGGTCTTCTTTTTCCTATGCACGTATCCAAGATTTATGTTATTTTCTCTTGTTTCCTTTTTGATATCTTGTTTCCCCAGTTAGGTACTTCTACCAACCGCACATCTGAAACTTCAAGTGCATGGTAGGAATACAAATCAAATACATTTTATATCAGCAGGATATCTAACCCTTCCAACAGCTCAATCTCGTAAGCATTAACACACAAATGTGGCATTAAATCAATCTTGGGCTTTGGCTTGCTATTCACTCCTCTAGGAAACTACTCTTTTTCTTGCGTGCACCATGACTGACTCACCTCCGAGTATGCCTTTTCCCTTTGATGTTCATCTATGTGCAGCTTATGCCTTGCACTACTCACCTCCAACTACTCCTTAACTTGTGCATCAATTGCCTTCATGTGTTGCACAAAGTCCTCAACTTATGTTCTCATGCGCCTTCCCTTCCCTTCCACTCCCAACAAATATGTGACTCTCATAGGAATGTCCCATAAACCACTTAGAATGACACCTTTGCTAATATTCTATTCACCAAGTTGTACACAAACTCCACTTGCAACAACATAGAACCCCACTACAGAGGCTTCTCTCCTACCAGACATTTGAATAGATTGCCAAGACTCTAATTAACAAAGTTTGCCTATTCATCCATCTACAAATGATATGTAGACAGTAGGCCTAGTGTTGAGCTATGTCACCAACTTCTTCCATTGGGTATGCCAAAAATGTCCTAGGGACTTGGTATTTCAAACCAATGTGGTGTTGCGCAACAACCCATGCAACCAAACTATCTCCTTGAAGAACAGATCAATTATTTTGGATATGTCATTCGACTTCTAACAAGAAATGGAATGCACCGTTTTAAAATATCTGTCCACCGCTATGAAAAAAGAGTTGTTGCCCCTCTATGTATGTAACAATATAAGCATGAAATCCATGGATATTTCTTTCTATGATTTATCTAGTATGCACGATGTCTTATACAACCGAGTGTTTTGTGTCGTTCCCTTCATTGTTTGGCAGATCTTACATTTATCCACAAATCTACACACATCTTTGGATCTGCTTGGCCACTAATTCCTCTCCTTCAAAATGGCCTTTGTCTTGTATGAACAAAAATGTCCTCCAAGTCCACCTCCATACAACTCTTTGATGAGTTTCTTCCTCATTGAACTCTATGAGGTGCACATTAGTGCCTCCTAAACAAGTGTCCCTATTGCACAAAGTACTACTCATATGGGCTTCAATCTTTGGCCCAAAGCTCCATTAATGAACATCATGTATCTGCAAAATCCAAATATGTGCTATACAAATCTGTAATGTCCCCACTTTGAAAGTGAATTTATTAATAAATAATAATAATAAAAATTAAATTAAAATATAAAAGAGTATGATTAAATATAATTAATTAAGTTAATGAATGGTCAAAAGACATTGAAAGAAAAGTTGTGACCCCCTCAACAATGAGATATAAAAGGGAGAAGAAAACCTCATTTGAGAGGGGGATAATTTGGAAATGAGAAATACACATCTGATTTAAATAAGAAGTGCAGACCTGATTATGAAAGGTTATGTCGCTTTCAAAGGGCAGAAATAATGAAGAGTTGCACTCTTTCAAAAAGAGCTAATGGTGAAAGGGTGGGTCTCTTGCCAAAGGGCATGCAAGATGAAGAGGTGTGATCTCTCCCTCGCATTGAGAGATATAAAGGAAAGGAATCAAAGCATCCAGCAACATCACCATGGATTGGATCAGATCAGAACTGTTATTAAGTTATAGGCAGCAGCATCTTTGTTCTTGTTGGTATTCATGGGGATGTGCTGAATATGTATGCTTAATATATGAAGCCTGATAATGTTGTTATGCAGAATTTAGTAGTAATATTAATATAGACTGCAATATGTATGACAGTCATACTTAATTTCATATATATATTCATAATGCATAAGAAATTAGTATACTTATAGTCTAAATCATGTTATTGCTATCAGTATTTAAGAAGATGGGAATAAGATGTTCCAAAAAGGGGCAGTCTAAATCCAAGCAATAGGTTAAGCCCCAAGATAGGGTGGGGATCAGCGACCCATAAGCCTTGAGGGCATAGACCCAAGATAGGTAAGGGCTTGGATCTGTAAACTTTGAGGGAACCTATTGTATTTGGTCTCTATGCGCTTTGGTAATATACATAAACCCTTCTCCCTTAAAACTGAAGTAGTTGCAGGGTCTGATATCTATATTAAGAACTATGAATAATGAAATTAATCATCTAATGAGGAAAATAAATAAGCACTTGTTAATAACTAATTAAATAATATGAATCAATTTTAGCATATTGAAATAAATCAAGTAGGGGACATTACAAAATCCTTCATCACCTCCAAGCCCACTTGGACAATACCATTTACCTCCTACTCAAGGTGTCTACATTGGTATTGCCTACATAGTGTTGTTAGAAGTACGATTGCCGTTGCACCAAAAGATCAACCTATTAATGCTCGATACAACCACTAAACTTATAGAATCCATTGGAGGCAATTAAGCCATGTCACAAACCCGAGCGCTACGCTGCACAACACAAGGAGACCAAGGGCACACGCCTTGCAACAATCCCCCCCAACACAAGTGAGGGGGTTTGAACCTATGACCTAGGCTCTGATACCACTTGTTAGAAGTACAGTTGTTGTTGCATCAAAAGATCGACCTATTAATGCCTATTACAATCATTAGACTTATAGAATCCACAAGAGGTGGTTAAGCCATGTCACAAACCCGAGCGCTGCACTACACAACACAAGGAGACCAAGGGCACACACCTTGCAGCAAGTGCTTCAAAACAAAAGAGTGACTCTATGGATATTCTACCCACCTTGTGTTCCTCTAGTTGAGATTCTCCTCACCATTGATGAAATTTAGAACTTGGTAGCCTATGCATAGCAGCAACTCCAACAAGTAATTCTTCTACTTGCACAAAGCTTGGACTATGGCATAGAATTCCTAGTCATAGACAAAACATTGGTGTCTAGCCTCATTTAGCTTCTCATTGAAATATGCAATTAGTCTAACCTCCTAACTCAAAACAACGCCAATGCAATTAGTCACCTTCTTCAAGAACACAAAACTCTTGGGAGCAGCAATCATCCACTCAAACCCACTATTCCACATGCAATGCATCAAAGATGCACAATGCCACTAAAGTTCCCTAGCAAGCTTTGGAAGCTTATCAACCCATGGAAACTTCTAGACTTTGTCACACTTCTTGGTTCAAGCCACTCAACAATAGTGAGGACCTCCTCACGATCCATTTGCAATCCACCTTGAGATATCACAAATCCCAAGTATATTAGCTTCTCCTTCTTGAAGTTGCACTTCTTAAAGTTCATGCACAAGGCCTCTCCTTGATTGCACCAACACATGTTGCAAGTGCACAAGATGCTCCTCCCTCATCTTGTTAAACACCAAAATGTCATTAAAATAAACAACCACAATGTTAGCTTCTCCTTCATGAAACTCCACTTATTCAAGTTTATGTGCAAGTCCTCTCCTTAGTTGCACCAATTCATGTTGCATATGCACAAGATGCTCCTCCCTTGTCTTTCTGAATGCAAACATGTCATAATAAAAAACAACCACAAATTTGTTCAGAAATGGCTTCAAAATTTCATTTATTGGCCACATGAATGTGCTTGGCACATTCAATAGCCAGAATGGTATCACCATCTATTCACACAAGCCTTATTTTTTTCTAAATGTGGTCTTCCATTCATCTCCTTCCTTGATCTTGATTTGTTGATATCCACTCTTGAGGTTTATCTTGGAGAAATAGCATGCTCCAAGCAATCCTTCAAGTTATCCATGCACTAGAATGGAAACCTGTACTTGATGGTGATCTTATTGATCATGCAAAATTTGTGCACATCCTCCATTCTCCTTCTCTGTCACAAGTATTGGAGGCACCAGGCAAGGACTCAAACTTTCCCTAGACATCGTTTTAGCAATTCTTCAACCTACTTGTTCAAATCTACACTCATTTCAAGACTTATTTTGTGTGATGCCTTGTCAAAATAGTACCTAGGATTAGATCTAGTCAATGTGACATGTTGCGTATTGGTGACAATCCATCTACAGTCCCTCGCCAATCACACATGCAAACTCCTAAATAAACACAACTTCTGGCTCCTCAAATTTATGCAGCTCCATCTATTCCTTTTGTGTGGGTTGCACTGCTAGCACATAGCAATCCTGCAAATCTCCCACTTCTTTTAGAAACTCTTTTGCTAGCAACAACATATTTCCCTTCTATGTAGACTCCTTTCATGCTTCTAAGGAAGTAACTTGAACTTCTTCCCATCCTATCTAATGATGAAGGTATTATTCTTCTACCCACCAATGATAGTGCATCAATCATACTGCCACGATGTTCTTAGTAACACGTTACAAACATCCATTGAGATCACATCACACCATACCTGATTTGCATATCCTCCAATGTGGAAGGCAACTTGACATTGCCCCACACTATGTATTGTTGTCGCTTTTAAAACCAAGAGACTCCATGCATTGTGACTTGTTTGCCCATATCTGAAGCAAATCCCACCAAAGCCTTTTCTACAACTATGACTTCTATCTCCACCTCAATTGAAGATTTTCTCAAGCTGTGTACTCAATGGAATGCTATTGGTTTTTATGTTCTCTCTATGTGCAAAGCTATCTCTTCTTGCACTCTAATTTCTCTTCCTATCCTTGTCGTTACCACTACTACACGCACTTTGTTGTCTACAAGACTGCTCCACCTTAAATGCAAGTTGGTAGAGTTCCTTTATGAACTAAATGGTTAGTATGCACATTTGATCTTGAACAAAGATGCACATTCCATTTACATACCTCAACACTTTCTCAATGTCATCTTCCACATGACTAGTATGAATGCTAAGTCTATAGAACTCCTTCATGTACTCTTTCACCAATATCTCTCATTGGCATATGTTATGGAGCTGCTTGTGCAAATCCAACGCATGCTTGGCAAAAACTTCCTCTTCAACTTAGGCATCATGCAATCCCACTATGAGATATTGTGCTTCTCTTGCGCATAGTGTTTTTAGATCAAGTCCCACCATAGAGCAGCATGCCCTCCAACTTTATGGCACCATGTTTGACTCTGTGTGTCCTCAATGTTTTCAAACTCAAAGTATCTCTCCTACTCAATAATCCAATCAATAAGCTCTTCTAGATTTAAGCTTCCAACATAGCATGGGAAATCAATCCTTGACTTGTTTCCAACCTTCAACAAAGAATTAGTGAATCTTTCCTCCATCATGATGTCCACAATGTCATTTGCATTAATGACACGTCCTACCACAGCACAACCTCTTTCATCGTCATCGATGTCCTCTATTGCCACAAGACTCCTCTATGCAATCTCAATGACCTTAAGCCAAGCTTGAATGGCTCCTACTGCATCAGCTAGGTCTGAAACACAAGCTAGTGGTTGGTTCCTAGCTACTTTTCTTCTTCGTCTATGATGTCCACAACGTCATTTGCATTAATGACACCTCCTAGCACAGCACAACCTCTTTCATCGTCATTGATGTCCTCTATTGCCACAAGACTCCTCTATGCAATCTCAATGACCTTAAGCCAAGCTTGAATGGCTCCTACTGCATCAGCTAGGTCTGAAGCACAAGCTAGTGGTTGGTTCCTTGCTACTTTTCTTCTTGGTCTATGAGTCATCTCCTCTGATTCACTTATAGTGCAACACACTATGTACAAGCACTTCATTAATGAAACTCTCACGAGTTCACCTCTAGGACTCAAACACTAAGCTTTGATATCGAATTGGTGCAACTGTCATTAGTGGGTTGATTGTACAACCGTCTAGTAGGCACAAACAAAGCACACAGCACAAGCAAATGAAGAAGAAAGCAAAATAAACAAATGAAGCCAAATAAAACTGTAAAAGTAGTGAAAGATTATGAAAAGGCCACTAATATATGGAACCCTAAGCTATGCTACCCAATCCCTAGGAGAAATGTGCAAACTCTCTGCAATTATCTACAAGTTCAAAAAGTCTACACAAAACTAAAATTTCCCAGCCTTCTAAACAAACCCCTTCAAAAGACCAAAGCTTCACTACATATAATGTGTTGTCATGTCAGACAGTAGTTGGTCGCCAAAATAAATGTGCTATCAAGAAGCAACTTGATCAACAGCAAGCCATTTGATAGAGTACAATTCAGCCTTTCCTTGATAAATTCTAAGTGACATTCTTCCGACCTTCAAGAACTAAAGCATCACCTTAGGATTTAATCACATCATTTGACAATCCAACGGAATGATCAACACCTAGCATCTGACATTGATTGATCTCAATAGATTGCGCACACTAGGAATGGGTTGCACAAAATCAATGATCAGCAGGTCTTCAATGCAAAGAAGCTTGTTCTTGGCAATGATGCATGGGAATGCACCAATAGATAACAATGTGCACAAGGCACAAGCTGCCCAACACAGCATAAGACATGCACAATTAAGCCAATATATGACAAACTGCGACGACATAGGATGTGCACAAATTAAGCTTACATATGAGCCCAACCAATTATTTTTGGATGACGCAAGATTGTGCCAACCCAAGGATGCTCCTACACTATTATGGGCCACAAAAGTGTACCTGAAAAAAATGCCATTGCTCTATGCTTCATTAAAGAGGATCTCAATGCAATATTGATATTGTAAAGCTTATGAAATAAGCCAATTTCAAGCATCCCAAGTATTAGAATTGGATTTTGAACTTGAGCCTCACTTGTATATTTGATCCCACAAACTAATTGCCCTCTAACCAAGGATAAAATATCAATTTTCTTCAAAACTACTTACACAATTTTCACCAGAAATTTCTTTCTTTCAACAATCAACCCAAGCAGCTCTCCAAAAACAAAAGTCTAGTAAAACCAGCAAATGGAGCCACAAAAGTGGCAATACATTGATAAAGGTTAAGAAATATCATATAATGAGCTTAAAATTGCCTCAACATTGATATAGGGATCTAAAGTATCCTAGACGCCTTTCCACAAAATCAGCGTTATAGACTAATGGGAATTCGCTAAACATCTGTCATATAGTTTTTTTACAAATAAGTCTTTACTCAAGTTTTGCAAGCAGAATTGGACTTAAAAAACAAATAAAAATGAATATGTGGTGTTCGCAGCATTACAAAGAAAAATGGCACAGATCTTAAATACCTAAAGAAGCAACAAGATCTGATATCCTTCAACACTCATTTGCTTGCCCAACCAATTCAACTAGTTATTAAAACCACATAAATCCTTAAAATTGTTTCATAAAAAATAAATGCAAAGATAAATCCATTGGAACCCTAAAACAATTGCACTTACAGAATTAATTCCGAAAGTAAAAACATATTTTACCGATAAATCCATTGGAACCTTAAAACAGTTGCACTTACAAAAATTATTTCAGAAAGTAAAAACATATTTTACCGTGACAAGCAGTGACATGGATCATATGACCGCAGTTTCTGTTTCTTCGCAAATTAGCCACCTCGATGTAGCGTGTTACTTCACTATTTTATTATTTGAATACATATTTGTATGGTTGACTGATAAATTATCAAAAAGATTATTTAAGGTTTTCATTTCCACAATCTACGATGTTAAAAAGATTAGCTTGCTGAATAATAATATACATTTACAATATTCTCTATGTTTTTTTGTTGCGGGGAACTTCCGATAGGTTTCTTGTTCTCTTTCATTAAGCTTTCTAAGTTTATGTTTGAAATTTAATCTTTCACGAACATAGCACTCATACTGAGGACTATCTTGTATAGCTTGAAAATATGTTTGTGTTGGATTTTTCTTGGCTTTTTAAAATATAATCTTGCCAATTAGCAATACAAATTGATTGTAGTAAATGTTTTGTTAAATAGTTTTCTATATAATAATTTAGTTGTGAAGGATTCCCTTTCATTGAATTGCAAAATGATTGTGCAATGTATAAACATTGGATATCGAATTTTTCATTCATTAAGTATTGGATAGAGTAGAATAGACTTTCACCACAATTTTTTTTTGCAATAATATTCTTTTTGACCCCATTTTTTTCCATTTGAGGTGCAATGCTTTTCCAAAATGTTCCCAATGATGTACAAGAATTTGACAAGTAGTTTGGTGAGATTGGATATATAGTGAGACTTTTTTTACAAATTAGGGGCTCGTAATGACCACAAAGAGGGTTTTCATCGTGAAATAGGATAGAGTATTTGTGTTTGTCATTGTTTTTATTAAAATGTAAATATTTTTTCTTTGTAGTTGTTGACCACAGAGCGATTGAAATGTTTAGCCATTTTGACAACCATCGTATACAAAATGTATCACCCCACAGACCTCGTTCTGTTTTTGGCATTGTTGGTGATGTTGATAGTCACATTTTATTTAAGTATGTACTCATATCATGTATTTGATGCATGTCATTCAATGTGTCAGGATGCAGTTCATATTTCAATGCTTGCAATGCGTCGCTATCTCGGTTTGATAGTGAAGACATGAAGTGGTCGATGAGTCCGTTTCTCAACTCATTTGAAGTGTATCGGAAATGAAGTAGAACTTGAAAACTATCAAACAAGCAATCTCCTATAGTATAATGAAATGATTGTAGTCAAAATTAATTTGTTGTTGCTAGAGCAACGTCAATGTCTGCTGAGTTCCCTTCTTTGTGTTTGCTATATCTTTCGATGTTGACAATGTCAACTATTTTCATCTTTTTATTATTTCGTACTTTTTTCTTAAACTCATGAAATGAATTTTTTTTATATAGAAGTTGATTACTTACTTGAGAAATTGTGTCTAGTTTTCTCTTTGTAGAAAATCGTTCTGCAATATTTGTTTCAACTAGTGGCTCATGTTGAGACATGGACCGGCTAGGACTCGAACCTAGGACCTTCCATACGTTGCTAGAGTGCTCTACCACTGACCTACTGGCCCCTCTTGGACCAGTCCATCGTCAGTCCGGGTGTGGCTTATTTCCAACACCAACACCCCCCCTTAAGCCACACCTCTCGTGTGCTTGGGGCTCCTAGCCTAGACCTGGCTCTGATACCATGTTGAGACGTGGACCAGCTAGGACTCGAACCTAGGACCTTCCATACGCTGCTGGAGTGCTCTACCACTGAGCTACTGGCCCCTCTTGGACCAGTCCATTGTCGGTCCGGGTGTGGCTTATTTCCAACACCAACAGCTCATAGTGTATATGTTTATTTTAAGTTTTGAACGATATCATGTTGAATGATTTGTTGATTCCGCCTTTCTTTCCGAAGACTTGTTCAAGTTGTGTAGTAGCTGAGGACCATAAACAAATAGTAGTATTGAATATTATTGCTATCCATTGTTAACAAAATTGACCTCCTATTTGTGAATCAACATAAGGCATTGCCAAATTAATAATATATTCTTTCCAATTATGAGTAGGTGAGATGGTTTCAAGTATATTTTCTGTGAAGTAATGATCTATGTACTTATTCATACTTGTAGCATTACCTTTCATTGCATAGCAAAATGATTGTGAAATGTAGAGTCGTCGAGAATTGCTGTCAAATTCTTCATCCAACAGATAGCATATCGCATTGAAGAGGCTTTCACCACAATTAGTTGTTGATACTATTTTCTTTTGCATACCATGAATTGTCATTTGTGGTTCGATTTCTTGCCAACAACTTTCTATTTTTTAACAGAAATTGGAGAGGTAATTTGGCGTTATTTTGTTGTAACATATACCACTTTTTTTTTATATTAGAGATTCTTAATGACCACAAATTGGGTTGTCATCGAGAAATAAAATTGAATATGTGTGTGGTTTTGATTTGTTAAAGTGTAAATATTTTTTTTTGTTAGTAGTAGACCATAGCGCTATTGATATGTCTAACCATTTTGGTAGCCAGCGTATGCAAAATGTATCACCCCAAAGTCCTCGTTCTTGTTCTGGTAATGAAGATGATGCAGACAATCACATTTTCTCTAAATATTTATTGACATCGCATATACCATGCATTTCTTTCAATGTAGTGGGTTGAAATTCATATTTGAGAGCTTCTAAAGCATCGATATTATTTATGGATATTGATGACATGAAATAATCAACTACACCATTTCGTAATTCAGTTGAAGTATAGCGGGAATGAAGCAAAACTGCTAAGCTATCAAACAAACAATCTCCAACAGTATAATAGAACGGTTGTAGTCTAAACAAGTTGGTATTTCCCAAAACAGTATCAAGATCAATATTGGATGTGGTTTTCATATTGTTTTTTCTACAAGTGTCAACATCAATAACATCAGCCATTTTCTATGTGATACAATGTAAGTATTAGTAATGTAATATATAAGCAATATATTATTGTATAACTATGTTCATGAATACCACAGTCCTATATTCTTTTCCAAAAATGAACAAATCTAAAAAGGGAAGAAGGGCTTGTACTTACTTGATATATGCAATATGCGCTGAGAAGTATGTATGCTAGTAGTGGTAGAATCTGTGAATATTTAGTAAATGTTAGTTTAACAATTACATAGTTTTGCAAATGAATAGTTAAATCGCAAAAAAAAATGAATATCATACAATGTAACATATGATTGATGAACCCTGTTCAAAATTCTAATGTGACCCTTAAAAAGAATGACAAATGAATCAAAATCAATCTGTTAGATGAGCAGAGCTCACCACAACCGAAACTCCAATCTGAAAAATATTATCAAAAACAAATTGACCTAAGAAATCGCTAAAATAATGATAAACACATTGTCAAAGAACTAGAATGCATATTGAGCCTGATTTCAATCATTTAAAAGAGAAGTCATTATGACCATCGATACCTATGTATTATGAATCAATGGTTTCTGCAGTAAGACATTTGCACAATTTTACAAACATATCATGGAAATAAAAGTGTAACTTTTCCTACGGTGTCAGTTTTGTTACAAACATCATTTTCATCCTGCTGCACTGTGCGGTAAGAGGAAGCAATCTAGAGACATTTTGTCTTCATATTTCAGACCTTTGGGCTTGTGCTTGAGCCTCAAAAATGTTGTAAGTTTGCCAAAGACCTCGTGAAGCTCAGAGGGAGCAATTGACTGTCTCAATGAAGGTATTCTATGCAAGAGCATTTCATGTACATTTTTCAGAAGCATTTTTAAGACTGAATTGTGAAGACATGTAGCTAAGATGGAGAAAGGTAGTTTAGTTTTTTTTGAGAAAGCAATTAATCAACTATAGATTGACAGGGATATCATGATGAAAGGCTAGAAGAAACTACAGAATATAGTTCTACCAGTCTACAGGGTAGTATATGATTAAAAAAATTACTTTCAATGTCATTATGCAACCAATCTACAGAGAAATTGCCAAGGAAAAACATTTTTTTAACTATAATATGCTCTCTGAAAATACAATTTTAAAGGATTAATATATTATCAGGTTTTTATGTGTATAGAGTTCAAGCTATTGTGGCATTAATTATGCCGAGATGTGCAAATATGATGGCAGCAAGGGGTGGTATAATGATATATGTTAACAAAACCCCTTAACATAAATGTGACAACCATTTACAGGTCAAATTAATAATTCAATATTATATAAAAAAAATAAAAATTCATAGGGTATTTAAATATTTAAATTATGTCTTTTACACTATTTATAATTTTAAATTTTACACCCCAAATAGTGTAGAAGATATAATCTAAATGCCTAAAATATATTTAAATACTATATTTATATGCTAATTATAAATAACATTTTTTGCTATAGGTAACTTGGGTAAGGCACCCAAGAACCACAAAGAAAGAAGCATTGGATTCTGGTAACTAGAGGCTCACTAGATCCTTAAAAAAGATTTATCCATCCAAAATGTATCAACCAAATTATAAAAATATTCCTTAAACAATAGAATAGCTTGATGGATAGGTGATTTGACTGAAAAAGAAATCATTAAAACAGAAAAAAAAAACCCAAATTCATGTGCCATCCCAATATGTTGCAATTGAATTTTCGTATGCTTCCACAATCTTGGGTAATTTGTACTTGATCTTGGAATAACTATCTGATGATTTTCAATAAGTGGATGAGATTATGATTTTGATTCGTGGCCATTATAACTATTTCCAGGTCGGACTCTTTTTGATGGTGAAGACATCAAAGATTTGTATTTAAGATGGTATAGAATGCAAATTGGATGGGTAAGTCAGGAACCTATCTTATTTCGCTGTAGCATTAAGGAAAACATTCTCTATGGGAATCCCAATGCTTCCATGGTTGAGGTTGAAGCTGCTAATGCTAACAATTTCATAAAATCCTTTCCAAAGGGCTAGGACACAAAGGCAAGTTGCAGACCTGAGATAACATGAATTTTATAAAGTCTGACAAAGGTTTGAAACATAATTTTTTTTGTCTGACACAAAATGTCAATCTTCTTTCAGATAGGTGAAAAAGGAACCCAGTTGTCGGGAGGCCAGAAGCAAAGGATTGCAATAGCTAGAACTATCCTGAAAAAAACAAGTATATTGATATTTGATGAAGCCACAAGTGCACTTGATCCAGAGTCAGAGCAAATTGTTCAATCTGCTCTTGAATCCATCATGGTTGGACGTACCTCAGTTGTAATTGCCCATCGTCTATCTACAATCAGGCATTCTGATTGCATTGCATTTTTTTGCAATGGAAAAATTACTGAGATGGGCACTCATGAAGAATTAGTTTCAAATGGTACAGCAGGAGATTATGCAAGGCTTTTAAGTCTGCAAGAAACCAACTTAGAAGAGAAAAATGACATCGCTGAAAGGTTTGATGAAACCATTATCTTTAGGATTTCATTAATTATTTTGAATATAGTCATTTTGGTTTTTTAGCAGACAATCCATAGTACTGAATGCTTGATAATGCTACTTCCATGAATATCTAAACTTAAATCCATTTTGCAGCATATCAGAAAATCTGCAAGGTCAATCGTCCAACTTGCATGAGCTCTCAGAGAACACAAGTTTTGGACAAGAAGACTTCTCAATTTGCTCCAGTAACGGAACTGAAGCCAAAAATTATAGAAGAGGATTGACAAACAAGTTGAAAAAAGGATCATATCTCAATTCTTTAAGCCCAAATACCTTTGCAGTTTATAGAAAATTAATAGGGCCAAACTTGCCTTCTTTCTGTATAGGAACCACAGGAGCCATATTTGCAGGCACTGTGAATCCTCTGTTTTCTCTATTTAAATTCGTCAAAGACATTTCAAGTGGAAACATTTGAAGGTATTCTCCAATGACACATACTCTGAATTCAACTCACATGTTCTTATGCAAATAAACTTCTCCTGAAGGTACCTGGTAAAGTGAATTTGAAAAAGAACTTGAGCAGATCCACAGATCCCTGTTTTCATTTTACAAAAATTGGAATTTTCCAATAAGAATTTGGCCCCCGAGTTTTAATTTTTCTTGGAAACTAACAAAACATATGCTAACTTTTGACTGAGATGAAGAACAGTGATATGGAACTAGTCAAAGAAAAATGAGCATTTGTAGTTATGATATACATTTAGAATGCAACCATGAATATAATAGTCTTAAAGCTTTCCAAAAGACAGCTCATAAGGTATATTAACAGAGAGTAGAGTGATTAATCATTGTTGTCCAAGCCCCATGAACAGTAAAACACAGTCATAAGTGTCTTTTGAGGCACACTAAAGAGGGTTTATAAGCATATACAGCCATAGTCCACAAAACAGGGCATAAAGATTTCTCAACAAAGTGATCAAAGATAACAGTGAAAGGATACCACTGAGACTGATAAAATCAGAAGAAATGACAAGGACAGTACCCTTCAAAATCTGGATAGTAGGGTTTTGTTTTGTTCTCTTTTCATAAAATCAGAAGAAATGAAAATGGCCGGTACCCTTCAAAATCTGGATAGTAGGGTTTTGTTTTGTTCTCTTTTCATTATGATGATATAATATCACTAGATAGAATACATGTCATGGCTATGATAAATGCAAGCCAAGGATTGAAGGAGAGTAGCAGGGTAGCAACATCAATAAGCCAAATCTAATATCATTCATGATGATTACATATTTCATGGTTGTTAGAATAGAGAAAAAAAAAATTATAAATTGATTTAATTCATTTAGTTGATCCTACTTATATTTAAAAACATTATAAAGAGAAAATGAATTTATGGTCCACAATTAAATTAAATTAAATTATTTCCATTAATGTTAAATTTATGAAATTTCCTTCTTACTCTGTATTTGAAGATGAAGTAATTAACTAGTTTCTAAACATAAATTCAATTTAACAGTGATTACTAGTTTTCTGCAACTGAGATGCCACGTTAATGCCATTAACAGAAAATAATTAATACGCAATTATGTGTTTTTGATATTTTTTTTAAACTAAAATGAATTCACATGTATTTGAAAATTAATGAACCCACTGCGAGTAAAAAACAAGAACTTGGAAAGAAATATAATTTCATTTAGCAAGCAGGTGAAGTGGGGAAATCGAATTAACAAGGACAAACTTCCAGTTTATCTGAGTTAAAAAAACAAGAGGAAGAAATTACGGTGGAATTGAGGGAGAGATGACCCAAATGAGGAGGGAGCCTTTATTGTTAACGGTAGCATGAGAGTAAATTTAGGAATTCAACATAAGTTTAATAGAAGCTAACTGCCACCTCTGCACAGTAAACCAACTAATCACCCAAAAATTTGGGTAGGAAATCACATCTCTGCTGAATACAGGGAGTTTTTTTAAAAGCTTCTAAAAAAACGTGAAGTGGTTCGTTTTGGGGAAAGAATTATATTCAGATTTTGGTCTAGTGGATGGAAGGAGGAGATTTGAACCAGAATTGGAGGCTCATAGCAGAAAACTGCCCTAACGAAAATGTTCCAGGTTCCTCCTTATCATAATTTTCAGTTGAGCTATGTTGCTAATCTTTATCCTATTGTAAGAATTCATTGACTTGTATAGTGTGGAGTCCTGTTGAAGTCAGGAAATCAGATTTTATGATAAAACAAAATTTCTAAATTCTGGAGATGAATTCAATAACCAGGCCTCAACTGCATTTTATAATGAGATTTACCATAGTGGAATTCATGCAATTACTGATTATAAATATATTTTTCAATTCAAAATACAAAATTGATTCCCACCAACATATGTGCAGCATAATTTTATTATGATAGAAAATAGAATTGGAACAAAATTGACTTGAAAGAGAATGACCAATTTAAAATGAAATTCTTCATATAATGAGTAACCATTTCATTCTAACATTGTATAAATATGGCTGTAAACTGTTTCATGTTTGTTTTTTATATTTGAGATGTCGGGATTTCTATTTTGTTCTTCACAAACCAAATTTAGGATATATTGGAGGAAACAGATACAAAAAATAGTGTAAATCATTGACAATATCATTGTATAACTATGAACATCATTATGACACTCCTATATTGTTTTCCGAAAATGAATAAATACAGAAAGGGAAGGAGACATTGTAGTTACTTGATATATGTGATGTGCACAGAGAAGTATGTATGCAAGTACTCGTAGAATCTGTTATAACCAAAGCAACCAAAGTCGTGAGAAAGTTGAAAGTTTTAGAAATCATTTAAGTTATGGTTATTAAGAATCCAAACACTAATTTTGCTTCCTCACACATTGCAAGCTCTATAATAAAAACAGAGCATAACAGGACAACCAAGGTACATGAACAGCAGGAATGGGAGATGTGAAATTCGAATTACACTGTTAAAACTGCATATTTTTTATTTGCCACTAACAGATAATAAAAACAAGGATGGAAAGAAAACAAAAAACAGTTCCTTTTGAAGGGAGTCCTTCAGTGAATTTAAGTGTAAACGATAAATAACAGTATGATATAACAGCGGAATTCATAATTATGGAAGCATTTCAGTTCATGTAAAGGTAACAAAGCAGTAAGACCGAAATTCTGGAAGCATAGATTCAATGATCGTTAAAATTGGAGTCTAAAATTCAACGTGGGTTAATGAAACAGGGCAGTAGATTAGTGGTGAAGGAATTATGTGTAATGAAACAGGGTAGTAAAAGCAGCTTGCAGATGTGAGAGGTAATAATAGTGTAAAGGATTTGTGAGCTTGAAAGGGGAAAAGAAGCAGTTAAGTGAGTGTGAATGAATTGATTTTCATAATATCTGGATTTGTAAGACATTTTCTTAGAATCTGCTAAGCTGTATTACATTGAATTTATACGCCAGACAATTGTGCAATGCAATATGTATACATTGTATAAATATGGCTGTAAACTGTTTTATGTTTCTTCTTTATATTTCAGATGTGGAGAATTCCCTGTTGAGATTTCTATTTTGTTCTTCAGCAACCAATTTTGGGGTATATTGGAGTAAACAGAACATTAGCACATGATATGTGTTAAGCACTTGCAGGAAAAGCAAAGGAATTCAGATGTATTAACAGGAGGTCTTTGAGAAACTGTATCAATCCAAGTTTTTATGTGAACATTAATTTGACTACTGAACGTCCTCTTGCAGATGACCAAAATGTTACACTGACTGTGAAGCGTGTGATACATTGAAGAGCTGATGACTAGGTTGCCCTTATTTCTCAACAAAGATTTCTCAACAAAACCGGGCATAAAGATTTCTCAACAAAGTGATCAAAGATAACAGTGAAAGGATACAGCCATAGTCCACAAAACAGGGCATAAAGATTTCTCAACAAAATGATCAAAGATAACAGTGAAAGGATACCACTGAGACTGATAAAATCAGAAGAAATGACAAGGACAATACCCTTCAAAATCTGGATAGTAGGGTTTTGTTTTGTTCTCTTTTCAGGAAAAGCAAAGGAATTTAGATGTATTAAGAGGAGGTCTTTGAGAAACTGTATCAATCCAAGTCTTTATGTGAACATTAATTTGACTACTGAACGTCCTCTTGCAGATGACCAAAATGTTACACTGACTATGAAGCGTGTGATACATTGAAGAGCTGATGACTAGGTTGCCCTTATCTCCCCTTCCACTGTAGACTAAGAATTCATAATTTTCCGTTTTGTTATGTGCAATCGAAAATCTCTCTTCTTTTTCACTTCTCCTCTCTTTTAAAATTATCATTTTGTAAAACAAAAAACATGCATAAAGTAAGGTCGGAGGTTTCGTGTTAGGTCTGGTGAATGTTTCGATGCGAGCGTGGTTGCTTGCGTTGGCTTTATTCTCTTGGAGCTCAAACAACACAATTACTATGAAAACCAAAGCGTTGACAGAATTGTTGGCATATTAAACAGAACAACAGCGCATCTCTAAATCTGTATCTTGTGCCTGTGCCATCGTCAGTGGTTTCCTAAAGTGTTTCGGCCAGCTGCACAGTTGCCACTATTGCTCGCATAGATATGTATGCAGAATGTGGAAGGGTAGAAAGCACGTGAATTGTTTGACAGAAAGCCTCAAAGAGATGTCATCTGATGGAATGAAACCATTCTCAGTCCTTCCCACACAAAGCACAAGCTCCAGGATAGAGTATGGAAATCTACGAGAGCATAAATTTTGTATCCTCCCAAACAACTTGATGCCAAATTATGTGAAGCGTTTCACTTGATTTAGTTAAAACAGGGCAACGTATCTTAAGTATGTACAACATTCGTTGCCTAAAAGTCTGATTAGGATACAGACATCACCAACGCATTAAATGGTGGCCTGAGAAAACAGCAGTACAGGTGGGTTCTATCCTCGATTGATTTTTGTTTTTCTAAATTCTTTGAGATAATTGCATTTTTCTGTACGAAAGTTTTTCAGAAAGAATACCAAACGTTCTCAATGTTGAATCTATTATTAAGCATGGCACCAGGTCTGCGCTATCATCTCTTTTATCCATCTGCGAGGATTGTTTATTAGCATTTTGAAATACGATGGCTTTGGGCTGAATTGGACATCCCTTCAATGTATGGTCACATGGAAGGAACTACTGTCTTTTTCCTTGCAATGTACATCATTGCTCTGCAGAAACTAATTTGAATGCTAGGGTTCGCTGTTTGAGCAAACCCCATATTATGGGCATCTCTAGAAAGGGTAGAAAGACAAGCTTCAATAGGACCAAATGCTTGTCTTTAGAAAGTGCTCGTGCAGAGCCTTTAGAATCCAATGGAGTAGTTGAACACAGAATGATGATGCACACCCTCCTGCAAATAGACCTTAGGTTTGGGGTAATCTACACAGATGAGTTCTCTGGTGTATTTGAAGTGGGCTGTGTTGCAGAGATCGTTAAGCATAAGAGGCTTTTAGATACCTTGGAAATTTTTAACAAATATTGTGCCATGAAAGCTGGAAAGTGAAAATTTCTGTGCTTGTCCCAACGGAGTGGCCCTTGAAAAAACGGCTCCTTCATTTGGTTTGGAGAAACCCTAAACAACTCTGCAATAAAAAACTAACGCTAAGAATAGAGAAACCTAAACAGTGTTCACATAATAGCATAACAAACATTATGCCCATTTCCAGAAACAGCTTTGACAATTTCTGCTCATATCAAAACAAAGTATTACCAAAAAGTTAAACAAATTGAAAATCCAACTGTAATGCTTACATTCTCTACTCCCTAAAGAGGTCGATGTATGCGATGTATGAAGCTTTTCTGACATACCATGCCGATAAGCAGTTTAAATAAGTAAATAAAAAAATTTGCATGCAAGACAGCAAACCTGGCAAGGAGTGGCATCCAGAAAAATGGAACTGCACCTATCGTTCAGAAGATAAATATTTTTTTTTAAATTATGCATATATATTTTAAATTAAAAAAAAAAAATTGTTTATGATTGGTCTAAGTAGTTTCTTTTAATTAGTTATATTTTATCTTTTTTTAGTTCCTGCCATGGCAGGAATGCTATTGCATTCACCATGGTATTAAACAGCTATTAGTCATTGTTCTTGTTAACCAATCAGGGTTTAAAATTTTCCAAACTAAAATAAATTTTTGTTTTTTCAAAAGTTGAGATGCACAATTTTTAACAAAAAATATTTAAAAACATGATTTTTTCTCATCTGATTGGTCAACATTAATTTCAATAGGCATACAATTTATTTTTAATTTAAAAAAAACCAAAATTTTTCTATATTTATTACTATGACAACATTGTACCCATAAGCAATTATTACTTTGCTAAAACAATATATTGTGCAAACATGTAATTAATTGATGGTACCCGTAAGCCAGTGTTGCCGGTCCCCATCTCCCGTCCATTCCAACCGTCCTTTCCCTCGCCGGAAAGTTTAGTTGCTTACCATGCCGCTGTTACTTGGAAGGCAGGGCCCCGCCAAAAGGCTGCCGGCCCAGCAGGGTCTTTTTTTAAAAAAATTATTTATACTTTTTAATAAATTTTATTTAATAATTTATTTAAGAAATTTTTAATTATATTTTAAATAGATTTTAAATATGTATTTTTTTATATTATTTTTTAACATTTTTTTATAAATATACATTCTTTATTTAATATATTTTTTATTTTTTTATATATTTTATTTATATAATTTTTTATTTTTTAATATATTTTAAATTTTATATATTTTACTTAATAATTTTAATTATAGTTTTAGTAGATTGTATTGAAGATATATTATGATAGAATATAAAACGAATTAATAATAACACTTTCATTTAAACTTTTTGTTGTATAAATATTTTACATATTATATTGATTTCAGGGTAAAAAAATATATGCAAGTAATTTTTTCTATAATTTGTATTTTTTTAAATTAAAAACATGCATTTATATTAATAGTATGCCATAATCTAAATCTTTAGAGACTCGTCAAAGATTTGCACTTAAGTTTTACAAAACAAAATTACAAAGTAAGAATTTGTAATTTTAGATAAGATTTCAATTTTTTTAACTTAATTTCATTTTATAATTTTTTTTTAAGCAATTGAAAGATTAAATTTAGAAATTAGTTTAATCTATATATCTTGATTACAATTGTTAGAGATTAGAAAGATATATTTTTGGTTATATGTATATTATGTTTTTTTAATATGGTAATTAATAAATTTTGTTAGTTATAAAGTGATTGGTTCAAACACACTAACCTTAGGAAAAATTGTTACTAGCATGGTTTTAGGTTTTCCACCTAAGTTTTTTATCCATTTACAAAGCTTCCAATGTATATAGTGACATGATAACTCAATCAACATATTATATAAGTTTTGTAATAAATTTCTAATTTTAGTTGAATTATGGATAAAATTTTCAAACATTATTATTTATATTCTACTAACACTCATTTTCAATAATTAGAAATAAATCTTTTCAACCATGAGAATATTTTAACTAAAATTTTGTAATATTCATTTTCAAATATTAATAAGGAATTTAAATTCAATTTCACTACATAAATTAAAATTTGATAACAATAACTTCTCTCCTCCCCCCCTCTTCTCTCTGTCTACCTATCTCTCTTTCACTCTACTTGATTCCCTTTCTCTATTTTTTATACCCCTATCTCTGTATCCTTCTATCATAGTGCCACATGTAGCTTTATTTCTCCATCTATATGTAGCTATCTCTTCCTCTTTATTTCTATCCATTACTCTCATTCTTCTAATGGCAGGAACTTGACGCTTTGCGTCCTTGTTCTATTATATAATAGATTAAAAAGATATCAACAATAAATTCACCACATTTATGATTTCATAATAAAGAAGTTTTCTAATTTATTAAGATTAATTTATTAAAGTAATGAAATTTATTAAAAGTGGTTATTTAAGTTAGTTATCAAGTTATTTAATTTATTGAAGTTAATTTATTAAATTATTATTAAATTATGAATATTAATTTATTAATTTATTGAGTTTAATTATTAATTCATCTCATTGTAAGTAATATTAAAATATACTAAGTTGTTATAAATAAAATCACTTAAATAGATTTTAATTATTATTTATAATTTTATAAAAATATAAATAATTAAAACGAATGTCAAATTTGAATTAAAGTTAAAAATTAGCATAGAATAAACTAAATACAATTTCAAAATATATCAAAATTCTAATATGAATAAAAGTATTTATTTAAAAATTAATAAAAATAAATTTATAAAATTAATACAATATTTATATTTTGTATTACACATTAATAAACGTGTAATAATTGATATACATATTTAATATTTACATATTCACTTAATATTTATATATTTAATATATAATGTCTAAATTAAATAAATATAATGTATAACTTAAATTTATTTATTCTTTAATTTACTATTGAACTACATTATATTTTAATATATATAGTATAAGATATCTTTTTAGTTTTCATATTATATTATTTTATTTTTTAAAACACTTTATTTAATTATTTTTTTAAACATTTTCTTATAATGAGGGCGAGCATTACTTGGATGAAGCCCCTATAATATATCTTTTAATTTTTGCAATAATATTTTCGTAACGAGGATGTGGCCTAATTAAATTTGTACGGGAAAAGAAAAGTGATTTATTAGGGATGTAATGTCAAGTGAATAAGTTAAAACACAAGTAAAAATAAAATTACAAGGGAAGTTTTATGTGCTATGTTTACTCATTAATTCACCTAGCTGTATAAATGAATGGTTAATTGCCAGGAGTTTATCTCGAACATTTTGTGAGAAGTCCACAATAAAACATAGTCTATTTGGTAATAACAATGTTTATTAGTCCCTGCTTTAAGTAGGGAAGTAATGTTTTCATCTCCAACATTAGTATGCTTTGATAAGTGTGCAAATTGAAAAATTTAATCTTATATCAAAGTTTCATTTTTATTCTTATTAAACTATTTTAAAAATTATTAATTTTTTGATTTGTCATTCGCTGTTTCATTTTTTGCTGGGGTTTATTTTATTTATTTATTTTTAATATTTGCTATTAAACTATTGATCATGACATATAATGGGTATTGGTAAATTTATTATATGCACTCATTCTCATTCTCCACGGAATTCATTAATTACTGAGGTACGAGTGCATTTATTTCACGCCTCATCTGCAAGACCTTCTACACTGTTCTAGGAGCTTTGAAACAGATACAAAGCACCGAAAATATGTTCAAGTGAATTAAATTTTGTAGCTCATATTATTTTAAATTAAAGAAATTTTTAATTGGTTGAAGAAAAATTTAAAAATATTAAACATTTTAAATTTCTTTCCCTCTTAGTTTGATGCACGTCTGTCACAAAGTTAATTTCCTCATGTTCTATAAAAGTTTATTTTTAAATTTTTTATTATCTTGAAATCTTATATGAGATAATATATATGTAAATGTAATATTTACAAATTATTTTACTAAATTAATATTATTTTATATAAAAAAGAAATTAAAGAAAATTTAAATGAAGCTTGCAGTAAATTTGCATTGCTCTCATCATTTCGAATCGATTAATGGTAATAAAGGAAGAGAAAGGACACTTCCAAGATATGCAATACACTTTGGGTTTTTAATAATTATATAAGAAAATAATAATAATGTCATATTTATTAAAAAAATAATATCATAATGATAATATAATCAACAATATTAAAATAAATAAAAAATTATAAATCAATTTTTTTAATTTAATTTATAATATTATATTTAATAAATAAATATAAAAAATTGATTTTATTCTATTATTCAAGTTATAATCTAATTTATTTTTTTAAATTTTTTTGGTATGTTAGTAAATTTTATGTAAAATGTCATTGTCATATATAATCTTGATAAATTTATTACAAGATTTTGACTTATTATTTATCAAAAGTATACATTGTGTTTGTGTCTTGTTTAAACATCCAAAGGACTTCAATTATGTTTATTGTCTTGTTTAAATATTTTTAGTTTAATTTTAACTTAAATGAAGTATATTTTACGGACTTAACCATTGTACCTCATTTTGGTACAACTGCCAGTTTTTAATCTTTTTTTAAAATGTCTATCCTACTTGTATGGTCTTTTGATATTATCTTTACATGTTTGAAGAAATAAATTTCATTTGTTGTTTGGGAGTCAAAATTATGCCATGATCTAGATAATAGTTTTAGTTTGCTTCTATCTCTTCCTCTTTATATACATTTGTGACCCAATGACAATTGAAACTGCATTGCTAGCATGTTTTTAGCTAAAGGCAAGGACTCATGTTGTCTCACGGCTCTTGTTATTTAATATTAATACTTTGACATTTGATGATTGTCAAATTTAAAGTAAAAGGTGACCTTTTTCTTTGAAAATCACAAAATTGGATGAGTCTCAACATAAATATTATATATAATGTAAAAGTAATATAAATTCAAACTTGGAATTAATTTTTTTTATCTAGTGACACATTAATGTTACATCCTTTCATTATTTTGAAGGTGAAAGTGTGATATTGGTACACATCTATAGATTATGGGAGGTTGATACAGTGGTCAAACAACTTGATTGCAAAGGTCAAATTTTATTGGAACGCCTAAACTTAAACAATAAGGGTTCTATTTACTCCATATGATTTATGGTGTAACCTTTTTCACAACATTTTCCTTGTATCTAATACATTTAGTTGATGGTGACATTATTTCTCTATTTGATATAAATATGATCATGGGAATAATTTGTTTCACATGTTGATGTATGATATACACAACCTCATAAGCAATGTAATAAGACTCGAATAATAGAATGTGATTTTTACTGATTAATGTTAAAATTTTATTAAAAAAAATTATAAGACTAAAGAAATAAAAATAAAAAGTATATTTATATAATTAGTAAATAATTTTTTTAATATAGTGGCACTCTAAAGATAAGATGTTTTAATTTGATATTCTATCTTTAGTAAAAGTTTAATCAAATTAAGTTGAATGTGATGAAAAATGATTTTGGTGAAATGAATATAATAATATAATTATATGATATATATTTATAGGATAATTGAGTAAATATAATTACTTATATATAAATTAGTTTAGATTAAATAACTATAAATGAGGTTAATAAATTAAGATAAACGTAAATTTTATTTTAAAAAATTAAATAGGAAAGTGATTGGTATTTATCTTTATGATTGAAGAATAATAATCTTTGTTGAAGATTCTAGAATTAAATTAATATTTGCTAAGAGAATGTGATCTCATTGTTAGTATATGCCTTGATACCCTAGCTAAATATCTGCTCTATTTAAAATCAAGTCTACAAGGCTATGGTCATAAATTCATTCTCTAACTCTAAAGTTGACCTTATAGAACACAAAAATTTTGGTCAATAATTCATTCATATAATCTTTGTCTACTCTACTCTTTTATAATATGTAGCCAATGCAGTGGCAGACCTACTCTCCAACATCGGATGTGACATGACAAGCCAAATGGCCAAGTGGTGGAAGGGAGATGGTAGAGTGTGGAAGTGGATTTAATGCAGTCCTAGAAGCATGAAACAATCAACATGCACGCAAGGCAGCCTGTAATGACAAGTACACCCTCTCAGAGACACTGCAATTAATGAGGAAGTTGTCGAGTGCAGAGTACCTGTTAGAGATGATGGCAGAGTGCAACAAATCTATTGTGAAATCTCATTCCTTTTATATCATTGATTCTACATTTATGACCCGTCGCAAACGACGGCGGAGGAATTAACTACTTCGGTTTGTGAGCGGAGTATTGAGTCTGCAATAAATTGATTGATAAATGTTTTTTATGTCATTTGCATTGTAGAGTTTGGTGTTAACAGTTTGTGCAGGTTCAATGGAGACAAATTTTACTTTGAGAACCGAGAAGAAATTGGTTCCATTTCTGGGGACGGTATTGGATAAAAGAATGCAGGGACTCTTCAAGTACAAAGAAGAGAAATTGTAGAGTGTGGCGTGCCTAATGTTGGGAGAGGAGTTGTCGCACATTCACTTTCGTTACAGGACGAATATGGAGGTGTACTCCCTGATTATGGCCTGGGCATGCGAATTCGAACTAGAGGTAGAGAAAATAAAGCTCACGCTAACAAAGTTGATAGACGGGGAATATCTGATCAACCTTGACTCCATTTTGGAGTGGGTTGTCCCTCAGACAGGAATCCGCATTCAGGAGGGAGATGTTGAGGAGGAGATATTGTCCTTTGTCTGAGGGTCGTAAAACCGTATTAAGGAGCAATGTCGCGAGCGAGCAAGCATTGGTTGGGAAGCCATGAAGCTCTGCGTCAAGCTAATCAGAACAGATGAAGTTTTGAAGGCCCTTAAGGTGGTGGCGCGTATGGAGGTTGGGAGAGAGTTGCGAGACCGATTTGAGGAAGGGTGGGTCGTCCAACTGTCTGTTAGCTAGTCTAGAAGGTGACCCTGATTTTGGGAGTCTAGATTGTATCCCGAAAATGAAGAGCGAAGCAGCAAAGGGAAAAGCACTGGCAGATATCGCGAATGAGGAGCAGGTGAACCTGAGTGATAGGGACTGAGCGGCCACGGGTCTATAGTATTTGTTTTGCTTTTACTTCCACTGTTGGTTTTAAAAAAACTATACTTTATGGATGACTGTAATATTTTAGTGCAGAGATGCACAGAACTGGTTTCTTATTTCCTTGGTTTTAGCTTTGAATGTTCTCCATAGTAGGTCAGGACTATTATATTTTGGGCCGATGTTTAAATCTTGTATGGCCTTGAATGATTGTATATCTTTTTCTGAATCAATGTACTACAAAATTACTGATCAAAAAAAAAAACATGTAAGGATTGGTGGCATTTATAAGAACCCAAAAATTGTCATTATTATGTATAAAAGGAGGCACATTCTTGCAACTCAACTTAATGAAATGTATACAAGAGTTTGAAGATAATAAGAAAGGATCTTATAATGATGTACACATATTTCTTACTCTTTTTAACTTACCAAATCAAAAAAAAAATCTATTGATTTATCTTTTAATGGTATAGAATAAAAGAGGTTGATTTAGACATGAGAGATATCAAGTCAAAGGAAAAAAAATAGTAAATATCATCAAACTTATCAAAACATGTACTTAGTTGGTCTAAGGAAAAAAATGAGGGGTCGTCAAACAAAATTAAATTATTTTAGAAAGGAAAGGATCCACTCCACAAACATAAGGATGATTCATGTATATGAAAATGACATTAGATGATTAAAGAATCAAATCTAGGTTGCTAATGAATATATCTTGGTAAGTACTGCATAAGTGTGATAATTCCTTAAATGAGAGAATAAGAGTGTAAAGACTTGAGTTAGTAGACAAGTGCATGAGAATATATGTTTATATTGTCATGTATAGGAATCAACATAATTTCTATAATGTAGGGAAATGAAACTCACTGGTATGAATATTCAAAGTAGGAATCAAACCCAATCCCATGAATTACATTGGAGAACAATCAATAAGCCCAACTACAAATCCTTGAGAGAGATGAGCAATTATGATTTGATTATTTACTTTTACTATTTGAATTGATCGGATAAGTTGAATGGAAAGAACTAGGCTAAATGGTGTGAAATTGACAATAAACAACATGAATGTAAAGTGTGGATGTAGAGATGAACTAATGGGTATAGAACTAGAAAGGGGATGTAAAGAGGAACCTATGGCATAAATTTGGGCTAAAACTAGATGGGCTATGTCAATAGGGGCCCTAGTACTTATAGCTTTATGGTGTAGAATAGGTATCCAACTGAACTTAGGAGATCCAAAACTGTCCTCTGGTCAAATCTCAAGTTGAAACACCCATACAATGGTGCTAGTTGCCCTAGTCCTCTTTTTTGATGAACTAGGTCTTTTTGTCTTTGTCTCAATCTATATAGCACTCTTGTACCCTTAGTTTGAGCCTATAACATATTTTTGAGCTTGGATTTGCACAAAAGGAGAGAAAAATGGTGTTGTGTTGTATAGGGGCTTGCCACAGTCAAACTCCAGGTTGGAAGGAACCCTACAACAATGATGATTAGGAAATAGAAATAAGAAATGGAATGCTTGAATAAAATGCTTAGTTGAAATTATTATACCTTCAATTGATGATGCAATTATCTTAGGATAATTTATGCATGCGTTGATACAATAACATGATAAATCATCATAAAATTCATCATGAAATCATACTTCAAAATGTCTTCATGTAGCTTGTTGCTCCTTGAACTTAGATTTTCTCTTGAAGAATAATAATCTCTTGTAAAGAAAGAATGAGATAATAAAAGATGATGAAATGAATTAGGAGTGATGTCTTATACAAGGATCTCAAGATAAATCCAATTTTTGGACAACTTAAAATAATCATTTTCGCATATTGAAGATATATAAACAAAAATGTCAATGAATGTTTGAATGCATATCCGTAGTCCAATTTTCAATCTTTGTAAATGACTCTCTATGCAGGTTCTTGAATTCAACAAATGGGTTGTGTCAAGGAGACCCATTGTCTCTCGTATTATTTGTGATCATGGTTGAAGTTATGGAGAGATGCTTCAAGAGATGGAAACAATTGAACATATGGATCAATATCCAACTGGCTGAAGGTGTTGAGAATTTGATCCACATTCATTTTTCTTATGAAATGTCATTAGTTGGGGGGGATACACTAAAAGAGAGGGTATTATGGAAGTATTGTATAAATTCATTCGAGTGTTCAAATAGATTCTTATGCATTATTCCCAATGTAGTGTTAACGCTATCTAGATTCTCTACTAAATAATGCATGACAAAACTATTACAATTTTGTATCTAAAATTTTAATTAATTTGTATAAAAAACAATTCAATAAAAGTTATATAATGAAATTTCACCTCATACATTTCCTTAAGATGGGTGGCTTCCTTAATATGACAGATTTGAATTTTCTTCTAATTGCAAATAGACACAACAATAACATCACTAAGGAGCCACTGAGAGCACCCAAAACTATACCTACTTTGTTTGAAGACTTTTTTGCACACAAGATTAATTCAAGTTCTTAGTCATGTAAAACCCTAAATAAAACCCTATTCTAGTTATTTAAAGAACATCCAGACATAACTATAAGATTTTTCTTATCATGTTGCTCAACTTTAGAGGTAATGGTGGAGATTATGAGGGTGCAGAAGTAGGATTGAAGAAGGTGTACGTTTCATAACAAGTAAGATGACCTCACCTCCAAGATGAGTTCCATTACTCATCACATTTAGCAACTCAAAATTTGCATTCCTTAAGCATGTTTTGCAGTCTTCAACAAAAGTTAAATTACTCCAACACTTAACTAGATTGTATATCGGTTGTAATGTGGAGGTAAATGTTGATCCCTAAGAAGAATAGACGAGGGGATTGAATGGCTTCATTTGACAGATTTATGAAAAGATCCCTAACTTCCCTACTAAACTCATATAGCTCAACTGCAACTATTGCTCCATTGTAAGTATTCATTGTGTTAAAATTAAATATTCTAGTGAGGAAATAGCTCTCATAGTGCATGAAGCACTTGGGCAGCCAAGCTCTAGCCCCTATAGCATTTCCACAATCTTGACAAACACTGGTTCTTGTTAACTTCGAACAGTTAAAGCATTCCTCCACTATTGTCTCTCCCTGGCATTGGAGGAGACTATAGATTCTATCTGGATTTCGACCGGAGACAAAGGTGTTAAAACCATTTGATGATGATGATGTATTGTTCACATGGTCTTTAAGAACTATGTTCATATTACTCTCCAATTTAGTGCTTGTATAGTTCTTAGGGCTACATATTTATAGAAGAATATTGTTAAACATTAACATTGCATTGGTAATAATGCACAAGAAGAGCACAATAAGAATCTATTTGGACACCTGAATGCATTTATTCAATAATTTGTTAAATCCTCTCTTTTAGTGTATCCACCTCAATTCTTGATACTCGTGTCAAGCCTCCACCTCCTGCCTTTTTAGAGATCAATTTAGTTCAATAGGATGATATTCCCTTCCTTTTTCAATTCATTTTCTCTTTGATGGTAGCTACAACCCAATTATTATTTTTTCTTTAGCATCTTCTAAGATAATTATACAATGATATTCACAATTGCTTGGATTTTCTTCATTTGATTGGATATCTTTTGATTTAGACATGTGGATAGTTGAGTAGTCTACCATTGCACACATCATGAGGCCTTTCCTCCCATCTCCTTTCATGGAGTTTCTTCTTCCTTTTTTAATTATTTTTGTTTCTTTCTAAGGGAGGAACATTGTTTGCTTCTCTCAGACGCTACTACATTCATATTAAAGCATTCACTATTGTTATTGGATCTTGTTCTTAATGGGGAGAATACATCGTCACTTATTTTCTCTCATATGGGGAGGATATTGATTATACTTTTGTAATTGAATTATTCCTTGGGGGGACATATTGAGTACTTCATTATAAGTCATATGTACTCTTTTTATTTATTTTTTCTCTCTTTTGGAGAGGAGTTTTTGCTACAAAGCTTTCTTTTTTTCTTTGGTTGTGAGAGATTACATTGGTTTGTACATGGGTACCTAATCAAGCCTTTTGTTAGGACCCATCCATTCATGCATCCATATTTCATTCACCATTAGGTTTTTAGATTCTCCCTAAGTGAATATTATGGGGGTGTTGGAGTAATTAGGATATAATCACCTAATTAAATATCTCTAATTAGGTCGCATTACTTTATTCATTTAAGCTAAACTTAGGGGTGGTTTTCCTTTTATTAGATCAAGCTAATAATAACACATGTTGTCTCATTGCATATGATGTGGACACTTGTTATTAGCTGATTTATCTTTTTTTATAAGGATTCATCATTCATTGTCTTTAGTTCATCAATGCAATTTTCAAGTTGTTGAGCAAAGCTATCTTTCTTAATCTCAATTTGTGGTAGGTATTTTTCTTACAGGCGATTTTTGGGACTTATGGGTTGACTCAATAACTCCAACACATATTTATATATAAGATATTTATAGAGGACATAAATGCTTAGTATTACTAGGGAAAGAAGATGGTGTGCTATGGAGGAAAAAATAATCCTACTACTACTACTACTAAAATTTTATCCTTTTGCTTCGTATAAATATAGTGGGATGAAAATAGGTTGATTTTTTTTTGTAGATGGGTTTCTTTATCCCATATGGGTAGTAGAGGTAAGGAATTACATCCAAGGACCATCATTACAATAAAAACATGAAATAATATCTTATATAAGATGATGACGATGACTATACATCACAAGCCTATACATAAAATAGGCTCTATATGCAAAAAATATAAATAGATAATAATATAGTTATTGTAAAGCGGAAAATCGCAATCGAACCCTAGTTGCTCTCCCCTCTTCCAACTCCAAGGAGAGAGAAGGGAGGTCGCTAGGGTTGATGGTTTTCACTTAGGGAATGGTTAAATGAATTGCCCCCTTGCGTCATGTTCATTGGTGGAGATGTAATAGGAACACTCATTGAAGGAATGAATGAAGAAGTCGGATTGAATGAAGGAAGAGGGTTGATTGAAGAAGAGGGATTGCCCCCATGACTAGTGATCATAGGCGGAATGTCTTGTATAGAAGTAGTCGTTATGTTTGATGTAAAGGTAGGTATGCTAGCAATAGAAGTTGTCAAAGGAATAGAATGATTGACTTGAGTGGGAGGTTGTGTATAACCTAAAGTTTCGGCACAACTCTTCATAGGCATCACATTCGAATCCACAATGTGTGCAATACCACGCAAAATATCAATTCCATTCTTATCACTTTGAAGCATACGTTTTAGACCCTCAATTAAAGGAAGAGCTTGACTATCAGGGTATTCTTGAGACATCCATTGTCGAAAATCGTCAAATTGGTTATCCAATTTCGAAAGTTGTTCTACAGAAACCTCATGGAGAGCTTCTTCATCATTAGGAGGATTAGAGGAATTACCCATGTCCTCGTTAAAAAGGCTATTCAAATTAGGTTCCATCTCCTCAGTAATTAAACCTCGGAAAGACTTAATTCTACGGCTTCGTCTAACGGGAATAGTGTAAGTAGGGCTTATTGTTGTAAAACTCATGCACTAGAAAGAGAGAGAAGATTTTGAATTTTAGAGGTAGCAATTTTCAGTAAAATCAACCAATCTTCTAGATTTAAGCTGTTAAATGCAATCACGACAATCTCCCAAAATTTCGGAAAAAATGTCCGGGACCGTGGCGCTTGGAGTGCACACAGTCCTTGCAACTTTTTTCAAAATTTGCAAGGATGAAAGTTATGATGATTTTAGAGCTAATCTGAAAAAATTGAGTGATTTTACGATCTGTAGATAGGCCAAATTAAAGTTACAATCTCAAAATTGAACCCTACCAAGATTGTCGAAAAATGCAAAATTTGAATTTTGAAAAAGAGAGGGAAACTGAAATTTTGAATTTTATGATTTTAGAGGGAATACCAAAAGCAATGCAAGTTTTGAATTTTAAAAGTTGACTCAATTTCACGCAAAATTCAATTTTGAAAGCGGAAACTAAAGTTGTTGTAATTAAGCACTTAATTTCAAAAGTCACAAAATGCAAGAATTTGAATAAAGCACTGAAATTTCGAATGAATGCAAACACACTTTTCAGATTTAGGACAGTAAGAAACACAATTTTGACACAAAATTTCAATTTCAACAATTTTTGAATGATTAGAAGCCTTAAACCAAGCAATCACAAGACCAACTTTGACTGTAATTTTGAAAGTGTTATAATTGATAAAATCAGCCAAAATTCTGGATTTTAGTAGGAAAATACAGTAAGATCTTGCTCCCGAAATTTCAGAAAAAATGTCAGGGACGATGGCGCTCAGAGTGCACACGGTCCTCGCAACTTTTTTCCAAATTTTTAGGGATGAAAGATATTGTGATTTTATTGCGAAATCCAAAGTTACAGCTGATTTGGAAATGTTTTGATCAGTGAAATTGTCGGACAAAGGTTGAATCAAGAGGGTTTCAAAAATTAGGGTTTTGACACTTAACCACTTAATTTTCAAAATGAAAGCACAGATATGAATTGATAATTTGTAATAGAAGGGCAGATCTGAAATAAGCATTAACAATTAAATATTTCACAAGCTCAATTACTAAAAACAAATTTTAGGGTTTTTATGCAATCAACCTCTAAAATTTTGCAAAAGATCAAACATGAAAATGTAATCAAGGAATCAAATTTTCAGATCTAACCATGAATAATCAGAAAGGATGTTCACGTCGGGTTCACCAAAATGTAAAGTGGAAAATCGCAATCGAACCCTAGTTGCTCTCCCCTCTTCCAACTCCAAGGAGAGAGAAGGGAGGTCACTAGGGTTGATGGTTTTCACTTAGGGGAGACTTTACATTCAAAAGAGGGGTTGAAACCCACAAGATCCAATCCCACACAATGCAAGATTGGATGCTAAATGAGTTTCAAGGGTTAAGACAGCAAGGCTACCCTCTTTTGTAAAGAATGTGCATAAAATGATCAAGCTAGGAATGCATAGAAAGTGAGAAAGATTCGCTTATAAACTGAGATAGGGATATAGGATGAAGCTGTGGACCTGGAATTAGCTGTAAAATGTTGATACGGCGCTGTCCTGCAAATTTGAGCAAAAGTTGACAGGACGATGGCGCTCGGCGTGCACACGATCCTCCGAAAAATCCACGAAACGAAGGGGGATCTGTTCGTCTCTGCACAAGGATTCCAGATCTTCAATTTCAGCTGCGTACCTGCAACCTACACACAGAAAAGCGAAGACGATTGGGGGGTTAGGGATTAGGGGTTTGCCTTTAGGTCAAACCCCGGTTTTGGAATTAACCAAGAAATGAGAAATTGTTGTAAATGTAAATGTCTGTAATGTAAACAAGTACTAATACCTTGTTGTAAGGATGTTTGTATCCTTATGTGCGAAGGTATAGATGTTGTTGTTTGTTGTATGTAGTATGTTGTATGTAGCATGTAGTAAGTGATCTCCTCTTCAATGGTTGAATCCTTGTCTTGAATGCAACACTTAGCCTTGAATGGAGACTTAGAATGATCAATAGCTTGAAAGAATGCTTGAATGCTTGAATGCTTGAGTATAGTTTCCACACTTTTTTCCATCATATCGAATGAAAGAAGAAAATGTTGTTTATATACTTGCTAATTAGGGTTAAAAGACTGATTTTCCCGACCTTAGGCCGACCAGGAAAGTTTATTTTCCAAATTGCAAACAAAAAGGCCCAAAGTCCCATAGGAGACCGGGCCCAAAATAGGGCCAGGGACCAGGGCGTTGGGCGCCATGGTCCTGGGGGACCAGGGTGCTGGCGCTGGGCGCCCTGGTCCTGAAGGACCAGGGCGTTGGGCGCTCTGGTCCCACCTCCCGGGACAACAGGGTGCAAAGGAGGTTCAGGCCAGGGTGCAAGAAAATGCAGTTTTTAGTGTCATAATCAGGTTTCGGGGTCTCCATTCAGGTTCTGTGTTGCGTCGCCATCGTGAAGACTGAAATGCAGTCAAAATTGCAAGTGTCGCAATTTTAGGACGCTACAGTTATGAAGAGAGAATATATTAATAATCCATAGATACTATATTTATAAGTAATAAAAAGAGCATAAATATAAATAGATGTGTGATATTGGGAAATGGGGTTCATTAATTTATAAACATGTAAGCTCAAACCCATTTTAGAACAACACATTAAGGTAAATGAAATATAGTAGGCTTAGCCTTGAAACCTACTAGGAAAGGGGTTGAACACAAATTGAATTCACTTACTAGATTTTAGTTGAAATTGGTTTTAAAATGATATGAATTAAAATGCAAGAATTAGGGTTGATGATGTAAAATTGGCAATTATTAGCATGCACAAAGAGTTTCAAAATAGATGTGTTGACATTAAGTAAAAAAATGAAAATCGGAAGCAAAGAGGAACTTTTATCTTAAATTTGAGCTCGAAAATGCAAGTCAATGATGCTAGTGTTGGCATTGCATGAAGAATAGAAGTGTTGTAATTGATGTTAATTGCAACCAGTAATGAAGTAAGTATTGCAACCGGTAATGAAGCAAGTGTTGCAACTAGTATTGAAGTAGTAAAGCAACCGATAATGATGTAGTGATGCTCAACCGGTAACCCTAACCAGTTGAGAAGAAGAACCCTAACCGATGAAGATTGGAGATCGGTTGTGATGGTTTATGATCAAATGATGATCGATGATGAAGATTCCATGTATGCATGTTGCATGTGATGAGTTTCCAGATGGTTTTGGTACGTAAAGATAATTGTTTATCTTGGGAATGATCAAATGCATAGTATGAAGTTGCAAACATGCGATGAGTTACAAGATTCAAAGTGCAGTGATCCAAGAGTGATTGTAGATGCCTAGAAGAATGCAAAGTTGATTACAATGTAATCTAACGATCAAGATTGAACTGATGTGTTTGTAATCTCTATGAGAATTGTAGTGTCTGTGTTGTGTTACCGACCTAATGTATTTGTTTATAAGGTCGATGATTGTTTGAATGAGTTGTTGGCAATTTGCTAGAGTGTGAGAGTGATTGTTGTTGGTCCTCACAACTAGAATGGAAACTAGGTTATAAAAACTTAATTTAGGGATTGGACATCCTTACTGAACAACTAGCTTCTCTATAGCAAAGGCTCATTTACTTTATCAACCAGGGACGTAAACTCAAAACAGGCCAACACTGTATGTGCACTAAGTTCAAATCACATCCATTCTATCCTACTGCAGGAAAGGAAATTATATAAAATAAATGTGCAAAAACATAATGAACTAATACTTAATCAGAAATCACAACTGAAAGTAACTTAAGCAACTTCTACCAAATGATAAGGTTTTGGCCAGTGGATAGGAACTACTCTGTCCATTGTGGTTGCAGGAACATACACTGGAATTGTTTCCAGTGGTTGCAGGAATAGTCAAATGCCAAAACAACAACTATTGCAAGATGGAAATTAACTGAAAAACACAAAGGGAATACTCACCAAGTGGGCCCCCTTGAGTGAGTATATCCAGAATTCTTAGATTGCAATTGATAAGCTCAAAATAACATTGTCTTCGTTATTCCAAATTGACTGCAAAATACATAAGTCTAAAATCTGGATATTACAAATTCTATGGTCATTCTGTGTCCTCGAGAGGAGATAGAGAATTTTATTTATAAGGAAATTTATAAAAAATTTGGTTATGATCTTCTTCAATGTTGCTTCAGTTTGACTGGATCTGCATCATAGCGATATGTTGATGTTCCTTTTAACTGCCAGCTTAATCTTTCTTTCTTCTTGGCTGACCTTGCATCATGGTGTTAACGTGCACAAAAGCATGTGTATCTACTAATGTTAACATAACATAAATTAAACCACATTCTAAGATTGATTTAGATAATTTGCATAGATGAACCATTTAGAAATCATTATATAACAACCTTAGGTATATGATAAATCACTTCCAGAAATACTTAAAAAGGCATCAACTAAGAAATTCTTCTGACCCAAATATTATCCAGACACAAGACCTAAGCAGGAATTCTATGACAAAAATCTATCAAAATAGAGCCATTATTTCAGCTCACATTGCCCCCCAACCTAGCTTTTTGTTGATCCTCCAGCAATAAGAAAGTTTTGAATTCTGGCATTGATTCTAAAATTGCCGAGGGTAACCTGCCCAGAACCTCCTATAGACAAACTCCAATAGAATCCTTTCATCTTTTCCAATTGTGTCCACCTAGAGCATTTTATTGCTTCATCATACGGTGGGTCACTATTCTTGCATCCCATTAGTGGCCATAGGAGAATTGGTGGTTGGAAACTGAGGGGCAACCAATGTCTTCTTTTTGTTCTTCCCAAATGTATATATTTGGGTGCCCTCCTCAGCATTGCATGATAATTTGACAAGGAGTGTGGCTCAGACTATTTCAACTCATCTGATAGGATATTCCAATGCTAGACCAAATGTCCTATTGCTACTTGTCCTTCTCTTGTAGCCATTTTCTCATATTCCCTATATATTTCTTCTCTTAAGGGCAAAATGTCTTTCCCAAAATCTGGCTGATACACAATTTTCTGCCAGTCATAATAAAGTCTTCTTGGATTTATTGACTCGGCTCTTAATGGAAGTGAGAGATCAAGTTCTTCCTTTCTATGTATCTGGAATTTCTCTCCCCTTGTAATTTCATTTTGAACCCATGACATGAGAGCTATTAGCTAAATATCTCTAATGTAAAGGAGAGGGTTCCAATCAATGTCATCGGGAACAACGTAATTATGTAAATAAAATTCACAAAGCAAATTATTGATGGTTGTAGGAGATGTTTGGTAGACATGATAGAACTCCTCAGGTGTCTTTAAAGAGGGGCTTAGATCCCTAACAATTCTCATCATTTGGAAACAAATATGTTGTTCCTTTAAATACAAAGAGTAAACTCGAGGCAGTGCTCTGCAATTTCATTAGTTGTGGTACCATGGTGGCTACTGTTTCCACCTTAATTTTAAGCTGAGCAATATCCTTATCCTTCCATTCAATAACCTTCCTTTGTTGGTCAATAAGCCTCTGCATTTCTTCTTTTTCTAATTCCCATTTTCAATAAAAGGCAAGTGCCACCGCATGACTACTAAGAGAAGATGGTGGTCTATGAATAGGTGCTTTAGGCTTCGACTTTCCAACCCTGCTTCCTATTTCAACAATTTGCTCTGCGACAGATGCCAAACTGTTAATCCCATCAAAGCCTACTTCTTCCTATAGCTTCTCATGAGGGTTCTGCAACTCTTCTTCCTCATCTTTTTCTTCTTCCTTACTGAGCTCCTTAGGTGAGGATGAAGGAACATCATCTTGGTGAGGATTGTGTGGCTCATGTTCTGGAGAATCAACCAGAATGCTGACATCCAGCTCCTCTAATTTCTTTTGATCTTTAGGATTTTTTCGAAGGCTACCGCTTCTTCTCTGAGAGTTTTCTTTGGTGGCTGTAGGACGACTTCCTGTACCTGATTCCTCAGCTACTTCAGTGGTTGCAGGAGAAACCATTTTTGCAACTTTCCTTTTATTTGCAACAAGAGAGGATAAATCCTCACTTTTTCCTTTCTCTTTCTTCTTTTCCATGTCAATCTGTTTCTCTTTGCCTTTTTCCCTCCATGCAATAGCCCTAGTTCTTACTAGGCTTTGTGAAGGAACCCCTATGGAGGATTCTTCTACTTCAGACAGGGCTTCTCCTTGTGAGGGTTCTTCTGCTACAGGAACATTTTTTTTTGATGATATCTCGAAGGATGAGGGTTCAATAGGAGGACCAGGTCTTTCTAGATTTTCCCACTCTTGAGATGGGAGTGGTTCTACTGGACCCACATTATCTACCCTAAATCTTCTAATTTTTATAAATTCATCCCAAGACATTTGGGAGACATCTCTTAAAGACCTTTCCATCAACAGCTTAATCAAACAATGATGAGAAACAGAGTGAGGCCTACCTTTCTGCATTTCTGTTGCACTAATGGAAAGAAGATTGTACAATATTATTGGAACATTCATCCTTATTTTGTGGCGTAGATGACTCAGAAGCTTGAAATGGTGGGAATGTAGACACGAGAATATCCCTTCACAAGTTAAATACTTCATGACATATAATGCTACTGCTCTCCATTTAGGTGGAAGATATTCTCATTTGCCCCCCTGTTTATCTATTACCAAAGGTGGGTCTCCCTGTCATGTAAACTTGGCTCTCGCACTTCATGTGTCCTTTGATTCAGGGTATTTTTTCGCGTCTACTGGCAACCTAGTTACTTCTACAATCCATTCTTTTGTCTCTACAACTCTCAATCCTTTCACCTAGGCTTCTCCATCTGAAAATGTGTGGGTGAATTCTCTTGCAACCTCCTCATTAAACTCAATTAGCTTTAGAATGTAATCTAACCACCCACTATTGTGGAATGCTAGCTCACAATCCTAGTCTTGGAGAAGGATATCATGGACTGTAGGTTCATGATGAACAAGTGGACCGCCCATTGTAACAATGAAACTCTCAACTCACCAATGGTGGAAATATGACCAATTTTGCAACTTTCAAAAGAAATATGCTCTATTTGGCTAGAACCCAACTGCAATCCCAAAATAACTCAAGGTAGACAAAAGGAACAAAGTACATAATATCACATCAAACCAAAAAAACAAATGAAAAAATTTAAACTCAATCTAAGATGATAGGATAATTCACATCGTACTTCCCCCCCCATCCTAAGGTTTAACAGGTGTCCACACATGCAGAGGATGACTGAAAAGGACACTATACAAATATCATTATGATATGAAATATGGTTTAATTACATGTATGTAACAAAAAAAATACACATGAGCTTACCTTATATCGTGCCATAATGACTACAGTTGGAGAAATTTATTATGTAGGAAGTTGATCCGCTATGCACGGCAAGCGAGGCAGAAATGAATGATGGAAGTGGAAGGGAATGAGTGAAGGCGAAAATGGAATATTTATTGTACAAAAATGTAATTCCACCAAATATGGAAGTACTTTATTATGAGCATGCAGTAAAGATTTAGGAAGAAGACAAAACGATAAAGTTGCCGCCTGTTGCTGCAGGAATCTCGACATTTTCTGGATTAGCGAACTATGGTAGGAATTTCTCCTTGGAAAGAGGCTTATGATGGAGGCACAGGCGATGACCATTCACCAACAATTTGAATTTGATGGGATCAATTATGGACAATTGTACTGCACCGTTAGAGAACATTTCAATCACCTCATAAGGCCCTAACTAGTGTGTCTGTAATTTTCCCAAATTGTCCTTATACCTTGAATCATAGAGAAGGGCCCAATCGCCTGGATTGAATGCTTTGTCTTTTATATATCGATCATGCCACTTCATGTGTTGATTCTGAATGGTTTATGTGTGCTGCAGGGCTAACTTTCTGATTTCGTCCAAGACATTAAGCTATAGGAGCCTTTCCTGTTGTCAGACAGAGAGAGTCATATCCAAGGCTATGAATGTTCTCAGTGTTTTATGCTCAAATTCCACAGGCATCATATCTTTTGTCCCATACACCATTTTAAAGGGTGTAAACCCTGTTGTAGTTTTCCAAATGATTCGATAGGCCCATACTGCTTCAAATAAAATGCTAGACCAATCCTTACGATGAAGAGCTACTGTCTTGGTTAATATAGATTCAAGTTCCCTATTGGTGATTTCAGCTTGTCCATTTGCTTGAGGATGGTAGGGAGTGGATTTCCTATGCCTTATGTTATATCCATTGACCGGGGCAGTGATCAAAGTGGAAGTGAATTGTGCCCCTTGATATGTCATAATCTCTCTGGGAACTCTATATCGAGTAAAGATATCTTCATATAAAAATTATGCTACCTTATTATCCTTGGCATGTTTGAATGCTTTGACCTCAACCCATTTTGTGACATAGTCAGTACACATAAGAATGTATGACCTACCATTTGATGATGGATCAATTGGCCCAACAAAGTCTAACCCTCATTTGTCAAATGATGTAACAACCACTCGTGGATACAAAGGCATCTCATCAGACCAATTTGGTCTTCCCATTCGCTGACATCTATCACATTTCCTAGTATACTTGACTGCATCTTTTTGCAAAGTCGACCAATAATATCCTGTAGTCAGTATCTTGAGAGTTGTTCTCTTGGCAGCAAAGTGACCTCCACAAGGCTTATCATGGCAGGCATGAAGGATATCATAAGTTTCATCTTCTCTAACACATCGCCTCATAACTTGATCTGGCCCTGTATAGAATAAGCAATCTGCTATCCATGAAAAATTGAAACTCTTTTCTACCAACAACCTTCTTTCTTTTGGAGAGAAATAAGGAAGGATTTTGTTAGCTGATAAGTAGTTATCCATGTCAGCATACCATGGAATATTCACATTAATTGAAAACAAATGCTCATCTAGAAAGGAATCATCAATGGCTTCAGGACTATCCTATGTTTGAAGTCTGGATAGAAAGTCTGCCACTACATTTGCCTTACCTGGCTTGTCGATGATAGTGATGTCAAATTCCTGCACTAACAACAACCATCGTGCCAACCTACCTGAAATGGAACTTTTATTCATAAGGTGCCTAATAGTTGCATGATCAATATGCATAAAGATTTGATAATCAGTGATATAGTGTTTGAACTTATTGAGGGCATAGATAACAGCTAACATTTTCTTTTCGCTCACAGTATAATTTAGCTCAGGTCCTTGTAAATTTTTGCCGATATAATAAATTGCATTCTCCAAAGCTCCTTATTTCCGTCCCAAGACTTATCCAATTGTAAAATCTGATGCATCTATGTGAATGTGAAAAGGAAGAGATCAATCAGGTCCTTTAAGCACAGGAGCCTAGGTTAAGGCTCCCTTAAGTTTAGAAAATGCCTCTTCACATGTTGGCATCCATTCAAACTTAACATTTTGTGTTAAGAGAGAATACAGAGGTCCTGCCATCTTACTGAAGTCCTTGATAAATCTCATGTAGTACCCTGCATGGCCTAAAAAACTTCTTACATCCTTTTGTTGTGCAGGGGTAGGAAGGTTAAGTACTACCTCAATTTTGGCTGGATCAACTTGAATGCCTGACTAAGAAATACGATGCCCCAATACTATTCCTTCTTGCATCATCATGAAGCATTTTTCACTGTTTAGGGACAAATTATGATCCTCACACCACTGCAACACTTTGGCAAGATTTTTCAATGCTTCCTCAAAGGTGGTCCCATAAGTAGTGAAATCATCCATGTAAATATCCATACAATCATGGGAAATATCTGAGAATATACTAAGGACAACCCTTTGAAAGGTTGCAGGAGCATTGCATAGACCAAAAGGAAGAATTGAATAGGCATATGTTCTCCAAGGGAAAGTGAAGTTTGTCTTTTCCTTATCTTCGGGAGCTATTCTAATTTGATTGTAACCAATAAACCCATCCAAAAATGAAAAGTATTACTTGCCTTCTAGAGAATCTAATACTTGAACGATGAATGGAAGTGGAAAATGACCTTCTTTAGTAGCAGTTTTGATCTCCCTATAGTCCATACAAACTCTCCATTTTCCTCCTTTCTTAGGGACTATAACCAGGGGAGATACCCATTGACTGTCTGAAATAGGGTAAATGAATCCTACATTAAGTAACTTTTGTAATTCCTCCTTGACAATTTCCCTTAATGCAGGATTAATCCTTCGCTGAGGTTGTCTAACTGGTTTACAATCTTCTCTGATATAAATTTTGTGAGTACACAATGTAGGATTTAATCCCTTCATGTCATGATAATCCCATGCAAAGGCTTGTTTTTGGGTTTTGAGTAGTTTTATTAAGGACAACCTTTGGCCTACTGTAAGTTGACTATTGACATTCAGGTTCCTTCCTGAAGCAACCTCTACTTGAGTGATTGACTCAACATTAGATATTTCAGATAAACAAGAGGTTTAGATTTCTTGCGGCAATAAGGTATGAAATATATATGTGGCTGCAGCAGAATCCAAAGAACTTGTGGATGGAAGAAGAGTATGCAAAGGACTTGTTGGTATACCAGATGACTGTTGAGTTGCTCCATAATGATTTCCTATGATGTTAGAGAGTACCTTATCATCCTCTTGGAGTTCTATGAACGGTTCCCTATTCAACATCATAAGTTGCTGAATAGAAATAAAATTCCTCTACTTCTTTTGCTATATCTAGCCATACTACTTGCTCTTGATCAAGTTGTGGTTGTGCTGGAGAATAAAGTTAAAGAGTTTTAGTGGTGATACGATCTGAAATGGTCATGTCCCCTAATATACAACCTATGTATGCATCAGTTGTAGCAAACCAAGGTCTTCCCAAAATGATTGGATATCTCCCCAATGTTGCCTTATGAGAGAGTATTATAAAATCAACCAGATATTCCCAAGAATCTAGTGTGACAATAATATCCACCTAAAAAATTAGCGTAAGTGGTGTAGCAGATTACAAGGCAATAGAGAACTTTGCAATCTTTTTAGTGCTTCAAACGGTTTGTCAATCAGACACACGGTTCACAAGTTATGGCCTCTAGAAGTTTGTACTCTGGAAATAGGAAATATAATTTGCATCGAACACATAAATGAGCTGTAAAAAGGAGGGACATGGGTTTATGTATGTTGTAACATGTCATAGGGCATATAGAAGGGAGATAAGGTCAACTACACCTTTTTTGGTGGTTTTAGTCCATGGTTTTGTAATACCGAATGACGGTTTCTTGTATCGTATCTCCTATATATGAGGTGCATGAGATAGAGGTAGTGTGTAAGAGTCTTATGGCTATTGAGTTACCTCTAAATCTCTAATTAGTGGTACTATTGCGGAGAGCTTGCTCTGCAAGTATATTGTAATTTGTTTTGATTGTTGAATAATATATCGTGAGGCTTTTGGAGTGTGGGGTTTTTCTCCCGAAACGGTTTTCCCCACGTAAATCATTGTGTTATGCTTTGAATGTTGTTATATCTATTTCTATTTTTTTTAAACTGTTGTAAAGATCTATAAATTTTTTTGCATTATTCTCCTCTCAAGGTTAGTGTAGGAAGTTTTTCCATTACTTAACTTCCTTACAAGTGGTATCAGAGCTTGATCACCTTTGGTTTTAGTTGTGGGTTGTTGGGTTTTTCGAACTAATCTTGTTTTGAGTGGGGGCTTGTGCAAAAGACATTTTTTGATCTTGTTGCAGGAATTTTCAGATGGCAAGTTCATCAGGGAAAATAGAGGTGGATAAATTTAATGGAACACATTTTGAGACATGGAAGCTAAAGATGGAAGATCTGTTGATAGATCGAGATCTATGGGATGTTGTTGATGCAAATGTCCAAAGGCCCTCGGATCCTATTGTGGCGGCTCAGTATGATGTTATGGACCGAAAATCCAAGGTTCTAATCAGACTGTGCCTGATAGACTCTATTCTGATCAATGTCCATGAAGAAAACACTAAAAAGAAACTATGAGATAAGCTTGGTGAGATGTATCAAGTGAAATATTTATTAAATCAAATTTTCTTGAGGAAGAAATTGTATTCCTTGAAGATGGAAGAGGGTGGACGAGTTGCAGACCAACTGGAAGCATTCAATATGTTGGTGTCTCAATTAATATTTGTCGGTAATAAGATGAATGAAGAGGAGAAATGTCAAATCTTTCTTTGTTCTTTGATTAATTCGTGAGATTCTCTTGTTATGGCCATCGGTAGTAATTCTGTTGTTTTGAAGTCTAAAGATGTGGTGGGTTCAAGGTATCCCATAGTTCGAAGGAAGCCCTAACTGTTCGTGGTAGACCCAAGGAGAAAGGCAAGAAGAATGAGAAGCACAATAAGTCCAAATCAAAAGGGAGATCAAAATCTCCTAGAAAGTCCAAAGTCATTTGCTAGAATTGTGGTAAAATGGGTCACATTAGTAAGGTCTGCAAAGAAGAAAAGAAGAAGAAAAAGAAGATGATTGATTTTGATTTTGAGTCCAAGAAGGAAGATGGTGATGCATTCATTGCAGCTTTAGCGACTCATGCGGCTAATAATGCTTGGTTAATTGACTCGGGTGCATCTTTTCATATGACTACCAATAGAGATTGGTTTTTCTAAATATGAAGAATTTAATGGAGGTACAGTGTACTTGGGTGATGATTCACATTTAAACATTGTTGGTCGAGGTAAAGTTAGAATCAGGTTTTCTGATGCTAGAATAAAAAAGATTAATGGTGTGTTGCATATCCCTGGATTAAAATGAAATATGTTATCTGTGAGCAAACTAATAGATGTGAGTGTGTAGGTAGTCTTTTCTAAAGCAAGATGTAAGATAATTAAGGTTGTTATGGTAATTGCTAGAGGTGTTAGGTTTGACACTTTGTTTAAGCTAGACACATACACTGTTGAGTGTAATAGTACTGCTGTAAAAAGTAAATTTGTGGAAGATTTGAGGGTTTCACCTTCAACAGATGGAAATGGCTTTTGAGTACCTAAGGGTGCTCTTTCTTCTGAAGCAAAGTTACTTGCAAAGAAGACTATGTTATGGCAACAAAGGCTTGGCCATATTGGAGAAAAGGGTCTAAGGACCTTGAAAAATAAAAACCTTGTTGAAGGTTTGAATGATTGTAATATTGACTTTGATTTTTGTGACCATTGCATTTATGGAAAACAAAACTGTGTTCAGTTTTACTCGAGTTCTCATAAAACTTGTGGTATTTTGGATCTTATTCATTCTGATGTGTTTGGTCCTACAGATTTTCCTTTGATTGGAAAATCCACATATTCTGTTTTATTTATCGATGATTTCAGTAGAAGGACATGGGTGTATTTTCTAAAGAGTAAATCTAAAGTTTTTAGTCAATTTGAAGAATCTAAAGTAATGCTTAAGTTGCAGACTAGAAAGATAATTAAATGTTTGAGGACTGATAATGGCGGTGAATTTTTCTCTAAAGATTTTGACTGATTTTGTAAAGACTATGACATTAACAGACATAAGACAACTCCATATTCTCCACAACAAAATGGAGTTGCAGAAAGAATGAAAAGGACACTGATGGAGAAGGCTAGTATGTTGAGTGATGCTAGTCTAGAATAAAAGTTTTGGGTTGAAGCTGTTGCCACTGCTTGCTACCTGATTAACATGTCTCCTACATCAACTCTTGTTGATAAAACACATATGAAAGCATGGTCGGGTCACAAGCCCTCGTTGAGATATCTTAGAGTTTTTGGTTGTGAGGCATATGCACATGTGTCAAAGAAGAAGCAAACAAAGCTGGAGAACAAGATTGTGAAATGTATCTTCATCGGATACAGTTATGGTGTTAAAGGATACAAGCTTTGGGACCCTGTTGCACAAAAGGTAATTCATAGTAGAAGTGTTATTTTTAGAGAAATTAAGTCTCCTTCTATTACATTGCAGCCATAACATGCTAAAAATGAAGATGTGATTCAATTTCCTTCTACACCTGAAAGAGTTGAATCAAGGCCACTAGATAGGCAAGAAGTTGAGGAGAGCTCGTCTAGCTCTAAATCTTCAACGAAGGAAGAACCTCCAATTCAGCTTGTTCGAAGGTCTACAAGACATAGACAACCACCTGAAAGGTATTCACCTGATGATTGGAGATGTATTTTTTCTTTGAATAGTAATGTGGATGAACCGGAAACTGTAGAAGAGGCATTAGGTATGCATGATGCAGAATCCTAAAAAATTGGAGGGGTCCAATGAAAGGTTTAATTTTTTTAGGATGTTTGTCTTTTATCTTTGTTATTTTCTTTTTTTCCATCTTGTTATTTGGTTTTTACTCTATTTATTTTCCCTTTGTTGTTTTTCTCTAGGCCTTTTGTCTTTTATTTATTAAGTGTTTTTATTGGTTAATTGGTTATTTCCTTTATTTATTGATTATATTTTTTCTTCCTTGATCCTTGTGCCCTCTCCTACCCCACATCACTTTTTATTCTCTCTTAGATTTGCAACTTGCTATTTTCGTCTCCTTGAAATTCTTTTTCATCCTGATGATGAATCACGAAGTGTGATTTGAAATGTTGATTTGAAACGTTGATGATAAAAAATTGCATACACAATTGAATCCATAAAAAAAAGGATAATTATAGCATGGATTGTAGAAATTGTTGGAGTTGAGAAAATACAACACCATAGGAGCCCAAATGATCTCTACAAGCTGAAAAACCTGTTACAAGGAGAAGCAAGGAAGCAAATCACAGAAGAAAGAAATACACATAAAATATGCTCAAAAAGAGAGAGCTCAATATTCATAAAAATGTGTAATGTAATAATCCTTCTTCTTACAAAGAAAAGAATGAACTTAACCTTTGATAGGTCAAGAAACCCTGAAAGGGAAAACCTAGGTTTGCACATAATAATTAATAAAAGAATTAATTATTATGCACCTAAAGTTAACTTAAGTGTAAAAGAGATAAAGGGAACTTAAATAATTAAACAAATATTGTTTAATTAATGAAGTAGATACCCGAATACTCTAACACCCCCCCTTAAGCTAGACTTAGGGAGAAGCTAAAACCTAGAACAACTAATGAAAGCAGAAAGATGGGTCCCGACAACAAGGCCTGATCAGGTACCCAAATATAATGAAATTTCTATGAATTGGAGAAATAGAGAAAACCACGTGAGAAAAAACTCTACTCCAAAAAGAGATGGAAAAGAACACCACTGAAGCATGAAGAACCTACAAACTCTGTCGAAGAATAACTGCTGATCTGAAGAACCTCCACTGAAATAGAACATGACCAGGTAGAGAAGACTGTAATCTGTATGAGTACCCTCAAATGACACTACTCGAATTAGAAGGCTAATAAGACAAACAACTGAAATCGAAGACATAGATGACATGAAAACACCAAAGCTTGAAGAGCTGATCAATCGAACCATGGAAGCATTAGAACCAACAGGACAAACCTCCCCATAATGCTAAAGAGGGAGAGGGACAGGTACACTGAAAAGAACAACCAATAAGAACTGCACGACGAAGAACCAAAAACATCAAAGGTGCTGAGATAGTACACAGTATCGTGGAAGGAACACTCACTTGACACATAGCATGAGGTGAATGTCATGGAAGGAACACCCACTGGACAAAGGCAGATGGCAAACAAGGCAAACATCAACCCCCTCATGGCACTTTATAAGTAGTGCATGTACAACGAGGCACAAGATATGCAAGATCCCAAGTAAACAATGCATGATGACACTTTATCTTAGTGTGTTTGCATAAATACAATGCTACAGTGATAATAAGATTGGAAATAGAAAGAAGAACCAAAATAGAGACACCCTACTCAGAGAAGAGATCCTAGGACCCAAAACAACCAAGATATCCACTAGAGTGTTAAAAAGAAAAAACTGAATAAAATATGCATGGAGAAGAATATGGAAATAAAACTCATATGTCTGGAAAGTACACAACACACGCTTTCCAAAAACATAAACTTTTCAAAAAACAGAGTTCGGATGCTCATTCTACTTGTCCTGGAGTGCAAAAAGGAGACCTCAATTTGACTGGAAAAAATTACCAACATCATGAGGTCCGCCTCGGAACTAGCTTTTCTACACCTATTTGTTTTTGAAAAAATGACTCTGTATGCCCAAGATATGACCAAAAAACCAAACCTCCCTTCAAAACAAGAGGAAGGGGTAGTCTGGTGGTTGTTCGGGTGGAGGTGGCCAGTGAGCAGCGCACTGGTGGCACCCCGGTGGCGCTCCGCTGGTGGAGCAGCCTCCAGGTGGTGAAAAGGCAGCCCAGCGAGTGGAGGAGGCCACAGGGCTAAGCAACGAAGCAGGTGGCGGCGGAGCGGAGCAGGGCAGCTTGGCGGAGCGGAGCAGAGCAGCGCGACAAAGCTGAGCAGAAGCTGGCGGGGCGAGGAGGTGGGAGGAGCGACGGTGGCCGCAGGGAGGTGTTGGCGGGGGCCGGGGGTTGGGGGGCGCCGATGATGACAGGTTGATGACAAGGGGCCAACAGGGGGGTCGGATTGACAGGTCCGGTCGCCGTATGGTGGTCGGACTATTAGTGTCGGTACCCTGCGAAACAAACCCCGAAACAAACTTTTTGCCAAATAAATTTTTTGTGCCCTATTTTGATTTTTGTTTTTTTTGAAGATTTTTTTTCAAAAAATCAAAATCTAGCTTGCATGCCGTAAAAAGGCAAATTTTTTTTTGATTTTTTCTCGGTTTGCGTGCCAGGGTCGTAGGACCTGGATCTGGAGAAAAAAAACTCCCAGAGGCTCAGGAGCTAAAACTAGGCAAATTTTATATGACCATAGGGTTTTCAGGCCTTTTGAGCACGATGGTGAGATCTGTTTAGGCCCAAAGTGCTAAAAAAAAAGGCCAATCCCTAAGTACATAAAAAAATTTCTGAAACCCCAGATCTGCTTCCAATGCAGAAATTCTCAAAACAAGAACATATAGCTGCAGATCTGAAGCTCTCATACCATGTTGGAGTTGAGAAAATACAACACCACAGGAGCCCAAATGATCTTTGTAAGTTGAAAAACCTATTATAAGGAGAAGCAAGAAAGCAAATCACAGAAGAAAGAAATACACATAAAATATGCTCAAAAAGAGAGAGCTCAATATTCACAAAATGTGATATGTAATAATCCTTCTTCTTACAAAGAAAAGAATGAACTTAACCTTTAATAGGTCAAGAAACCCTAAAAGGGAAAACCTAGGTTTGCACATAATAATTAATAAAAGAATTAATTATTATGCACCTAAAGTTAGCTTAAGTGTAAAAGAGATAAAGGGAACTTAAATAATTAAACAAATATTGTTTAAATAATCAAGTAAATACCTGAATACTCTAAATGTATGTTTGATTCGAAATGTTGATTTGAAACTTTGATGATAAAAAATTGCATACACAATCGAATCCATAAAAAAAAAAAAGAATTATAACATGGATTGTAGAAATCTTATAACATTAATTACAATTTTTACATTTTATTATTCAAAGTGTATTTTAATATGACATAACAATTATACCTATTTCTAATACAAATAGTATTTTAATATTTATTCTTTGACCATGAGAAACTCAATTTATTTTTCAAATAGGGAAGAGTGGAATGTGGTGTGCTCTGCACACCCCTTATTTTTGACAACCCCCCTTTTGTTTTATCAAAAATTACCCATGCTTATTGTAAATTTGTCCCTTTTGGGAATTTGAGAAAGACGTATTGTATTGTTATTCATCATGAAGTCCAAGAGTTTGTGGTTGTGCAAAAGAAATTTCAATTTGAGAGTTTTTTTTAGTGTTATAGAACCTAGAATGAGGTAGAAGTGAAAATTTGGGTATGGAACATCTCAACCCAGGTATGGAAATGATTTAGGGAAGTGTGTTAATATTAAAAAACCTCTACATAGGGAAGGTATTCTATAAGATTATTGATCTTGAAATACTGCATAGCCTGCTCTAGATCACACAATCTTAAGGCAAAGTCTTATATGGGAAAACAAGGGCTCACAGGAACAAGATCCATCAAAGATTTCAAGAATTAAAAAAGTTTTTTGTCAAAATAAGTTGATGATGAATCAAGGAGTGTGATGCAAAAACATTGATGCAAAAAATTTCACACAATTGAATCCAAAAATTGAAAACTATATACATAATAGATTGTAAAAATTTGATATCATTCACTGACAAATATACTTCGGCTATAGAAGTGATATGAAAATGAAGACCCTGATTTGTTCAAAGGTGGGATGAAAGAAAAGAAACTCAGCTAAAAGACAAGTTCAAGAAATATATTCTCAAAATAATGTATTCCCTCAAACTATATCGTCCCCGAGAAAAGCTGAATGGTTGTAGCTGTTGGGTAATCTATGGAATGAAAATTGCGGAGAAAACCAAGAACTAAACAAAATAAATGTGGTAGAAAGATTTATCATAAACTGATGAAAGCTCAATGAAATTAGACATTGGAAAATAAGGGATATTAAAACTGCTTACCATACAAAAGACTTCAAATAAATCTACGACTATAATGAGTTGCCACGAGACCAGAATCTAGAATATCTTAAAACACAACTACTAAAGTGTGAAGGTCAGATAATTGAGAGGTATAATATCTTATGAATATTCATGTATATTTGAGTAAATGATATTAATATAAAATATTAGATTTCTACAGTCTATAATGATTGATGTGTTTTTGGATTTAACTGCATAAACTTTTATTTACATCAATTATGAATATTCATGTATATTTGAGTAAATGATATTAATATAAAATATTAGATTTCTATAGTCTATAATTATTGATGTGTTTTTGGATTTAACTGCATAAACATTTATTTACATCAAAGTTTGAGATACTCTATGATCTATCATCAGAATGAAAGAGCTGCATAAAGAAAAGATAGATCATAGAATGTGATCCGTTGATACAAATACAAATTTATGTAGTTAAATCTAGAAGCACAACAATAAATATTATTAAATAGAAAAAAATCATTTTTAACATTACTTCAAAACCAAGAATGGCGCTAGAAAAAAAGATCGTACCCTGATTGGATGAAAGAGAATTGTGTATCCTCTTTTTTAGAAAGAAATGGTAGGCATGTCTTGCGCCTATGATTTAGGACAGTCGTCAATTCATGTTGACATGTTTCTGGTTCGATTTTGATATAACATTTATCTGCCATGATAGAACAATTTCGGATATGTATACACATTTAACAATTTAGACACTAGATTGGCCAAAGTAGTGGGCATGAATTTGGTGTGGCCATTTTGAGTTCTGGCTATGAAATGGATTGCATATTTGATGAAAACTATGGTCTTGTTTAGGAGGAAAAATCATGGTTGTGTCTCACCATGGAACCAACAAACCCAAACATTGTCCCATCATGACATGATACAAGTTCATTAAGGGGTTTGATAAAATCGATCACCAAATTACTCCGAGATTGCAAATACCCTTTTTCAATCAAAAAACACCCGTCGAAGAGTAAAACTAGAGTTCAGGAATAAAACATCAACAAATAAAAACATCAAATAATCAAATAATTTACAATACCCTTTTGTTGAATTTGTAAATTATTTGATGTTCTATTTGAATTTGTAAACATCAAATTATTTGACTACAAATAATCAAATAATTTACAAATTCAACAAAATGGATGTTCAAAGTTCTGCAAAATATGAAATCGAGATGAGTTGAAAGGTGAAGTTAGGTGGACCATAATTCAATGAAAGCAATGTACATAAAATTCTTATTAAAATTTTGTCAACAAGTGGATTCAGGGTAAATTCAATCTCAAGGACCTTTTCAAGAAGACCTCAAGTACCTGAGAAGAGGAAGGGGGCCGACATAATGGAAGATAAATTGATTTCAAAAGGTACAAAAACTCAGCCATAGATGAATTGTGTGGATTCTCCATTGAATAATATTGCCTTCAAGGTCCTAAATTGATAGACTTATCATAGGGACCAAAAGTTGAGGAACAAAAACTAGATATTCAATCGAGCTTTTGAAGATGAAATTCGGTATCAAGTAGAACTCGGGGAAAATAAAGAGTCAAGAAAAAATTGGGGATGATATGAGAGAGGATAATCCAAGATACATGAAAATCCCTGATTAACAAAGCAAACCAAATCTTAAAGGAATAATTCGTAGATGGAAAGTAAATATTTTTTTTTTCTAAATCCTGCATAAGGTCAAGGGAATTTGAAGAATAACAAAGTCATGAAGGCAAAAAATCTTGGACACATAGAAGAAAATAGGTAGCATTTTTAAATTTAGTCTCTTAGTTATGTTCAGTTTGGCGACTTCTTTTTATTTTATGCAGGACAAGATTTTGGGTGACATGGCATAGGAGGATGGCATTCATAAGGAACTCTTCAAGTTCATGATCAGGGATTGGAATAATATTCTACTGCAAGTGGGTTGTGGGGTTAGGAATCCTGGTCATGTCTAGTATCGTAGGGGTTTATTTTAATATTGACTTTGTCTTTTGGAGCTTGGCTCCACTGTTAAACAATTTAGGTCATTATAGTATGTTTTTATTTGTTGATGTTCTATTCTTGGACTCTGGTTTTACTCTCTGGTAGGTGTTTTTATCTTGCTTATAAACTATTATGGATATTATTGTGTTTGGTTTTTTGCTATGATTATGCTAATATTTTTGGACACCTTTGGGTTGTGGATGTTATAGGGACAACACTCTTGTTTTGCTACTTTTCAATATAAAAAACAAAGTTATAAACTTTTCCTCTTGATGTCAAAATGACTAAGTTTTCATAGGGTATGTGCACAAAGATGGTGGTCAGAAAAGTGGACACCACCCAAAAAAAAGCATGAAAAAACAAGCAGCGCATACACGATTCTAAAATTTGAAATCACCCCGTACGCGCTTAGGTCAATTGTTCCTAAGCCTAAAAATGATAGTGCATACGTGCTGCTTTTAGGAAAGTGAGTACGTACGCTCTCATAAACCCTAAAGAACCGCATTCGCGGTACCTGTCAAAAAGTGTTTTTTTTTTAAAAACTGGGTCTTATTTTCCCATGACCACGATGTTTTTTCCTCCATTTCCTCCACGAAACCATGAACGGGCTGCCTCATTTCTCCTCCAGACGCTATGGATCAAGGTTAGTTTTTCTTATTTTTGTCTTTCTTTCCTGTTTATTCAAATTTTTTTACGTTTTGAATTTAATTTCGTTAATTTTGATTAGGTTTTTTTATTTTTTGTTTCAAAAACCAGATTCTTATAATTCACAACAAGAACAACAAAATGCACCTCCTCAAAACCCTAAAGAAAACCCACAAGATACACCTCCAGTTCCTCCTTTTGACCGTACACTTGAAACATAGGAGAAATTGATTAATCAGTTAGGGCAAAAAATGTCTAAAATAAATAGGTTGATTAATAAATTGAAAACATCTGAGCTTGAGCATCATAAATCCCTTGCCACTAGCCTAGAAAGATTAGCTAGTGGTGCCACAACCGTTTCCACACAAATTACAAAATAGAGAAAGTTTAGGGATACGTGTCATCAATACTATGTTGATGGGTTATCATATGAGGGAGTGGAAAACATAAATATTAGTAAACAACAAATATGTGCCCTTTTTGTTGATCCTAAAACTAGTGAGTCGTTACCTCTTAATGCAAAGAGGTTTCCCATACATTGGTGTACTGATGTGCAAATGAAGAATATTTTTTGGCAGAGGTGGTGGATGGCCTTTGATGATCCACCTTGTAATAATTATGAGGCGCCATTGTATTTTTTAAGAAAAGTATAGTGTGAGTTTGTCCTCAATGTGCAACCAAACTATTTTGACATGAGAGAGTTCCATGGTAGAGGTGGTGACTCTGTCCAAGATAGACCTAGAGCCCGTAGGCGAGCAGCCCCGGAGAGTCGTCACCCCCTAGCACCCAAACCTAAGGTGCATCAGGCTGTCCCAGTAGAGCTGAAAGAGTCGATGGAGCTACAGACTCTTCAGGTGGCCACAACATTGACTGGTGCCATCATCTAGCATGGGACGTCGTTAGCACACCCTCTTGTACTAGATGATGAGCCATTAATTTCTCCAGGTGGTGACAGAGAACCCATTCAACATATGTGTGTCAGTTGCTCGAGGATATGCTCAGGGATGGATGACGAGGCCACTGTAGATAGATCCGCATCTCATTCATGCATGATTTGCAGGAGTAGATATCAAGCCTGCATGATTGAGGATTTGGCTCTGACAGAGGAGTTGTTGGACATGGTGTTTGCCCATCAGCGTCAGACACAGGTGTGTTGATTTGAATTCATAGCATTTTATTTATCAATCACTTTAAATTTGTAATTACATAAATGAATTTTCATTTATATATTGATTTAAATTGAGACAAATAATCTGCATTTCAGGATGCAACAACGGTATCCCATACTCCTATCGCAGTTACTACAATTGCAACTTCGATGCCTGAGGTATAAATTTTGTCACATGTTAAAATAGAATAGTACACTTTGAATTCAAAAAAAATATAAGATATACTAACTATCTTTAATGCTTGGTCCAGTTTTTGGTTTGTAGGTGTTGATAGGGGACCAAATGTCCTAGATTCATGACATCACGCTCTCAGCGATCGATTTTGGCCTACAAGGCTATACAGTATCATATTTTGTATAACCTTTTTTATGTATTGTTTTGACGGAATATGCAAGTCATTTCATTTTAGATTTTTAAAATTATGTTTAATATATTATCTATACTAATATCTCATGTTAATTTTGTTTTTTTAGGGTACCCCCTCCGCGTCTAGGCCTCATCCTAAGCAAAAGAATTCCTCGAAGACGCCAAAATGTGGGAAGAAGGTAATTGAACACATTTTTAGTTGTACAATTGTTTGAAAATATTGAAATCAAGTCTTAGTTGGGGTTTGTAGATTGATTAATGTTTTTTGTTTATTTTACATGTACAGCAGTCATCGAGCTATGTAGATTTGTTGAATGCACCTAATTCGCCCATGGATCAAGAAAGGGCAGAGGTATGTATCTCTACTTTATTTTCTTGATCTCATGATTATATGCATGTGTACATGTGAACTTGTGATAAATTATAATCTTATAATTTTTTCATACATGAAATATCCATAGCTGCTTCATCAATGGCGAGCCCTCCTCCGTGCACTAGAGAAGCATCTCAAGCACCGGTACGTCATTATTCTCTATATTATATATTTTAAGTATTTTTGATGTATTTATGTTAGTAAATTGTATTAATTGTACATTTAATCTACAATAGCCCCCTTCACGGTTCGGCCATAAAGTGGATCCTTTTAAGTTTGTCTTCAAGAAAACTCCTAAGAGTGACAAGGAGAGGAGAGCGAAGACATTATCTCTGAGATTAGCTGATGAGGTAATCTACATTTCAATTGCAAAGGAATTATAGTTAAATGCATAGTTATGTTGTTAATTGTGAACTATTTTCTACAAAATAAGTCTAACTTGGCTTTTGAATTGTGGTTTTGCAGCCATTTATCGAGTCACATACTACATTGAAGAGGCTTGATTTTGATGATCCACCACAAGTTTAGGATCATATAGTGTTAGTTGTGGTCATAGAATGACCAATACATGTAGATATATTCTATATTTTTATTGTATATTAATTTGGACATGGCATATGCCACATTTTTGTAATACTTGTATTGACTTGGCAGACATGCCTTTTTTTGATATATATATATAAATGTTGATATTCAATCCAATAAATGTGTACTGAGTTCATTATTGTGTATTCGTTGTATTTCATGGCTATCCTTTTATAATGTTAATTGATCATTTGCCTATGTAATCAACAATATGAATATAAACAACAAAAATCTATGATATAAAACATTGCAATCGTGGAATATGATTTGATAAAATTTCTAAAATATCGAATTAACCCTACAAAACTCCTTGTGTTTAGTTCATTATTGTGTATTCATTGTATTTGGTGGCTTCCCTTTTATAGAATTAAATGAATATTTGCCTATGTAATTAACAATATGAATATAAACAACAAAAATCGACAATATGAATATAAACAACAATATGTGTTGGTGCGAGAGTACCCTCACGCTCGCAATGGTCAAATTTTGGTTCTTGTGTGAAAAAAATAACATCACGAGCATGTCTGGGTGGGCAGGTTTACGGTAGGCATGCTCCTCTCATGCATCCCAAAGCACCGGAACATCGAGAGTCATACCTTACTGGCATGATCTCTCAAGTGCCCTGAGTCCAAAAAATTGTCACACTTTGATGAACTGTTTCTTCTAATCCATGGCACATATGATAGATCTGTTTGAACCTATGGGGTTGTGTGAGGCTCCTCTATAATTGCTTATCTTGGTTTTTGATGATTCAAAGCCATTTTCAATTGGTAGCATTTTTTCGCCTGCTACAAAAATCGTCAGTTGCATGCAATGCAAAGTTGCAAGATAGGCTAGAATTGATTTGGTTCATCATGTGCACAAACCGACATCACAAGCGTGTCCAGGTGGCCAATTTTTCACTAGGCATTCTCCTCTTGTGCATCCCAAAGTGCCAGAACATCAAGAGTCATACCCTACCAACGCGATCTCTCAAGTGCCCTGAGTCCAAAAAATTGTCAAACTTTGACAGACAGTTCTTCCAATCCAGGTACATATGATCAATCCATTTGAACCTATGGGGCCATGTGAGGCTCCTCTACAATGCCTTATCTTATTTTTTGATGACTTGGAGCCATTTTAAAAAACCGTCAGTTGTATGCAATGCAAAGTTGCAAGAGAGTCTAGAATTGATTTCATTTGTTGTGTGCACAAACTGACATCATGAGTGCATCTAGGTGGGCAATTTTATGCTAATAATTCTCCTCTCATGCATCCCAAAGCGTCGAAACGTCGAGAGTCATACCCTACTGGTGCGATCTCTCAAGTGCCCCGAGTCCAAAAAATTGTCAAACTTTGATGTACTATTTCTTCCAATCCAGGACACATATGACCGATCCATTTGAACCTATGGGGATCCTCTATAATGGCCTATCTTGATTTTCAATGACTCCGAGCCATTTTCAATTGGTAGCATTTTTTCGCCTGCTGCAAAAATCGTCAGTTGCATGCAATGCAAAGTTGCAAGATAGGCTAGAATTGATTTGATTTGTCATGTGAACAAAATGATGTCACAAGCGCATCTGAGTAGGCAGGTTTATGCTAGGAATTCTCCTCTCATGCATCTCAAAGCATCGAAACATCGAGAGTCATACCCTACCGACGCGATATCTCAAGTGTCTCGAGTCAAAAAAATTGTCAAACTTTGACGGACTGTTTCTTCCAATCCAGGACATATATGAACAATCCATTTGAACCTGTGGGGTATCATGAGGCTCCTCTACAATGGCCTATCTTGGTTTTTGATGACTCAAAGCCATTTTCAATTGGTGGCATTTTTTCACCTGCTACAAAAACCGTCAGTTGCATGCAATGCAAAGTTGCAAGATAGGCTAGAATTGATTCGGTTTGTCGTGTGCACAAACCGACATCATGAGCATGTTTGAATGGGTAGGTTTATGATAGGCATGCTCCTCTTGTGCATCCCAAAGCGTCAGAACATTGAGAGTCATACCCTACCGGTGCGATGTACAAGTTGCTAGACAACTTTTTTGACAATAATGACAATTTTTTGCTCAAATTGTATCTAGACTCAATCTATGACTCCTATGACCCGATAATGACTCAAATAGTTCTCCATGATTATACAAGAATCAAGAATTCTTGTGATTGACCTTATAAATAATGGTCATGATTGACCTTATAAATAATGGTCATGGTTGACCTTATCACATCACATAAACTCAAAACATAGTCACGAAACATAGACACAAAAAATAGTCACAAAACATTGTCACATATTATTAAAAAAAATTGCCTCTAAATATGGTCAAATCAGCTCTTGGCTATTTGAATATACAAAAAAATGTCTTACAAATCATCTCATGGGCTTTTATACAAAATTTGGCATTACAATTTTTGCGATTCAGCTCATCGCCATTTTAATATATAAAATTTGGCATCTAAATATGTACAAATCAGTTCATTACCATTTAAATATACAAAATTATGCCCCTAAACATGTAAAAATCAGCTCATGGGTATTTATATATACAAAAAACGAATATAGAACAATTCATCGACAATATATACAAAATTCTCAAAATCATTCTACTTTGAATCGTAGAATCAATAAAGTGAGCCTTCAGGATCGGCTCTAACTCGTATTGTGTCAAGTATTGTCTCGTGGTTAGATTCATGAACTTTCCATAAAATCTTGTTATGAGGTCTATCACGATACTTCATCAAATAAATATTTGTTGCAACAACAAGGTTAGAGAAATGAAGAATATGTCTGTGTGTTTCAAAGTCCTCAAACAATGAAACATCAGAATTCTTGATAGGGTATCTCCTAAGCCATGTTCCTATCATGATAAAAGACCCTATTGGGTACTCAATACCCTCTCCATCAATGATTGTGGTTGTCAATTTTCTTTTAGGCTCAACACAACGACAAAAATAGTAATTCGTTCCTTCTTCATTATTCTCTTCTACAACAACTGCATACACATGACCTACATTTTATAAAGTGATAATTAATACCAAAAGTAAAGTGTGATGTACAAAAAAATGAACCAAAAAGAATACTTGCAAAAAAATTAACTCAAAAAATCACCCGAATCCACTAGGTCAGATACATGGTCAAAATCCACTGATGTCTCCATCTAGCTCAATTGTAGTGCTTTGGGAATTTGATATGTATCAATAGGAACCAACGGTCTACAAGACCATTTGTCAACCCACTCTTGTGATTCACATTCTTTCCACAAACAATACATGCATGAAGAAAAAAAACATACCATCTGCCTCATATAAATTACTAGCAAACTTGCATTTGAACTCATAAATGAGTGCATGTCACTCGATCCTGCAACTGTACAACAATCTAGATAGTTTTCAATGTTAGATTCAGTGGTCAACCAAAAATATCTATGAACCATTGACGTACCTGGATTACCTGGACCCATCATAGACTTACACCATCACACAATTGTTTCTGCATCTATCAACTCAACACCACCTTCGTACTTCAATTCTTCTCTAGCTAGGGCTCTTTTTACACATGCTCTTGCACCATCGTGCTCTCCCTTACCATGTCCAGCCTTAGTGAAATTCCAAAAATGTTGTACACTGCTTGTCATATACATCCTTGTCAACCAATAAAAACATCCTTGCATTCTTGAATTGTGCGGTGCAATTATCTGACCATACTAAGTGTCGGTTGTATTGTATGTTTCTTTCCTTTAAATTATCATAGAAAACTTTAAAGAATCCTTGTACAAACTTCAATGAATGAGTACGATCATCACTTATGTAGAAGTGATACTCTCTTACAACCTTTGTATCCTCTTCTGTGCTATCATCTGCTTGCATGAATGTTATATGTACAAAAATAGAAACTTGTGTGGAATGATAATACATAGATTGCACTTCATTTTGAGGTTGTAGTGTATAATTTTCAGCAAAATCAACGATAGAGACAATGGTGCCAAGAGGAAATGTTTCCTTACATAACTTGAATTGCTCATCTAACCATGAGCTCTATGTGTATGTATTATGTACTCATAAACTAGTTTCTCTTGAAACATTTTCATAAATTCAGCTACACATATATCATTTTTCACTAGCTCACATCTTTTCAAATCTTTTCCATCTTTAACTCCATATGTGATTGTCTTGTATTTTCTAAAAGAAACTAGTTTCCTACCAATTTCATGTGTGCTCTCCAAATGTACACATCTTGGTAACTGTTACAAACCACCACATATAGCACAAGAACCTTCCAAACAAGGCATCTTATAATAAATGCAACCATCATGTCTATTACATAGAACACTTGAAATAAATTCTCTTGCCGACTTAGGAGGTGCTTGTATATTGCATTCCTGCAAAACATCGTTAGTGTGCAAAGTATAACAAATATGAAGAAAAATATCATAGCACCATGGAAAATTCAATATGCATCCTACAACAACACATGGTGCATACATGATTAACCTTAATACGAAAAGGTTTTGCCATTTCAAAAAATCTTTGAGAAATTCTTATTTGAGGAAACTTTTGAAGGAATCTTTCATAAAATTTTGTTTGAGTCATATCAAAATAGTGTTTGGCATGTGGCTCACGATTTGTAGACCCGATTCACCTTCTAACAACATTTCTTTAGTTGGGTGAAACTCTTGTGTTGTCATGCCAAAATTTTTCAATTAATGTTCTAAGTGCATCAACAACAACCTTGTCTTTGCGTGGTAGTCTACTCGAGAATGCCCAAAGAGAATTATTGTTAGGTTCCTCTATTTTTTCTTGCCTTTGTAATGCTTTACTTAATTTTGTTCTACTAACGTTTAATGACTTACTTGTTTTGCTTATCAAATTATCTTTTTTTATTTTCTTGCTCATTATGGTTGATGTAATGACACGTCGAGTAGCATTAGAATCTTTAGTACATGATTTTGAACCAATATCTTGATATGCATCAAATAGATTTCTCACAATAGTTCTTTTGTTGTTACTTTCAGATGATCTTAGGCCTAAAATTTTCATCGTCTCTCTAAAATTCAAATTTTTTAATCATTTGAACAATTAATTGACATCTTGCGATTTGATTTAAGTTTTCAAAATAGTTTTACCATATTATTTTAACCATTCTCTCACATGTTTGTTCATTCATTTTATCAGGCATTGGCTTCAATATATTCTCATTAATGTCAATTAGATACTTTGGTTTCCTACGAATGATTCTAGGAGGTGTTAACATTGATGCATTGTGTACATTCAATTCATCAAATAGAGAAGGTGTATGTTCATCATTTAATTGATTATTCAATGTGGTATCTTCTTCAATTGCATTAGGTTCATATGGTAAATCAAATGTCTCTTCTTCAATTGCATTAGGTGCATTATGTTTGTTTGGTAAATCGAATTGAGATGTTGAGGATGACATACCTTATTTTCCCATTGTTCTTATGTCACGTAATTTCTTCATATGCTGCCTTTGTCTTTCCTTTTCAGCCTCTCGTTGTTCCATTGTTCCTCACTTGTTCTTTCCCATGGTTGATATTGGTTGTCCTAAATAGAATAATATTACATATATATTTAAACAAAAGTTCATAAATAAACAAATAACCACAAATATGCATCTTATCATTATTTTTTGAATCAAAACTATTAAAAAATCACAATAATATTGACAAAACTAATAAGAACAACAATTCAATCATTTGAAATAATGCAAAAACAAAAAATCACTTACGTCTATGTATAAAACAATGATAGAAGTGTAGACATAGTTGCAGTGGGGCCTTCAATGACCTCAAAAACTTCTTTTGAGGTCGTTGAGGCTCTTGGGCAAATAAAACTATGCCTAAGTACCCCGTACATAGTATATTAATAACCGAGTGCGTGCTATTAGTCCCTAAAATGTTGGCAAGCCCAACGGTATTTTTTTTCATCTTGTACGCGCTCCTACACCTTAAAAATGTTATGGCACGGAAACAAACTAATAGGCTCAATACCCCGTATGCGCTATTTGTAGTAAAGAAAATGTGAAGGAAAAGGGAGGGAGGGAGGGAGGGAGATAAGAAGAGAGAGAGGGATGGGGTAGAGAGAGAGAGAGAGAGAGAGAGAGAGAGAGAGAGAGAGAGAGAGAGAGAGGGAGAGAGAGAGAGGGAGAGAAAGAGAGGCACCTTGTACGTGCTTGAGAGGGGGAGAGAGGGAGACAATACACATACATGCACACATATGTGTGTATATATATACTTAATATATTATATAAATTATATTATATATTGTAAGGAAGTTAAGTAGCAGAAACAACTTCCTACACTAACCTTGAGAGGAGGGTAATGCAAAACTTTTTCAGATCATTACAGTAGTTACAGAAAATAGAAATAGATATAATAGCATTCATACCACAACACAATGATTTGCGTGGGGAAAACCCTTTCGGGAGAAAAACCCCACCCTCCAAAAGGAGCTCAATATTTTATTCAGCAATCAAAAACAGATTACAACATACTTGCAGAGCAAGCTCTTCGCAGGAGTACCACTAATCAGAGATTCAAAGGCAACTCAATAGCCATAGGACTCTTACACACAACCTCTATCTCACACACCTCATAAATAGGAGATACAATACAAGAAACCGTCAAATGGTATTACAAAACCATGGGCTAAAACCACCCAATAAGGTGTAGCCGACCTTATCTCCCTTCTAGATGCCCTATGACATGTTAAAGCACACATCAACACGTGTCGCTCCCTTTTTACAGCTCATTTATGTATCCGATACAAATTATTTTTCCTATTTCAGGAGTACAAACTTCCGGAGGCCATAACTTGAGAACCGGGTGTCCGATTGACGAACCGTTTGAAGCGCCGGAAAGCTCGCGAAGTTCTCTATCACCTCATAAATAGTTTTGCCGATTATGGCCACTTTTCAGGGCGTTCTGGAGCCTCTAAAGTCCCCAAAATTAAGTTTAAACATTTTATTGCACCCCTCCAAGACGAAAACTTTAATATCTTCAAAACTAGCTGTGACCTTGCGACGCAACTTTACCAGAATGCTTATCTAGCCAACCAGAAGCTTCAGGGAGAGTTTCGCACCATTTCGTGCTCAAATGAAAACTTACTATAAATAGTAACCTCACATAAATGCAAGGTTGAGACACCATTTTTCCCAACATATATATAATATCATATTATACACACTCCCAAATTTTAAACAAAAGTAGTGCGAATGCGCTATTTATAGTAAAGATAGAGCGTACACACTGTTTATAGTAAAGATAGAGCTTACGCGCTTCTTACACCATAAGTAGCCCATACGTGCTTTTTATACCATAGGTACCCTGTACGCGCTTTTGACTGTTTAAGCTTGGAAATAGGCCTAGATGACAAAGCTACGGTTTGGAAGTTTGATTTCCCTCCATTTCCCTCCATTTCCCTCCTTTTTGACATGTTTTATTTTATCAACTTGGTTTAACGACTTTGTCATCATTAGGTTTACACTTCATCAAGTGGGTATTTCTAAAATTACCACCATATTTTCACCCATCTTCTAAGCTTTCTAACCATATAATTTTTTTAAAACTTGAACAACAAGAACATATTATTATTGAATTTTTTTACCAGTGTCTCCATAGTTCTCACAGACATATGTGCACCATTTTTTTAATAACTTTTGATCTACTTATCTAAATTTTAAAAAATATATATCTATTATTGTAGTGCACTTGATTATTTACAATTTTTAAAAAATAAAACTGTATTTTCATTTTTTTTAGTGCAACTTATGCTTCGTGCACGAATAGGTACCTAATTTTCAGGATGTGCTTGATTGGAAAACTCATAAAAAAAAAAAACTCAACAAAAAATTACAAAAAATACACATCTTCTAGTGCTCACTCTTAACTATCTTTTTGCCAAAGGATTTGTCAGAATACTGAATCAAACTATCTTTTTTGATGCGCACGTTAGACACTATGTTATGTTTTTCAGAAAAAGTTAGGGTCTATTTTTTTGCACGCGAAGGATTTGACCGCCTTAATCTTATCCAATTTTGAATTTTTTAGTAGTTTGGAAACTAGATTCATAGTACTACAATATTTGTTCTTTAATTATCTTCATATCTTGAGTGGATGATTTTCAAATTTTGCCTCCAAATTCAAGTTCACCTGATTTTAGAAAAAAAAAAAAAGTGTCCACTTATACTCCCCTTTTTGACCACCATCTTTGTGCACTTACCCCATAAGCAATGAAAATCCTTGACCACACCAATAGGTCAAATCTCTTTCTTATATGCAAAGACAATTTTCAATGAAGAACCAAAAAATTGAGTTTTTGTATACTTGCTAAAATTCAAAATCAGAATCCCAAACTACGTGATCATCTTCAGTAGGTTGAGTTCTTTAATTTGTTCAACAAGCAGAGTTCTCCAAATACTCAACACTTGAGTTTTCCTAGATAGAGAAAAATGTCAAATCAAATAAGGATACAATCAAATAAGGATAGCCCCAGAAGATCAACATAAAACTGCCTTAATTACCTATCCATGGGGAACTTATTACTGGAATATAATGTCTTCCAGACTCAAGAATGCTAAAGCTACTTACCAAAGAGCCATGACCATAATTTTTAATGACATAATACAAGATATCGTGGAAGATTATGTGGATGATTTATTAGACAAGTCTCAACCAGAGAAAACCATTTTCTCATCCTTGCTAAATTTCTTGACATGCTAGAGAAATATAAGATCCGGTTTAATTCAAAGAAATGTGTGTTTGTAGTAACAATGGGAAAATATTTAGGTTTATAGTATCAAACAAAGGAATTGTGGTAGACCCGACAAAGGTAAAGGCTATTCTTGAGATGCCTCTCCCATAAAATTTGAAACATTGACAAGCTTACAAGGAAAGTTGTAATCCATCAGAAGATTCATCACATAGTTAGCTGACAAATGCCAACCTTTCCAACATCTTATAAGAAAAGGTGTAACATTTAAATGGAACGAAGAATTCTAGGAAGCCTTTCAAGCACTGGAAGAATACTTTCTATCACCACCAATATTATTACCACTAACACCTAGAAAGCCCTTATTGTTATACATCTCCACCACAAGCTCATCTCTCAAAGCATGCTTGGAATGATACAATGATCAAGGGAGAGAATGGGTTATCTATTACATCAACAGGACATTGGTTGGCTACAAACTGTAGACACTGAAAATTGTCCTTAGTCTTCAATGACACTTTTCACTAACCTTTTTCATCTAAATTGATTAAATAATTTTAATTATTTAATTAGTATTAATATTCTTCTTCTAGTTTTCTATAATTAAATAATTCTTAATTATTTAATTATTGTTCTTCTAAACCATTAATTAAATAATCTTCATTACTTAATTAATGTTCATCATTGTGTCTTTCTAATCAATTAATCTTTGATCCTAATCAACTAATCCTAACTATTCCTCTTTGATTAAAGAATTAATTTAATTATTTAATTCCTTTAATCTAAGCTAATTTATTATTTATTAGAAGATAATTAAGGATTTTATTATTTATGCTCATAATATCTTCTCATTTTCTTTCTTCTATCTTCATCCTTCCTTGAATGGCAGCTTTGTTGTGCACTCAATCTTATATGTTGATTATTTTCAGTCTCAAATCATTCTTAGCCATCCAATCAATTCACAATTTTTCTATAAATTGAGCTCTCATTGTTCATTTTTAACAACCACACTTCTATTATCCTTACGTTGTCAAAATTACTTTCAATACACTTGCCTTGTAGGTGAGAGCCACATATATCTATTTGAAGGAGAAAGAAGAACAATGGAGGAGCTATGAAAGAGATTCATGTGCTTTGGTTTGCATCAATTTTAAATCTTGTTTTCTTTTCCTAGATATTGAATGTATTATGATCTTTTCATTGCAATTTAGCTTTCATGGTTAGCTAATTTAATTGCTTTGATGCTTTATTCCGATTTCCTAGATACACAAACTAAACTACACTCCAATTGAACATGCATGCCTTGCCATAATTTTTGCATCACAAAATTTGTGAAACTACATGCTAAGTCACAAAGTGAAGCTTGTTGCAAATATAGACCCTCTAAAATATCTCTTGAGTAAAGATGCACTAACAAGAAGGTTGGTGAAATGGTTCATGATCCTCAATAAATTTGACATCGAATATGTTGATAGGAAGGCTATTAAAGGGAAAATCATAGCAGACCAACTAGCAGAGCTCCAATTCTAGATGATCACCCCATACTAATTGTCTTCCTTGATGAATGGGTATTTATTGTCACTACTTTAACATAGTGGAAGTTATACTTTGATGGATCTTACAAAAACCATGAAGTGAGGGCGGGAATCCTATTTGTGACACCACAAGGAGATTCAATCCCTCAATCATACATAATTAATTTACCATGCACTAAAAACATGGTAGAGTACAAGGCTCTCATCGCAGGGCTCTAAACAATAGTGCAATGGAAAATCAAGGATCTTTGTGTGTATGGAGATTCACAACTAAAAATCAACCAGGTCAATGATGACTATACAACTAAAGATGATATGTTGATGCCATACATTCATATGGTAGACAACTTCAAATAATATTTTGATCAAATCATCTTTGAACAAGTCCCCCACGTTCAAAACAAGGTAGCTGATGCAATGGCCACAGTGGTATCTCTCTTGGATATACCGAGTAATGTTACACATTTTGAGTTTTTAGTGGAACAACTGATGGTTCTTGCCTATGAAATTCCTCAATTTGAATGTGTGTGTTTGATAGTTGGTCCTAACTCCCCATGTTATGAAGATATATATGCATACCTAGATGATCAATACCTATTCCACGATCTTTCTCATAATCAATAAAAGACCTTGATTGAACAAGCCTCTAGATATGCCATCATCATAGATACCTTATACCAGAAAAGTCTCAATGGATCTCTCCTCTAATGTCTTGATGTGAAACAAGCACAACAGGATTTGAGGGAGGTACACAAAGGAATTTGTGGGGCTCACTCCAGTGGTCCTAATTTGGCTAAGAAAATCATGTGTGCTAGATATTACTAGCCAACCATAGAAAAGGATGCATACAATTTTGTTCAAAGGTTTTAGTAGTGTAAAATTCATGGTGATCTAATTTATACACCAACACAAGTGCTACAACCTATCGCATGACCATGGCCTTTTTCATAATGGGGACTTGACCTCGTAGGGAAGATCAACCTTATCTCTTTAGATGTATATATGTTTATATTGACCACTACATAGTATTTTAATAAGTGGGTGGAAGCAATTCCACTTACTTACATAAACAACAAAAAAATAGCAAAGGACCTTCTTAATTATTTCATATGCCAGTATGGAATCCCATAGACAATAGTCATAGATAATGGTCATCCCTTTAAGAACTAGGATGCTTATGATCTATGTGACCAATTTCACATCCAACATCATTTTGGTACTCCCTATTACCCACAAAGCAATGGTCAAGTGGAGGAAACTAATAAAACAATGCTGATTTTTTTTATTAAAAGTTGTTAATAAAGCTAGTTGTGATTGGAATTTACAATTGGACCTTTCTCTTTGAGCTTACCGAACGTGTTCGCACCCCTAAAGGTGCCACTCCATATTCTATTGTATATGGATCTAAGGCTATTCTCCCTATTGAGGTTGAGGTGCCATCCCCTCGGGTTTCATTACAACAAGTAATTTTAGAAGAAGACAATAGGGTGGCCAAACTACAAGAATTAGAAATGCTTGATGAGAAAAGACATCACCCTTAATAATTTACAAGACTGTCAAAACCACGTAAGGAGAAGTTATAACAAAAGGGTAATAGAGTGATTCTTTGAAATCAGAGACTTGGTCCTAAGGGAAAATCAGAGGAACCTTGCAAAAAGAGTGACCAAATAAATTTGAACCAAGCTGGTTGGGGCCTTATGTGATCATAGGAGCTTTCAACAATGGTGCATATCAGTTATCTACAACCAAAGGAAAACCATTATCTGATCCAGTCAATAACATGCACCTAAAGAAATACTACATTTAGTACTTGTTTTCTTTAACTTAGTTTGCTTCATTCTTTAGTGTTAGTCAGTTGCTTAGTTCATGTGTCCTAAGCAAGAGCCTTCATTTGTGAGATTGGTGCTCGTGTCATTTTCATAGACGTTCACATCTTTTAGATCTTATGTTTTTTCTATTTTCTAGATATCTATTCATGAAATACTTTAGAGTCAATGATTGTTCCCCTCCAAGTGTATCATTTGGTTAGGATTCATACTTGACTCAGAAGAGAATCACTTAATGTGTCTCAAAACTAACATATTTCCATTATTATACTTAGTCACACATTAAAAAGTCACTTTGAGTTGGTGTGGTTTCTAAGGAGAAGTTGTGGGTAGTGAAAAACTTAAAATCCTACATCAACACCACTATATTTCTCAAACCCAAGTGAGCTTAATTTCTTACATGTCATGTGTGGAGACTACTCAGTATAAAATAATAAAAAATGACAAAAGAAAATGATCAAAAGAAAGAGAATAAAGTGACGTAAGTGCAAGAAGTTGTACCCACTTAATGTGAAAGTTTTACACTTAGAAAAAAAGTGCAAATCGGGTAGAGTGCATGGGAGACGAAACAAGATCCCAAACCTAAAATGAATCGGGATGTCATAGGATTTGGGATCCCAAGACTAATCTTAGAAACAAAATCCCATTCCAAAATGAAACAAGATCCTATTCTAAAATGACATGAAATCATGTTTTAAACAAAATGGGATCTCATTTCTTAATATATATATATATATATATATATATATATATATATATATATATATATATATATATATATATATATAACATGACTCGACTCATATTTTCTAACCAGGATCCTGATTCGAGCCATTAGCAAGCCTTTTAGGTAGGCCTCTTCCTGGATTTGTTTTTCTAAGTTTTAGTTTTTATTATATTGTTTTCAATTCGTGAAAGTAATTTTTTTGTTTAAATTAGTTATTTTCTTGAAATTATGGAAATATTTTTTTTTGAATTGATTTAAGTTTTAAAAAAAAATGTTAGTTTAGGTTTTAATAATTAAGCATTTTTTTAATTAAATTCTTATTTTTGCTTGATGAATGAAAATTAAAATGTTGAAAAAACAAAACCAAAACAAAAATTAAAATAGAAATGGAAAAAAAAAGAAAATGTAATAAAAGACAAATGTTCAAATGAAATAAAAAAACAAAAACGAAAGTGAAAATGAAACAAAATTCAAACTCTAACCTAAGGAATGCAGAATATACTTCAATACATACATTTAAACATTGACATAATTTAGGATTTCATTAGGACCTTTGTCAAAATAAGACCCCTTAAGACAATTAATAATCTACATTCTCTACCTTCAATTTGGATAATAGTATTATATTCTTGATCTCATCAGGACCTTTACCTTCAATCATGTCCTAATTAGTTGATTTCCCCTTAAGCCATGTCCTAATTAGTTTAAATGATCCCCTTTTAAGCCATGTCATAAGACCCCTTAAGAGTATCTATTATGAAATTATAACCTTAGTGTTAAGGGGTCATAATAGGACCGATACCCCTTAAGAGGACCTATTATGTCATAATAGGTCCAATTATGTCATAAGACCCCTTAAGAGATAACATGACCTATTAAGACATAATAGGACTGATTATCACATAATAGGGCCTATTATGACATAATAGGACTGATTATCACATAATAGGACCTATTATCACATAATAGGACCTATTATCACATAATAGGACCTATTATGTCATAATAGGACCTATTATGTCATAATAGGTCCTATTATGTCATGAGGCCCCTTAAGCTTGGACCTACTATGTCATAATAGGTCCTATTATTTCATGAGACCTCTTAAGAGGACCTATTATGTCATAATAGGTCCTATTATATCATAAGACCCCTTAAGAGGACCTATTATGACATCATACCCCTCAGTAGGACCTGTTAAGGGGTATTATGTCATAATAGGACCTATTGACATAATAGGTCCTATTATGACATAATAGGTCCTATTATGACATAATAGGTCCTATTATGACATAATAGGTCCTATTATGACATAATAGGTCCTATTATGACATAATAGGTCCTATTATGACATAATAGGTCCTATTATGACATAATAGGTCCTATTATGACATAATAGGTCCTATTATGACATAATAGGTCCTATTATGACATAATAGGTCCTATTATGACATAATAGGTCCTATTATGACATAATAGGTACTATTATGTCATTTTAGGTTCTATTATATCATAATAAATCCTATTGTGTCAGAATAGGACCTATTATGACACAATAGGACTTATTATGACACAATAGAACATATTATGACACAATAGGACCTCTTCCTTAAGAGGACATAGACACCTTAAGAGGACCTATTATGTATAATGGGTCCTATTATGTCATAAAACCCCTTAAGATGACCTATTAGTTTGATCCCCTTTTAAGCCACACGTCCTAATTATTTTGATCCCCTTACTTAAGCCACATGTCCTATTTAGTTTGATTTCCTTCATGCCCCATTTAGTTTGATTTCCTTAATCCTCATGTCCTAATTAGTTAATTTACCCTTAAGTCATGTCCTAATTAGTTTGAAAATGATGCCCTTTTAAGCCACATCATAAGACCCCTTAAGAGTACCTATTATGACATTATACCCCTTAGTGTTAAGGTGTATTATGTCATAATAGAACCTATTATGACTTAATAGGACCGATAATGACATAATAGGACCTATTTATGACATAATAGGTGCTAAATTATGTCATGAGACCTCTTAAGAGGACCTATTATGTCATAATACCCCTTAAGATATAATAGGACCTATTATGACATAATAGGTCCGATTATCACATAATAGGACCTCTTATGACATGATGACCCTTAAGCTCGGACCTATTATGTCATGAGACCCCTTAAGAGGACTTATTATGTCATAATAGGTCCTATTATGTCATAAGACCCCTTAAGAGGACCTATTATGTCATAATATATCCTATTATGATATTATACCCCTTAGTAGGACTTGTTAAGGGGTATTATGTCATAATAGGTTAGGAATTCCTATTATGTCATAATAGGTCCTATTATGACATATTAGGAATGATTATCACATAATAGGTCCTATTATGTGATAAGTATTCTTATTATGTCATAATAGGTCCTATTATGACATATTAGGAACGATTATCACATAATATGTCCTATTATGTGATAAGTGTTCCTATTATGTCATAATAGGTCCTACTATGTGATAATCGGTCTTATTATGTCATAATAGGTCCTATAATGACATAATAGGACCTATTAGATCCTATTATGTGATAATCGGTCCTATTAATATGTCTTAAGGGGTCTTATGACATAATAGGACTTATTATGACATAAGACCCATTAAGAGGTTCTATTATACACCATAAGACCCTTGAAGACATTATAGGGCCTCTTAAGGGGTCTCATGAAATAATAGCACCTATTATGACATAGTAGGTCCTATTATGTCATAATAAGTCCTATTATGTCATAATAAGTCCTATTATGTCATAATAAGTCCTATTATGTCATAATAAGTCCTATTATGACATAATATCCCTTAACAGGTCCTACTAAGGGGTATAATGTCATAGGGTAAGTGCACAAAGTTGTGTCCACATAGTGTGGAAGTTTTAAACTTAGAAAAAAAAAGACAAATCTCACGGAACGCATGAGAAACGAAACGGGATCTCGAGCCAATATTTGAAATAGGATCCCATTTAGCTTCGGGATCCTGAGCCTAGATCTTAAAATGGGATCCCGTTTCAAAAACAAAACGGGATCCCCTTTTTAATTTTTTTTTAAATATAAAAAATACAAGCTATATATACATGAAATATAAAATTTATATATAAGTCACATTTCTCTTTGTATTTTTTTTTCCTTTCTATCTCACTTTGTCCCCTCTCTCCCAAAATCTAAAACTATGTCTCTACCTCTCTCTCACGCCCTTTACTCTTTACTCTTTATCTTCGCTATCTCTATACACCTCCTCTTACCCCCTACCTACATAACATAGGTCCTATTATGACATAATACCCCTTAACAAGTCCTAGTAAGGGGTATAAAGTCATAATAGGTCTTCTTAAGGGGTTTTATGATATAATATGACCTATGATGTCATAATAAGACCTATGATGACATAATAGGACCTATTACATCATCATAGGTCTTATTATGTCATTATTAGTCCTATTATGACATAATACCTTTTAATGGGTCCTACAAAGGGGTATAATGTTAGGTCCTCTTAAGGGGTCTTATGACATTATAGGACCTATTAAGACATAATAGGTCCTAATATGTGATAATCGATCTTATTATGTCATAATAGATCCTACTAAGGGGTCTTATGTCATAATAGGTCCTGTTAAGGGGTCTTATGACATAATAGGTCGTATTATATCACAATAGGACCTATTATGTCACAATAGGTCCTATTATGTCACAATGTGACCTATTATGACATAATAAGTCATATTATGACATTATAGGTCATATTATGTCACAATGTGACCTATTATGACATAACATGTCGTATTATGACATTATAGGTCATATTATGTCACAATAGGTTTTGTTATGACATAATACCCCTTAACTCTCTCTAAAAGTACCATCTCTCTCTCTCTCTCAACCAACTTATCTTTCTCTACATATGTCATAATAGGTCCTACTAAGGGGTCTTATGTCATAATAGGTCCTAGTAAGAGGTATAATGTCATAATAGGTCCTCTTAAGGGGTCTTGAGACATAATAAGTCGTATTATGACATAATAGGTCGTATTATGACATAATAGGCCGTATTATGTCATAATAGGACCTATTACGTCACAATGGGACCTATTATGTCACAATGGGACCTATTATGAAATAATAGGTCATATTATGACATTATAGGTCCTATTATGTCACAATAGGTCTTATTATGACATAATACCCATTAACAAGTCCTAGTAAGGGGTATTAAGTCATAATAGGTCCTCTTAAGGGGTTTAATGACATAATATGACCTATGATGTCATAATAGGACCTATGATGACATAATAGGACCTATTATATCATCATAGATCCTATTGTATCATTATTAGTCCTTTTATGACATAATACCCTTTAACGGGTCCTAGTAAGGGGTATAATGTCATAATAGGTCCCCTTAAGGGGTCTTATGACATAATAGAACCTATTATGACATGGCAGGTCCTCTTAAGGGGTCTTATGACATTATAGGACCTATTATGTCATAATAGGTCCTATTATGTGATAAAAAATGTTATTATGTCATAATAGGTCCTACTAAGGTCCGTCTTATGTCATAATAGGTCATAGTAAGAGGTATAATGTCATAATAGGTCCTCTTAAGGGGTCTTATGACATAATAGGTCTTATTATGTGATAACCTATCATATTATGTCATAATAGGTTCTACCAAGGGGTCTTATGTCATAATAGGTCCTAGTAAGAGGTATAATGCCATAATAGGTCTTCTTAATGGGTCTTATGACATAATAAGACCTATTATGACATAATAGGTCATATTATGTCACAATAGGACCTATTATGTCACAATAGGTCATGTTATGACATTATAGGTCCTATTATGTCACAATAGGTCAAGTTGTGACATAATACCCCTCAACTCTATCTAAACATACCATCTCTCTCTTCCAACCAACTTATCTTTCTCTACATATGTCATAATAGGTCCTACTAAAGGGTCTTATGTTATAATAGGTCCTCTTAAAGGGTCTTATGATATAATAGGTCGTATTATGACATAATAGGTCGTATTATGACATAATAGGTCGTATTATGACATAATAGGTCGTATTATGACATAATACGTCGTATTATGTCGTAATAGGACCTATTATGTCACAATGAGACCTATAGGTCCTATTATATCGCAATAGGTCCTATTATGACATAATACCCTTTAACATGTCCTAGTAAGGGGTATAGAGTCATAATAGGTCCTCTTAAGGGGTTTTATGACATAATATGACCTATGATGTCATAATAGGACCTACGATGACATAATAGGACCTATTACATCATCATAGATTATATTATGTCATAGTTGGTCCTTTTATGACATAATACCCTTTAACAAGTCCTACTAAGGGGCATAATGTTATAATAGGTCCTCTTAAGGGGTCTTATAACATAATAGGACCAATTATGACATAATAGATTCTCTTAAGGGGTCTTATGACATTATAGGACCTATATGACATAATAGGTCCTATTATATGATAATCGATCCTATTATGTCATAATAGGTCCTACTAAGGGGTCTTATGTCATAATAGGTCCTAGTAAGAGGTATAATGTCATAATAAGTCCTCTTAAGGGGTATTATGACACAAAAGGACCTATTATGTCACAAAAGGACCTATTATGACATAATAGGTCGTATTATGACATTATAGGTCCTATTATGTCACAATAGGTTTTGTTATGACATAATACCTCTTAACAAGTCCTATTAAGGGGTATAAAGTCATAATAGTTTCTCTTAAGGGATTTTATGACATAATATGACCTATGATGTCATAATAGGACCTATGATGACATAATATGACCTATTATGTCATAATAGGACCTATGATGACATAATATGACCTATTACATCATCATAGGTCCTATTATGTCATAATCAGTCCTATTATGACATAATACCCTTCAATAGGTCCTACCAAGAGGTATAATATAATAATACATCCTCTTAAAGGGTCTTATGATATAATAAGACCTATTATGACATGACATGTCCTCTTAAGGGGTCTTATGACATTATAGGACCTATTATGACATAATAGGTCTTACTAAGGGGTCTTAAGTCATAATAGGTCCTAGTAAGAGGTATAATGTCATAATAGGTCCTTTTGAGGGGTCTTATGACATAATAGGACCTATTATGACATAATAGGTCGTATTATGTCACAATAGGACCTATTATGACACAATATGACCTATTATGACACATTAGGACCTATTATGTACCAATGGGACTTATTATGACATAATAGGTTGTATTATGATATTATAGGTCCTATTACGTCACAATTTATAAGATCTTCTAAAATCTAGAATATGTATATTATAACTCCTAGAGATCTTAAACCATTCTCAAACATCCTGCTAATATATACATAAAATATAACTTAAAGTATAAGAAAGGAAAAAGACAAAGGGAAATATGACTTAAACTTAAATTTAATATTTCATGTATATATAGTTTTTTTTTTTTATAAATTTATTAAAAAAAAAAATTATTAAAAAAAAAAAAATTTTAAAAAAGGGAAATGGGATCCCGTTTGTTAAACATTTTTTTAATTATTTTAAAAAACAAAACGGGATCCCGTTTCTAAAAATTTCAACTTTGGTTCGGTTGTAGCTTCGGTTTTGGCTTGGGAAATGGCTTGGAGAGTCGACCCTTAGGCTTGGACCTGGTTTGAACTGCAACTTGAAGGCCAAATCAATCTTCATATAAAATAATGACTTCAAAAATATATTTGAACACCAAATTTTCAAAAAAATTTTAAACAATGAAAACCCATTATAGTAGAGACTGTCTAGATTATATATATATATATATATAATTGATCAATATTTTTATTTTAATTACTAATAAAAGAGGTCTATAAACTCGAAATAACATGGTTTTTTTGTTTTTTAATAACTTTTTTGTTTCTAAGTTTTTTGAAAATTTTTTTATATGGCATCAAACTAGAGACAATTCTATACAGTTTTTATTAAAAAAAAACCAAAAAATGTTAAGTTTAGTTCAAATTATGCTTGCTGTACACAAGAATTTTTCAAAACAATGATTATGCCCAATAAAAAATTAACAAAAAATAAAATATGCAGAAAAAAATTACAAAAAAATATTCTCATCAAAGGTTAGTGAGTCATAGATCTTTTCCCAAAAGGATTTATAAAAAAAAATTCATTTAGGTCAAATTATGCTTGCCGTACATGGGCATGTTATGGTCCTGAAAAGTGACTTTCAAACTATAGGTTTTAGTAATGCCTATTCAAACTTCATTTTTAAGATCTGGGTATTAAAATAAATTACATATTTAGAAAGTAGACTTCAAGCACTACATTTTCTTTTTCTAAATTTTTTCAAGATTCATTCTTTAAGTGCCTCAAATATTTAGGTCAAACGGGACGAAATTAAAAAAAAGGGGAAAAAACTTCCACTTTTTGACCAAAAAGTGGACACAACTTCTTGCACTTACCCCATAGTAGGACCTCTTACGACATAATAGGTTCTCTTAAGGGATCTCATGACATAATATCACCTATTATGTCATATAATAGGTCCTATTATGTCATAATAGGTCCTATTATGTCATAATCAGTCCTATTATGTCATAATAGGTCCTATTATATCATAATCAGTCCTATTATGTCATAATCAGTCCTATTATGTCATATAATAGGTTCTAATATGTCATCATAGGTGCTATTATGTCATGAGACCCCTTAAGAGGACCTATGATGACATAATAGGACCGATCATCACATAACAGTACCTATTATGACATAAGAGGACCTATTATGTCATGTGACCCCTTAAAAGGACCTATTATATCATAATAGGTCCTATTATGTCATAAGACCCCTTAATGAAGACCTATTATGTGATAAGACCCCTTAAGAGGGCCTATTATGTCATAATAGGTGCTATTATGACATTAAACCCCTTAGTTGAACCTGTTAAGGGTTATTACGTCATAATAGGACCTATTATGACACATTAGTACCAAATATCACATAATCTAGTAGTTATTATGTCATAATCGGTCATATTATTGCATAGTAGGTCTTATTATGTGATAATCGGTCCTATTATGTGATAATCAGTCCTATTACGTGTCATAAGAGGCCCTCTTATGATATAATAGGTCATTTTACATGACATAATAGGACCTATTACATGACATAATGGGTCTTATTATGTCATAGTAGGTGCTATTATGTCATAATACCCCTAAAGAGGACCTATGATGACATAATAAGACCGATTATCACATAATAGGACCTATTATGACATAAGAGGACCTAATGTCATAATAGGTCCTAGTATGTCATTATACCCCTTAGGAGGACCTGTTATGTCATAATAGGTCCTATTATGACATTATACCCCTTAGTAGGATCTATTAAGGGTTATTATGTCACAATGGGACCTACTATGACATATTAGAATGAATTATCATATAATAGGACCTATTGTGTCATAATCAATCCTATTATGTCATAATTAGTCCTAATTAGTCTTATTATCACATAGTAGGTCTTATTATGACATAATAGGTCCTATTAAATGAGATAATCGATCCTAGTATGTCATAATAAGTCCTATTATGACATAATAGGCCCTATTACATGAAATAATAGGTCCTATTACATGACATAATAGGTGCTATTATGACATAATAGGTCCTATTATGTCATAATCGATCTTATTGTGTCATAATCGATCCTATTATGTCAAAATAGGTCCTATTATGTCATAAGACCCTTTTATGTCTTAAGGGGTCTCATGAGATAATAGGACCTATCATGACATAATAGGTCCTCTCAAGGGGTCTCATGACATAATATGACCTATTATGATGCAGGAGCATCCCTTGTTTTTGGCAATCTTGCATTAACCATTTTTTATTTTTTATTTTTTATTTTTTTTTTCAGTTTGCAGTTTCAACATTTCATTCTGCCTTTTACCATATTTGTTCTTTAAATATTGTGGAGTTGGATTTTGTTCATGGACATGTTCATCTACCTTATCCTAAGTTTGCGAAACATTTGGATCTTTTTTCAGAAAGTTATCGCGTTCAGAATGTGAGACAATTTTCCAACTCAGAGCACCAGAACTGCTTGGACCTATTTGCTAATGGAGAATCTCATGGATCTTTTCTGAGACTTGCAGAGCCTCATTTCATAGCCTCTAATGTTCCTTGGCTCGTGGATGACCTTGCCTTAGGTCCACACCCCATTCTATGTATTTTATGGAGGAATCCTTTTGGTGGAGGTCGACCTAGTTGTTCTACACGTTACACTTTCTTCATCGGCAATTATTTTCATCTTGGGCAGATGCAGATCACCCTAGAGCTATGAAGATCATATAAACCAATGTAAAAAAGCATATAGAGTTCAAATGATAGAACATAGAAGATTAATCCGAAGATTAGGAGATATGAAGTTGGCTTATATCCTTGCTTGATCCCGGATATTATATTTGAGCATGTTTGTAATTAGGCTTGTGAGCCTAATCTGTAAGCCTGCATGTTGCTGGATAGTTTGTATTTGAATTCCTTGAGATAATAAAAGTCTGATTTTGCATTGTCTCCATCGCATTGTGTTGCTTTTGTTGTGTTACTCTTGCTGCACAACCCAAACAACTCTTTGAGGACTCACTCCTACCATGACTACACCATATTATGACATGTAATAGGTCCTATTATGTCTTAAGGGGTCTTACGATATAATAGGACCTATTATGACATAATAGGTCCTCTTAAGGGGTCTCATGACATAATAGGACCTATTATGACATGTAATAGGTCGTATTATGTGTAGTACCCCTTCCTCAATCAGACTTTTTAGACTTATGTTGAATGCAGTTGAGTTTTTCAGTGGATACATTATATTGTGATATTTAATTTTTACTTTATGCGATGTTGTAATATGCTTTAATTTGAGTTGCAGTGTATGTTTTCATGTAGTATTTCCTTATTGATGGTTAAATATGATTTTATTGGATTATTGACATGGACTGACATATTCATTTTATACATATGAGACAGGGAACGTCATGATTCTCCTTCACCGGTGTAATTTCTATGTTTGTATATATATACACATGTGGTTCGTTGACGTAGGGAATTGCAGGTACAAGTATCATGTAAGTAGGGGGTATCGTCACCACCTGGCTCCACATGTCTGAGCGTACCTTATTGATCCGATAGAAGTGGAGGAGATAGTCCTAAGACCTACGTTTTACCCTAGTTGTGCTCAAAGTGAGCATCCCTATCATTTGTCAGTTTCCCTTTGTTTGGCATGCAAGTCGTGTGTTTATTTGAGTTATTTTAGTTGCGTATTATGCGTTTGGTAAAACTGATTATTAAATCTTAAAGTGTTTTATTAGTTAACGTATTTTATTTGTTTATTTAAGTAAATGGATAAAAGTTAAATTAGATCCCTTAGTATTATAAATGATTAAATAAATTTGTTCTATGCATTAAAATAAGGATTGATTAATTGATATTCTAAATTGTGAAAATTAAATCATGTATTTGCATTTCTTTGAAAAGTTAAATAGAAATTGTTAAAAAAAGAAATATCTTCCCTCATTGACTTTTGAAATAAAATTTCAAGTTTTAATTTATTTGGAAAATAAAATCTGGAGAGCAAAGACTTTTAAATTTTTTTACTTTATGGTGAATGAATTTGATTGGTTGAGAAAAATTTCAACCTAAAATTGTTTTAGGTTAAATTTTTTCTTTATTTAACCATATTCTTTCACGGGAATGGGAGGGAGGTTTTGGAAGGGAAATTTGTGCATCATTGTTGAAGGAATTTGTCCAGTTGCAGGTGGAGCTCTTCTTTCAAACACATCCAGGATAGCTATTCAAGGTTACCTCTGGTTTTAAATTTATTTGTTTTGATAAATTCCCTGTGTGTGGGTATTTTCTTTCTCTGATTGAAAACTCTCCAATTTTTGTTCAAAAGGAAAGGAGTGTTTAAATTTAGGCATTGAATCTTTTTGTGTGTGGTTTCAAATCAATTTCTTGTTTGTGGGAAAAAGAAGTGATTTAACGAATAGGTTTGTGAGTTGTTCCTGTGTGAAGAGATTTAATTTCAAAATTTATTGGAAAACTCTCATTTAGTTTTTGAAATTAGAAATTAGTATGATTTTATATCAGATATAGTTATTCCCCAAATCTATTTTCTGATTGTGAAAAGAATTAATTTAAAAATCAGAATTTTGTGTGTTTGTGTGTTGAAAAAAAAAAAAAAATTCATTTTTGAAGCTTTCTTTTTAGTTTGTTCAAATTAAATTTCTTATTCACTATGTCTGGTAGAAGAAAAAATAGTTTCTATTTCTTCTAGGCATGCTGTTATGCTGCCAAAAATTGTTCAAAAGAAAAAAATCCTCTATTAAAAATTTGATTGCTGGAAACAAAAATCAGTGTTAAAAAAAACACAAGCAATCAAATCATTGTGGTTTGTTGAAGAATTTCACTAAAATTAGTTAATTTTATTTTTATCTCTGTCAAAAGAAAAAAAAAATTATTTTCTCAAAAAACAATTTTGAGTTTTATGTTTTCTGGGGGTTTGTTGTTGTTGTTCTTTTAAAAGAAATAAAAAAATAATATAAAAAATAAAATAATGGGAATCATGGTTTTTGGTTGGGGAGCCATGCTCACGCCATGGAGGGAGCCATGGCGTGGAGACACCATGTGCTCACCACCCATGGCGACGAGAAGCCAAGGGCTGCTCACACCATGGGGGAAGCCATGATGTGGAGACCATGGCATGGTCTCCCCATAGCCATGAGCTATGGATGGGGACCACGTCATGGCCCCCACACCCCACTTCTCTTTGTTAAGTTTTATAAAAGTTTTTTTTTTAAATTTTAATGTTTTATTTATTTATTATATTTTTTATTAATATATATTAATATTAATATTTTAATTAAAAGTTTTAATTAATATTTAATAATGTTTATTGAATTTATATATTATTAAATATTAATAATAAAACAAAATATTTAATAATATATTAAATTGATTATCTTGGATTAAGGTAAGTCCATTTTAAGGGTAAATTTTAATATTAGTGCATTAAAATATTAATCAATTATATATATATGTGTGTGTGTGTGTGTGTGTGTGTGTGTAGAATATTATATATTTATGTTTATTAATGGATTTTTTTTTAGCAAGTTGAAAATTTAGTGAAAATTATTTATTGGGAAGATTTATATATTTATAGATGTTTTCTTTGAATTATGATCTAATTGCATTCCTAGAACTTTGATAGGTTATTAATGAATAATTTTATTGGGGTAGTGAAATTGTATTCGTTTTGAATCAAACAAAATTGGAAAACGTCGCAAACTTGGTCAAAATAAAATAGATAAAAGAACATAATTACCGAAATTCTTTTATATCATGATGTACTTTTTGGTTTGCCTATGTGTTTGGCTTATGATTAAGTTTATGTGCAAATCATTTAGTTAATTTCTATATTGTGTTGTTTATCTGTTATAGTCTCTTTTCATGATTTTATTAAGTTTTCTAGTTTCCTCAACCTAGGTGCTAGGTTCAAATGACCAAGTGAACTATTATTGTGTCTGAACTCCTTGAGTATTTTGGTATCGTGAGTTGTACCTTAGAGTTCAGTAGGATTATGGTGTCGTAAGAGAGAGTGGCTTTCGAGTGGGGGCCGTGCCCAAAGTGGTAAGTAGAATAACCCATTGAAAGTTAGATAATAAGTGATAATCCTAAAATGAATTAGGGGTATGGGTAGCTTCAAACACTAAACAAGATTAATTTACCTCGCTCATGGTTGAGTGCTTGTATAGACTCAAGATGTAGTGGGAAGGCCTGGAATGGCAAACCATCTACCTTGTCATTATGAAATGATAGCTTGGGTCTGCAGTAGATTTGGATGGGGCCGGGGGTTTGGGAAAGGCTACTAGGATAACCCATGATGGGGGTTGGGGCCTATGGAGGCTTGCCAGGACAACCATGCCAAACTATGTGATGACACTCTTCTCTTATGTGCACTAGTGTGTAGACTTGTAGAGATTACCCAATATACTTGTGAAGTCTTATCTGACGTGTATTGGTATGTTGGTGAGTTGATCCGATGTTTTGTTGGACCATGTATTCTTTACTTTGTTTGCTAGTGGTTCTTAGTGCTATGTCCTAGCATAGAGGGGTGGTTCTTTTGAGCCACATGGTCGAGTGGTAGTGCCACTTTCCATCGGTATCATGTTCGCTTCTTTCTTGCGAGGGTTGGATTTGCAGGTGTTCCAGTTGCTCTTTGGTCTTGATCATCTTCTTGTTCTAGTTGGATTCCTTTGTACTTCATGGATTCATTATTGTACCTGATGGTTCCCAAAAGCACAGATTGGAAATCCTAGAGCTTTGCCAAATCTCTTACTGATTTCTCAATCAACCTTGGCCAACGAACATGAATGGTCGAAGACCAAATTCCTCTGCACTTTACGCTCCACTAAACCTAGGTGGCTGTACCTTACACTCTCAAGCACAAAATAGGTTTGTTTTGAGTGAATTTAAACTGTGGGAATTAGCAATTGCACGAATGGCAAAAGGTTTTCTTGCAACTATGCTAACATAAGTTTTTTTTATTGAATGCCTTTAAAATTGATAAAATAAGTGGGAGTATAGTTGTATTATACAAAATATTACTGTTAGGACTTTAAGCAATTATGAAAAAGAGAAGTATTTATAGAAGTTAGAAGATTTGTTTCTTTGATAAGGACCTAATGCATACAAACTTATTCAACAAAGATTAATAACAAACCAGTGCCTTTATCTAACAGTTAATAAATAACTTTGTGGACAAGAATTACTATCAACTCAAGACAATTATAAGACCATCACTGTGAAGGTTTTATTATGTGTTGTATGAACAATAAAACCCAATTTTTACATTAGATACAACATCATGTGATGGTACATCACAACAAATCCAAAAGATTTATCAAGAGGACATATGATTTCATCAAACACAAAATTACACACAACGATCTGAAGACAAAAACATGAAATCTTGTGTATTAACTTCTGGAATAAGAATGTACACAAAAAATACACTTACAAATACTCCAATACATTCAGTTTGCACAAAATAAAATTCTTATTCCTACTAGACCTTCCAAAAACATAACACTTGTAGCCCAGCCAACGACCGAATTGTCTATCACCTCCTCGTGATACAAAAATGAATCACTACATATATTTGAGCCAAAAGATTCGAATGAAAGGACACACCCTTTCATCTTGCTAAAATAAAACTTATCTAAAACCTAACACCTAACTGCTTAACTGCAAGACACAAAATATAATAAAAAATCAGTTTTGGTCGTCCAATATTGTGTCACACTTTTGTATGTGCTCCAAATACTTGTTGTCCTTGTGAGTGCTAGTGTTGAACATAGTATATCTGATGGCGATCTCCATGGTAACCAATCTCTCCATTTGCTCACCTGTATCCTTCATATCCAAAACATCTACCTGAGCAACATCAAGGGATGTGTTAAGTACATTCTGGCATTCTGCAATCCAAATATCTTTGTCCTTTAGGTGCTCTGCATCATCCACAATATTTGGTAAACCATACCTAACAATATCTTTGCAATTTGTAACTTCTTGTTTAATGTCCACACCAAACCCTTTATGTTTATTGAACCTTATTTGGATCTTCTCAACCACTTTCTCATCGACACTCTTATCTTTCAACAATGCCCTTAGCCTGTTCAAAGTTATTTTATGAGAAGTCATATTATCTAGGGGTCTTCTGACAGTTTGTCCAAAATTCTCTGAGAACTTCCAATAAATGTTCAAACCTATTTGTTAACAAAACACAAGCAACATCTACCCTGGCAGTCCGGATTTGCCTCTTTAACTTAATGTTTTCCTTCACCTGGTCTTCATATTTCTTCTTCCATTGAACACCAGTATCAACTATTTGTGGTACTTCATGACCACGACTCTCAATAGGTCTTCATATAAATTCTTATATTTTTGACCCTCTTTTACCACCCACTACATTTGGGCCTTATTCAATTTGCAATGCCAATCCCCAAATCTGCTGTGATAATTGGATTAACCTCTCCCACTTTCAACTTCATCATGTGCCCAAATGCCTTATCTACATCTATGATCTTGGGTCTCTTATTTAGAGGGTATAGGGCCCAAAGCAACATTTCCTCTTTATTTGGATCATACCATGATCCAATAAAGATATCATCAACACAATGTATGTCCAATTTTACATCATTTCTGTTAGAATGTAACAAGTTGTCAAAGATAAAAGAGGCACTTAAGTCCCATCTTGGGAACAAAATGATGCTTGCCTCACTAAGAAGCTATCTCCCTCTCTGTGGCATCATTGTGGCCACTTCTGCATCAATATCTTCTTTTAATTTTTTAACCATCTCTGCTTCATTTTCTGGAGTAACATTTGGGATGTTCTCCCTCAATTTTTCCCTTTTTAATGGTACAAAAATGACTTGAACTCCTTTGATTGTACGATAACCTCATCTGCAACAAAATTTGCATGCTCTTCAAGTCTTACATCTGCATTAGCATTTATTCTCACCATGATTTGCTCCTGGCTCTCTGCTACTTCTTCTAATTCAGGTACACAGAGGGTTGATATAGCTACATTCTCATCAGACCCACTTTCATAATCTCCTTCTTCTCTTAGTTCCTGAAGCCTTTGCTTCTACTCTTCTAATTTTTGGTTTAATTCCTCTAAAAGTGCAACAACCTCATCTTGTTCTTTATTTCTAAATAAATCTCCAGCCTCCATGGGTATATGCAAATACTCGCCTAGATTCTGACTCTTCCTGCAATGGTGGATATACCCCTCTGGATCATAATATTTCCGAGCCTGGTGTCCAAACAAATTGTACTCCTCTACTAGCTTCTTTTCTATCATCTCATAAGCCTTGGTAGATACAATGGTGAAGTCTCCAAAATGCAAAGTGCCAGGCATAAATGTCTGCTTGTGTGTACCACCCAAATGCTTTGCATTTGACATACTAAGTTTCCTAACAATCTCTAAATAGGCAATCCTACCAGGAACTAATGTTGGCAACATATACAAAACACCCTCAAAACCATAAACCCTGAAAAAGGTGAAATTTTGACATACAAACCAATCACCCCAATTGTGGCTGGCGCTAGTGTCTCCAAAAGCACGGGGTCTCAATAACCTCTTTATCTCAGGTGATATAGACCCATCACATTTCACTCCAAACAATCTGTACAAAGGCTTAACAAAATATTCTTCAAACAACACATAATGTGATTTGACAAATGTCAAGTCCCACAGGGATACCCATAATTTAACTAGTTGGTCTTGTCCATCTTTGTTCTTGAGAGTCACCCTTAATTCATCTAGCCACAAACCTTTCATCTGTCCATAAAACAAAACCATATGCATTAGCAATGAGTAAAATTTAAAAGTAGGGTTAGGTTCCGTCTGCAAACTCAAGAACCCTTCATGCAACTTCTCTGCCAAGTAAGTTGCATAATAAAACGACCTTGGCTCATGCATTTGAATATCTATAGCCAGCACCAGTGGGCCTATCCTTGTGACATCAGGTACTTCTTCCCCACATACCTGGCTGCATACCTAGTACGTGTATTGCAAGTATTATCTCAATAGAGTAAATTCGAAAGGGGGACCATCTTGCTCTGTGTGTCATCCTTTCTCCTTCTTATGAATCACTAACCTCCACACTGTGTGAGTGGTGTCCATTTGGGTATACTCTTCTTCTAGGTTTGTAAAAGATAGGGACATGTAAGGCTCATAAGACATACCAAAAACCTCCTGAATAGTCCCAACAGATATCCGGATGAACGGATCCCCATTGGGCAATTGAATGCACCATTTTTCTTTGTTGTAATTTCTAGTAAGCAATTCCAATAATCTAAGATTCAGAAAACATTTGGGAGCACCAGTCTGCCCAAATTTGTCATCCAAGGGTTTGACAGGGGCATCTCTTTGTTCCGCCTCAGGTAATGATATAAAAATAATTTTTGGCCTCTTATGGTTGTCCAAATATCTCTAACCTCTTTGTACTTGTCTTCTAGTTGATCCTTGGGTGACAAATAGGTTTTAGACCTCCTCGACTTAGCACCAGATGAATCCATTTGGTCAGTCATGTCCTGGTTTAGTTTTTGCTTTTGTACACCCTCTACAAACTTCATCTTTTTTGATTTAGCAGACTGTGTGTTTGAAATCTCTATGTCCTTCCTTTTCCCTTGTGAACCAGAAGCCTCCATGATTAAATGATTGAACTTTCAAATTACCCGCGCTTCTTGTCTGCAACTTCAATGCTGATGGCTGAAAACACTATCAATAATTCTGGCATGAAAACTCTTTCTTTATGCTAGATATGTAACAACTAGAGTCTGTAACAATCATAAACTCATCAGATTTGCTTTGTGCAAATGTAATCCACCCAATTGTGAGCATTAAATAATGGTCGTCGCATCAGATATTCCAATAGCTAATCGGTGTAACCCTACCCAATAATTCAATTACTCGGTGCCACCCACATTTTACATTCCTTCAATTACCATTTTGTCTTTTTGATCGACATAGGTCACTTCGACCAGTGCATTAGATCTCGCCTCGACCATTTTGCTTTCTTCCTCAAGGCTTGGCTTATCCTGATGGATCCTCCTTTCCTTTCTATTAGTCAACTTTGCTTTATGTTAGATCGGGGTAGGTCTCTCTGATGACACTTCGTTTTGTTTATCCCTCTTTGGCATTTTGCCCATCGGGCATCGACACCACTCTAAAAATGTTTCTCCGATAATGTAAGTTACCCCGATGAGTCTTTTATTTCAATCTGCACCTTACTCTCCTTATCGAGTTGCTTTTGTCTATTGGTGTAGGTTTTCTTGATGTAATCTCTTCATTTATGATGAGCTCGTCTCCCTCATCGGGTATCGGGATAACTCAAAACACGACTTGGATGGCCTAGCTCCCCTTTTTGCTTGTTATCGCTTTATCGGAGAAAGTCTCTCTGATAGAGTCGCCTTCTTCACTTAGTCTATCGGGTATTGGGGTAACATAAATTAGGACCTCTCGATGAATCAATGACATTGCTATGAATACATCGCTCCATCGGTTGTCGACAAGAGTTCCACCGCTAACCCCATCGGGTATTGGGATAAAAAAATTTCCTCATTCTCGATAGTGTATGCTACTCTGATGACTCTGACCTCTTATCATATCATCGATGTAACTCTCCCTGATGGATTACCACTCAATTGCACTTCTTCCCACCGCTCACACTTTTAAGAAACATTGTCGACATGAGTTACTCCAATCAACACACTTCGTCCTCCTTGGGCGATCTCATTGGGGTGACTTATGCCGATAGGCATAATTTTTCATTTTTCATAAAAGAAGCCCTTCTCCATGGATGCAACTTTTAATAACCATACTGAAAGGTTTCTCCAACACCATTGACATCTCTAAACATGCTCACAACCCTGCTCTATGCTGATCTTCCAAAAGTGCTCTTGCAATGAAACTAATTGTGAAGATGAGGATTACCAGAATGCCATCACACTCAATATTTCCCTTGAATATGCCCAAGTTGTACCTTTCCTTGAAGACACTACAACATATCACCTACACATACAATCCCGTAGTAAATGCTCTTATCATGAAACTATATGCAAAAAGCATCCATTTATAGCACATAAATATTTTATAAAAATATGTGCTAACAGTGGCTCTTTCTGGGGATGTATGTTGTTTTTAAGGACATAGCAATATCTCAGCTATCTTTGGAAAGTAGACCAAAAAAGAAAATTGAAAACATAGAACATAAAACAAAATAAAAACTATATTACTATGATACAAGAAATACTCCTTGATTATAAAGAGAAGAAATGCTTGAGGTATTGGGCATGGACTGGAAATTCCAACACTTTGCCATTAGTATCCTGCAAGTAATATGAGTTTTCTCCACTTTTTTCCAAGATGATATAGGGTCCTAACCAAAGTGCATCAAATTTTCCATGTTTTCCTTTATCTTGGTCCCTGGCATTCCATTTAAGTACCCATTCTCCTTCTTCAAATGCTCTATCACAAGCCTTTTTATCATGTAATGCCTTAACCATTTGTTGCCTCTGAATGTTTCTTTCCTGAGCCTCTTTCCTATAATCAGCCAACTCAACCAACTGCATCAACCTATCCCCAATGAAGTTTACTTCCTCTAAACACTCCTCTGTAACAAACTTATAAACTGGAAGCAAATTATTCAAGGGTAATCTTGCTTCTTTGCCATATACAAGCTCATATGGAGCAAATCCTATGCACTTCTTGACTGTTACTCTATCAGCCCATATTGCTAGGTTCAATTTTGAATCCCAAGCTCTTTTATTTTTACCCAACATCCTTTTAATAATCTTCAACAAGTTCTTATTACTTGATTCTTCTTGTCCATTTCCTTGGGGATGGTAGGGTGATGAATAGGACAAAGTGATGCCATAATTTTCATAGAAATCAGAGAACTCCTTGGATCTGAAACACATCCCATTGTCCACCACAATCTTCTGAGGTACTCCAAATCTAGTCAGAATGTTTTCCTAGAGAAACTTTGTCACAACTTTGCTTGTAACCTGTCTTGTGGGAATGACTTCAACCCATTTAGTGAAATAATTAGTAGCCACCAAAATCCATTTATGCCCACCACTAGATTTGTTTTCTATTTCCCCTATGAAGTCAATACCCCACATTTGGAATGGTTCCTCTGTATGCATGGGTCTATGTGGAATAGCTCCATTGTACTTAAGCTTCCCTGAATTTTTTTTGACATGCTTCACATTTTCTGATATAAACATGACAATCCTTGAAAACTTGGGGCCAATAATAACCAGCATTAAGAATTTTATGAGCAATGGTTTTGGCTGAGAAATGGCCTCCACATACACCTTCATGTAAGTCTTTCAAAACAACAGATGCTTGATACTCATCTAGACACAATAAAAGAATACCATCTCTATTTTTCTAGTATAAATCCCCTTTAAGTAATACATACCTAGATGTTTGAATCTTTAAAGTTCTTTTCTGACTATCATTTAGACTATCAAGACACTTCATATATCTCAAGTAATAAACAATATTTGTATACTAAGAACACTTTTCAATGCTTATTTGTGCATCTTCCAACTCTATTTGATTTACCCGTGCTGCTTCAAGATTGGATTTTGCCATCAATTTTGATAAACCCTGACCCCTCACCAACTTTGTGATCTATATATCAATACAGAATTCTTGGATCTGGTTTATCCATCTGCATCTCCTTCTAGTAGTCTCTGATTTTCTGAAGATGTCTTTAACAACAACATTTGGTACATATGTAATGATAGTGGTACCAACCAGATAGGGTCTGAAAGATTTTACAGCTTTCACAAGAGCATAAGCCTATTTTTCATTTAAATCATAGTTCAACTCAGATGCTTGTAATGTTTTGCTAAAGAATACCACTGGTTGTTCATGGCCCTCATCATTCTTTTGTAACATGACAACAACAATAGTATGAAACTGAGCAAATGAAAACACTTGGAAAGGCTTAGAGAAATAAGGGGACTTTAATGCAGGGGCTTCCTTGATGGCTCTTTTGATATTTACAAAAGCTTGAAGAGCTTCATTAGTCCACTTTATTTCAACACCCTTTTTCAACATTTTAGCAATAGGTTTTACAATTTCAGAAAAGTTTAAAACAAATCTTCTTACAAAGTTAATTTGACCGAAAAAAGATTGAATTGCCTTAACTACTTTAGGGACTTGAATCTTATCAATAGCAGCAATCCTTTCTGGATCGATTCTCACACCATCTTTTGAAACAACATGACCTAACAATTTCCCTTCAGTAACTCCAAAATGATACTTTTTGGGATTTAAAGATATGCCATATTCTAATGCTCTAATAAAGATTTTTTCTAGGTCATTACAATGATCTTCTGCTTTTTTAGAATAAGCAGTCATACCATCCTAGTAAACTACTAAGATATAGTCAATCAACCCTTCAAAGGCTACATCCATAGCCCTCCGGAATGTAGCTCTTGCATTTGTCAGTCCAAAAGGCATCTTAACATAGAGATAGGTGCCCCAAGGTGTGGTGAAAGATATTTTTAACTTTTCTGCTTCCTTAACTTTGACTTGATTATAGCTTGAGAAACATCCATCATAGATAACAATTCATTTCTAGTGACTTTCTACAAAAGAACCTTCATGTTAGGTAAAGCATAATTATCTTTTAAAGATGAAACATTTAAATTCCTAAAGTCCACACACAGTCTGATATCACCATTCTTTTTTCTGACTGGGACCAAATTGGACACCCATGTTGAGTGCTTTATGGGCTCAATAATACCAACATTACTCATTTTCATCATCTCTTCCTTCATCTTGGGAGCCAAAGTAGGGTTTATTTGCCTTTGCTTCTATCTGAAAGGCTTTGCATCAGGATTCAAGGGTATCTCATGCTGGAACAAGTCTTCTCTATATGCTTTAAGTTCATCATATGACCAAGTGAAGACATGTCTATACTTCCTTAGCAGATTAATCAATACTATTCTGATTTTTGGTGTGAGCTTGTTTCCAATATATACTTCTCTTGGATTGCTTTAACTTCCCAAGTTTATTTTTTCAACATCCTCACATCCTCCTGAATTAGGTCTGAGACTTGCCATATCTTTATCATCAAACATTATCTCAAGCTCTACCAATCCCTTTGGGATTTTATTTGTTTTTAGCTGCAACATCTCTTGCCCAAGTACACTCTCCTTGCCATCCTTGCCCTCCACAATTCCATTCCAATCAATCTGCTGGTGCTCATACTAATTCTCACAAACTAAAAACTTTAGCAAATCCCTATCATCATCAAATACTTGCCAACTCTTTACATTGTCAAGGACTGATGTTCTGGTCTTAATTTCTACTTGGGTAATATCATCAAAAGGGATATCATTATGTTTGATCGCTAGGTTAGGCATGAAGTCTGCCAAAATATTATTGGACCTTTTAGTCCAATTGATGGAGAAAGCATCAAAGAGTTCAATGTAATCCCAAACCTCTTTTCTGTAGCTTCTAAATTTTGCATTTTTTGTAGTAAATCTACCTCTAACTTGTGAAACAACTAATTCTGAATCACCATAAACTGTCAGTAACTTAATGCCATGTTTATTTGCTATTTTAAGTCCTAATAAGAGGGCCTCATATTCAAAAATATTATTAGTACACTCAAAAGCTAACAAGAAAGAGTATTTAAAAGATTTTCCATTAGATGAAATAAATACAACTCCCCATTTTCATCCTTACTGCAGGCACCATCAAAATACAATTTCCAAATTAAATTTTTATTTTGTTTAACCATTTTTGTAATTTTATCAACTTTTAAAAGTTTAGAAATACTTACCTAAAAGTTGTTCATATCTGAGTGGCAAAAGCAAGTCACTTCATCACGATCAACTTCTTCTATGAGGTAGGGAGATCTTGGTTCTCTATTTATCCTCACCTCTGTCCCTTTCACCAGAATAGTGGCATATGACAAGTCAAGCTGGACATGTCCACCCACCACGTTGGACCACTGTCTGGACAACAACATCCCATAATTCTTAGGTACTTGTACAACTATGATATTTGTCTTGTATGCAGTGTCTGGGCAGGGTGGGAATCTGAACTCAATGTCCTTCATAATTCCTACTACAGGAACTGACCTATTGTCCATGGCATAGCACTTACCGTAAGGTGTATCAATATACATTCCCAATTCTTTCATGACGTCCTTTGGCATGATATTTACTGCTGCTCCTGAATCTATCATGCAATTTTTTAGCATTTTTTTGTTTATCAATAGTGTTAGATAGAAAGGATCCACCTATGTGAGATTTTTGATAATAGACGTGCCAAGATACACCACAAGAGGATCCTCTTTTAATTTAGGGTCTTCCCTACTTACTTCTCCAACATTAGATATAATTTTCAATGTCTCATTTTTGTAGTCTGGAAATTTCATTACCTCTAGCGAGGCATATATATCTTTACCTGAGACAATGCCAGGGACATGAATGAATTACTATTTGAAGTGGGCTTACTTACTTGCTTCTTCTCCATAGGCTTAATTAGTTTTGGCATTTCTTCTTTCTTGGTCTGTCCTGGTACTGCTTCCTTTCCCTTTTTGGCATTTGCATCTTTTCTTTTGAAAGTGCTGTCTTTGTTCCCATCTAGTTTTTTAACTTTGACAAACACACTTGCTAGCTTTCCCTGCTCATCATTCCTATTTCTCAGCTGATAATTGCTCTTTACTTATTCTACAACTGCAATAGTGAAGGCTTTCTTTTCTTCCTCAGTTAAATTCCTTAACGAAGGCATTGTATCATTTTGAAACAATTTTCTCAAAGCTGGAATGTCTTCATCATCATCATCTAAAAAGACTTGTTGTATACTGTAATTTTGATTTTCTCTCCTTTGCTGTATATCAGAAAACTACTCCCCCTCGGATGAATCTTCATCCCGTCCCCAATATGGATCGGATGAAAGAACATTTACACTAGGTTCACAATCCTCATTATGATTTTCCTCCTCTATCAAACCTTGGGAAATCATGCACTGTTCTAGAACATGAGGTAGATTACAAACATCACACCATGGATATTCATCAACAAAATTTGTGGCCTTCTTCAGTGGATCAGGAGTTTCTTTGCTTACATTAGGCTTCACTGGCTTCCCATCCTTCCAGTTTGTGTTATATGGCATATCATGTAACCTCAGCCTATTGTAATTCATTTGCTTATTATTTTTATATGGTGGCTTTTCATTAGGATTTTGCTTACCCTTTAGGTCCTTAAGCATGTCCATGATCTGAGTAAGTTCATCTTTCTTGGGAACCCTGGAATTGTACAACTTTGGATCATCTCTCTTGGCAACCTTCCCAACAACTTTCCTGTTATTCTCAATGGTAGAAGCTATCTTGAATATTTGCTATAAAGTATCAGGTCTATGAGAAAAAATCTCATAATGGGTTTTGCTATCAAAAGCACTCAAATAAAAGTTAATAAAAAATGAATCAATAGGTTTGACATCTCTGGGTATTCTATTTAGTACTTTATTAAATCTTTTATTAAACTCAACAACTAATTCATTTTGATTCTTCTTGATACTTGTTAATTCATGGGATGCAAATGAAGGATCATTGTGATCTCCAAATTCTTCCAAGAATAATGTTACAAATTCTTTCCAACTGCCAATACATCCATCAGGAAGGCTTCTATACCATCCTCCTGCATCTTCTGTCAAAGATTGAACAAACAATTTCATGAATACATCTTCATGAGGAACCTCAAATTTTTCAATGGTATTTTTTACATTAACTACATGTTGCTCTGCTGAATCAATTCCATTTCCTAAGAATTTAGGGATGGCCAATCTTAAATCATCAGTGATATGATTTGGATAACCAACAATGCTAATGAAATCCATCTATCTGTATCTTTCAATGATCATAGGCAGTCTACCAACCCGATTGTTGTTTTGATTGTTCATATTTCCTCTGTTGAATCCATCATTGCTGCCATTCCCATTACTACCATTGTTCCCATTATCTCCACCACCATTATTATTGCCATTATTTCTATTATTACCTCCATTGTCATTATTGTTATTTATATTTCCACCATTACCATTTCCATGATTGCCATTGTTACCTCTATTATTTCCATTATTTTGGTTGCTGCCATACCCATTATCTCCTCTATTATTATTTATATTGTTACCCCTATTGCTGTTATTCTAGTTCCCATCATTTCCCCAATTGCCATTCCTTCCTCCATTATTTTGGCTATTTATTTGCCTTTCTTCACTTTGATCCCTATGCACATCCCTCCATCTTCTACTTCCATTTAATAACGGGTTATCAAAAGTTACAAAAGGCTACTCTATTTTTCTCAAATGAGGGGGACTATATTTAGGAGTTGCTGGCATACTTCCCTCACCTTTACTTTCATCTTCTATCCCTTTTGACCTAGGGCTTTGAATTGTATCTCTTTTTAATCCCAACTTTTGCAATACCCAATCTAGTTGTCTCCTAAGAGCCTTTGCCATTTTGGATTCATCCCCATTTAAGTTAGCCATTTTAAGTATGATTGCATCCCATTGCCTCTCCTCATGTTCCTCAGCAGTCAGGGTTCCATCATGGTCGACATTATTATCTTTTGCATTTAAGGTATAGAAAGGATTTTCCTCCATATTTTCAAATTTATCACCAGATGAAGAGTCATTCTCTCTACCAGGAAACTTCTTATAACCCCAAAATGCCATACTTGGTGTTGATTTATTTTCTTTGTACATTTTCTTTGGACTCAACTAAACAAGATTATCTTGTCCCTTGTGCAGAAACCTTCTCCCCTGCATTAATCTTATTGATAAATTCCTAGGGGTTTCTCTTATTTTCTCAAAATACCAACTATTATTCATGTATTAGATGTAGAGTTACCACCTCGTAAGAGGAACAATATTTTTTATTAATCTTCTAGGATCCTTCCTCCAATAGAGTCTAAAACGAACCACCAAAGACTCTGAACACTTCCTATGACAACTCCCCAGCATAGTCGCCAATCTGTTGGTGCCCAAAACCACAGATTGGAAATCCTAGATCTTTGCCAAATCTCTTATTGATTTCTCAATCAGCCTTGGCCAATAAATAGGAATGGTTGAAGACCAAATTCCTTTGCACTTTAGGCTCCACTAAACCTAGGTGGGTGTACCTTACACTCTCAAGAATAAAAGAGCTTTATTTTGAGTGAATTTAAACTATGGGAATTAGCAATTGTAGGGATGGCAAAAGGTTTCCCTATAACTATGCTAACAAAAGTGCATTTTATTGAATGCCTTTAAAACTGATAAAATAAGTGTGAGTATAATTTTACTATGCAAAAGATTAATGTTAGGACTTTAAGAAATTATGAAAAAAAGAAGTACTTATAGAAATTAGAAGATTTGTTTCTTTGATAAGGACCTAATGCATACAAACTTATTCAACAAAGATTAATAACAGACCAGTGCCTTTATCTGACAGTTAATAAATAACTTTGTGGACAAGAATTACTATCAACTCAAGACAATTATAAGACCATCACTGTGAAGGTTTTATTATGTGTTGTATGAACAATAAAACCCAATTTTTACATTAGATACAACATCATGTGATGGCACATCACAATAAATCCAAAAGATTTATCAAGAGGACATATGATTTCATCAAACACAAAATTACACACAAAAATCTGAAGATAAAAACATGAAATCTTGTATATTAACTTTTGGAATAAGAATGTACACAAAAAATGCACTTACAAGTACTCCAATACATTCAATTTGCATAGAATAAACTTCTTATTCCTACTAGACCTTTCTAAAACATAACACTTGCAGCCCAGCCAACAACCGAATTGTCTATCACCTCCTCATGATACAAAAATGACACACTACATATATGTGAGCCAAAAGATTCAAATGAAAGGACACACCCTTTCATCTTGCTAAAATAAAACTTATCTAAAACCTAACACCTAATTGCTTAACTGCAAGACACAAAATATAATTAAAAATCAATTCTGGCAGTCCAATATTGTGTCACACTTTTGTATGTGCTCCAAATACTTGTTGTCCTTGTGAGTCCTGGTGTTGAACACAATATCTCTGACAACGATCTTCATGGTAACCAATCTCTCCATTTGCTCACCTATATCCTTCATATCCAAAACATCTGCCTGGGCAACATCAAGGGATGTGTTAAGTACATTCTGACATTTTGCAAACCAAATCTCTTTGTCCTTTAGGTGCTCTGCATCATCCACAATATTTGGTAAACCATACCTAACAATATTTTTGCAATCTATAACTTCCTATTTAATATCCACACCAAACCCTTTATGTTTATTGAACCTTCTTTGGATCTTCTCAACCACTTTCTCATCGACACTCTTATCTTTCAACAATGCCTTCAGCCTATTCAAAGTTCTATTATGAGAAGCCATATTATTCAGGGTCTTCTGACTATTTGTCTAGAATTCTCTGAGAACTTCCAATAAATATTCAAACCTATTTGTTAACAAAACACAAGCAGCATCTACCTTGGCAGTCCTAATTTGCCTCTTTAACTTAATATTTTCCTTCATCTGGTCTTCATATTTCTTCTTCCATTGAACACCAGTATCAGCTATCTATGGTACTTCATGACCACGACTTCTCAATAGGTCTTCATACAAATTCATATATTTTTGACTCTCTTTTACCACCCACTGCATTTGGGCCTTATTCAATTTTGCAATGTCAATCCCCAAATCTCCTGTGACAATTGGATTAATCTCTCCCACTTTTAGCTTCATCATGTGCCCAAATGCTTTATCTACATTTATGATCTTGGGTCTCTTATTTGGAGGGTATGTGGCCCAAAGCAACATTTCCTCTTCATCTAGATCATACCTTGATCCAATAAAGATATCATCAACACCTTGCATGTCCAATTTTACATCCTTTTTGTCAAAATGCAACAAGATGTCAAAGATAAAAGAGGCACTTAAGTCCCATCTTGGGAACAAAATGATGCCTGCCTCAGTGAGAAGTTGTCTCCCTCTCTGTGGCATCATTGTAGCCACTTCTGCATCAATATCTTCTTTTAATTTTTTAAGCATCTATGCTTCATTTTCTGGAGTAACATTTGGGATGTTCTCCCTCAACTTTTTCCCTTTGTAATGGTACAAAAATGACTTGAACTCCTTTAACTGTATGAAAACCTCATCTGCAACAAAAGTTGCATGCTATTCAAGTCTTACATCTTTATTGGCACTTATTCTCACCATGATTTTCTCTTGGCTCTCTACTACTTCTTCTAATTCAAGTACACAGAGGTTTGATACATCTACATTCTCATCAGACCCACTCTCAGAATCTCCTTCTTCTCTTAGTTCCTAAAGCCTCTGCTTCCACTCTTCTAATTTTTGGTTTAATTCCTCTAAAAGTGCAATAGCCTCATCTTGTTCTTTATTTCTAAATAAATCTCTAGCCTCCATGGGTATATGCAGATACTCTCCCAGATTCTGGCTCTTCCTGCAATGGTGGATATACCCCTCTGGATTATAATTTTTCTGAGCCTAGTGTCCAAACAAATTGTACTCCTCTACTAGCCTCTTTTGTATCATCTCATAAGCCTTGGTAGATACAATGGTGAAGTCTCCAAAATGAAAAGTGCAAGGCATAAATGTCTGCTTGTGTGCACCACCCAAATGCTTTGCATTTGACATACTAAGTTGCCTAACAATCTCTAAATAGGAAATCCTATTAGGAACTAATGTAGGCAACACATACGAAACATCCTCAAAACCATAAACCCTGAAAGAGGTGAAATTCTAACATATAAACCAGTCACCCCATTTGTGGCTGACCCTGGTGTCTCCAAAAGCATGGGGTCTCAAGACCCTCTTAATCTCAGGTGATATAGACCCATCACATTCCACTCCAAACAATTTGTACAAAGGCTTAACAAAATATTCTTCAAACAACACATAATATGATTCAACAAACTTTGAGTCCCAGAAGGATACCCATAATTGAACTGGTTGGTCCTATCCATCTTTGTTCCTGGTAGTCACCCTTAATTCATTTGGCCACAAACCTTTCATTTGCCCATAAAACAAAACCATATGCATTAGCAATGAGTAAAATTTAAAAGTAGGGTTAGGTTCCGTCTGCAAACTCAAGAACCCTTCATGCAACTTCTCTGCCAAGTAAGTTGCATAATCAAATGGCCTTGGCTCATGCATTTGAATATCTGCAGCCAGCACCAATGGGCCTATCCATGTGATATTAGGTACTTCTTCCCCGTAGACTTGGTCACATGCCGAGTACTTGTATTGCAAGTATTGTCTGAACAGAGTAATTTTGAAAGGAGGACCATCCTGCTCTCTGAGTCATCCTTTCTTCTTCTTATGAATCACTAAGCTCCACATTGTGTGAGTGTTGTCCATTTGGGTATACTCTTCTTCCAGGTCTGTAAAAGATAGGGGCATGTAAGGCTCATAAGACATACCAAAAACCTCCTGAATAGTCCCGACAGATATCCGGATGAACGGATCCCCATTGGGCAATTGAATGCACCATTTTTCATTGTTGTAATTTTTGGTAAGCAATTCCAATAATCTGAGATTCAGAAAAACATTTGGGACCACTAGTCTTCCCAAATTTGTCGTCCAAGGGTTTGACAAGGGCATCTCCTTGTTCCGCTTCAGGTAATGATATAGAAACAATTTGTGGCCTCATATGGTTGTCCAGATATCTCCAACCTCTCCGTACTTATCTTCTAGTTGATCCTTGGGTGACAAATAGGTTTTAGACCTCCTTGACTTAGCACCAAATGGCTCCATTTGGTCAATCATGTCCTGGTTCAGTTTTCGCTTTTGTGCACCCTCTATAGACTTCAACTTTTTTGATTTAGCAGACTATGTCTTTGAAATCTCTATGTCCTTCCTTTTTCCTTGTGAACCAAAAGCCTCCATGATTAAATTCTTGAACTTTCAAATTACCCGTGCTTCTTGTTTGCAACTTCAACGCTGATGGTTGAAAACACTATCAATAATTCTGGCATGAATAGTCTTTCTTTATGCTGGATATGTAACGACTAGAGTCTGTAACAATCATAAAAGCATCAGATTTTCTTCATGTAGATTCAATCCACCCAATTGTGAGCATTAAATAATGGCTGTCGCATCAAATATTCCAACAACTAATCGGCATAACCCTACCCGATAATTCAATTACTTGGCACCACCCTCATTTTGCATTCCTTCAATTACCTTTTTGTCTTTTTGATCGGCATAGGTCACTCTGACCAGTCCATCAAATCTCGCCTTGACCATTTCGCTTTCTTCCTCAAGGATTGGCTTATCCAAATGAATCCTCCTTTCCTTTCTATTAGTCAACTTTGCTTTGTGTTAAATCGGGGTAGGTCTCTCCAATGACACCTCCTTCCGTTTATCCCTCTATGGCATTCTGCCCATTGGGCATCAACACCACTCTGGAAATATTTTTTCAATAATGTAAATTACCCCGATGAGTCTTTATTTCAATCTACACCTTACTCTCCTTATCGGGTTTCTTTGGTGTATCGACGTAGGTTTTCTCGATGTAATCTCTTCATTTGCAATGAGATCATCTCCCTCATCGGGTATCAGGATAACTCAAAACATGGCTTCCCGATAATGTATGCTATCTCGATGGCCTAGTTCCTCTTTTTGCTTGGTACCACTTTATCAGAGAAAGTCTCTCTGATATAGTCGCCTTCTCCACTTAGTCTATCGGGTATTGGGGTAACATAAATTAGGACCTCCCGATGACCTAATGACATCGCTATGAATACATCGCTCCATCTATTGTCGGCAAGAGTTCCACCGCTAACCCCATCGGGTATTAGGATAACATTTTTTCCTCATTCTCGATAGTGTATGCTACTCTGATGACTCCGACCTCTTATCATATCATCGCCGTAACTCTCCCCGATGGATTACCACTCAATCACACTTCTTCCCGCTGCTCACACTTTTAAGAAACACCGTCGGCATGAGTTACTTTGATCAACACACTCTGTCCTCCTTGGGCATTCTCATCGGGGTGACTTATGCTGATAAGCAAAATTTTGCATTTTTTTCAAAAGAAGCCCTTCTCCATGGATGCAACTTTTAATAACCATACCAAAAGGTTTCTCCTGCACCATTGACATCTCTGAACATGCTCACAACCCTGCTCTAAGCTAATCTTCCAAAAGTGCTCTTGCAATGAAACTTATTGTGAAGATGAGGATTACTAGAATTCCATCACACTCAATATTTCCATTGAATATGCCCAAGTGATGCCTTTTCGTGAAGACACTGCAACATATCACCTGCACATACAATCCCGCAGTATATGTTCTTATCATGAAACTATATGCAAAAAGCATCCATCTATAGCACATAAATATTTTGTAAAAATATGTGCTAATAGTACCTATTTGAACCTTATGAGTTTAGTTGTATCATTTGTATTATTATGCCTTCTTGGCATGTTGTAAACTATGTAATTCATTATATGATCTTTATTTAATTCATATGTTATCCTATAATTTAAATGCAATGTATGTGAGATATTATAAGTTGTTAAATTTTGTAATGATATTTATGAGGTTATTGAATGATTTATTGTAGTAAACTAGATGTATGTAATCATGAGTATGTAATGAAATCATATGCAAGTATGTAATGTTAAGTATGTGTAATTCACTTCTTTAAATGGATATCATTTCAATGTATTAGGGATAGTTAACATGCATCATAAGTAGTTAAGTGAATCTTAAGCTTTCAGTTTCTTTTTAAATTAATCTTCATTGGAAACCGTTTAGGAGTATGGTTAAGTCTTCCGCTTGTGTAATTAATCAATTTGATTTTATAACTTAATGCACTTTAATGATATTTTATGTTTAAAAAAAAAATTATTTCCGCTTTTATTCCTATGTTTTAGTGTGTTCCTTTTGGGTTTCTTGGCGGGGCATTACATTTGGTATTAGAGCCCAAGTTTCAACGCTGGGTACTCTAGTTTTAAATTGAGCCCATTCAACTTGACCTTTTTTTAGGTCTTAGTCTATCAGTATCCTTGCTGTACATCTAAACTTTTGCTCTTGTCAAGTGTTAGGATTATGGCTAGGAAAGCCAAAGGAGGAGGTCACGGCGGTGGCCGCAATCGAGGTAGAGGCGGGGGATGTGGCCGAAGTTCAGGCCATCATAGTCCTTCAACAGAGCCCACTCATGAGAGTGTAGAGAAGGCTCAGTCTGTGCATCAGAGTGAGCAACACACTATAGAGAAGGTTCCCGAAAGGGAGGAGCCGAGGTAGATGTTTCAGGAATTGTTAGCCAGACTTGGCCCTAGACCTGAGGTCGAGAAACCTTTCCATTCTCAGATGGGAGAGTCTCATAGAAAAATCTTGAGGAGAGGGAGAGAGAGAGGTCTCCCAGGAGGAGAGAGGTCCCAATGGACCAAGATTCAGTTGTTATGGGGCATATGAGAGATCTGATGAGATCTCATCCTCCTTCCTTTGACGGTTCGGGTACTGGACTTAAGGCAGAGACTTGGTTGATTGATTTGGATAGGTGTTTCACCATGCATCTGTATGGAAACAACACCAAGGCGAGATGCACCATCATGCATCTTTGGAAGTTTGCTTCTATCTAGTGGCAGTTCAAGGAGGAGAGGATCGGATTAGACATTAGCACCATGTCTTGGGAGATTTTCTAGGAGAGATTTAGGACACGCTTTCTCTCAGCTCAATGGAGATACTGTCGGGCAGATAATTTTCATGCATTACACCAGTTTGGCATGACCGTGGATCAGTATGAGCACAGGTTTTATGAGCTCAAACAGTATCTTGGTATCGAGAATGACGAGGTTATGTTGGTCCAACACTTCTTGAGAGGTTTGAATGACCGCATCAGTGGAGGTGTGAGAGTATTTGAGCCTGCATCACTAGAGTTAGCCATAGAGGGAACCAGTCCTAGTCTGCTACACCTCATAGGAGGTTTTTAGGCACTCACTAAGGGTCGACAATGATAGTAGAGTTTTCAATCGAGGCCGAAATAGTTTGAGGGCCAACAGGGTGGCAACTGTTAGCCTGGGAAGAATATAAATTGGCAGAGGAGTAGGAAGAGTTTCCCAGGACAATCCTCTTAGGGTGCTTCACAGGCCCCTAGTAGGGGAAGTTTCCAATAGTCTAGTGGGTCGTCTGGAGGTAGAGGACCTGGTAGGTGAGCTTGTTTCTCCTATGGTTAGTATGGACACATAGCTACATAGTGTCCACAACATTCTCATAAAATAGGTAGTCAGAGACCAGCAACGTCGAAGGCTACAATGGGGGATGTAGGAAGATCCCATAGAGTTTTCATGGCAGTTGATGACCACCAAGTTGAGCACCAGGGTACAGTGATCGAAACTTCAGGTGTGTTGGGTGGGATTTCTATCTCTGTACTATTTGAATCTGATGCTTCTGATTCTTTCATTTCTTCCTCCATTGTGGAGCAGTGTGGGGTCGCGTCTACTAGATAGGTGGATAGGTGGCAAGTAGAGTTGCCTACTAGTTTGTGTGTGGTTGTAGATTCCCTCATTCCTAGTTGTCAGTTGGACCTATGACCTTTTGTTACCACAGTTGATCTTCGAGTCATTCCTTTGGGGTCTTATGGAGTTGTGTTAGGGATGGATTGGTTAGCATCTCATAGTGCTCATGTAGATTGTCATTAGAAGATAGTGGAGTGTTTAGATGATCATGGTGGGAAAGTGGGGATCATTGGGGTTCAGAGATCGATATCCTTATGTATGATTTCTGCTATACAACTTAAGCGGTGTATGTGTCAAGGGTGTCAAATTTTTGAAGTTTCTCTTGAGGATGTGGATGAGGAAGAGAGTCAAGAAATCGCTCTTGATAGTCACCCTATTCTTCAAGAGTATGCTGATGTGTTTCCTATCGATATTCCCAGTATGCCTCCAAAGTAGGACATAGACTTTCGCATTGACTTGGTTTCTGGTGCAGAACCTATTTTGAGAGCACCATATCAGATGACTACTCAAGAGTTGAGTGAGTTGAAGCTGTAGATTGAAGAATTGTTGGCCAAGGAGTTTATTCATCCTAGTGTTTCTCCTTGGGGTACGCCAGTTATCTTCGTTAAGAAGGATGGTTCTCTTTGGTTATGTATTGATTACTGACAGTTGAATAAGGTAACCATCAAGAATTGATATCCATTGCCTCAAATAGATGTTCTTTTTGGTTAGGTAAAGGGAGCCAAGATGTTATCTAAGATTGATATGATATCTGGGTATCATCAGTTGCGCATTCATGATGCAAATATTCATAGAACGACTTTTTGTACCCATTATGGTCACTATGAGTTCACAGTGGTGCCATTTGGGTTGTCGAACATGCCTTCAATTTTCATGAGCCTCATGAATGGAGTTTTTCACACCTACCTTGATGATTTTGCCCTTGTATTCTTGGATGATATTTTGATCTATTCTAGATCTATGGAAGATCATGAGGGCCACTTGCGACAGGTATTGCAATGCTTGAGGGAGAATCAACTTTATGCCAACTTGGTGAAGTGTGATTTCTTTCAATCTAAGGTGAACTATCTTGGTCATGTAGTTTCAAGAGAAGGTGTATCTGTGGATCCTTCTAAGATCTACGCCATTGTAGATTGGCCAGCACTAACCAATATTTTTGAGGTTCAAAGTTTTATGGGTTTGGATGGATATTCCATCGCTTTGTTCAGAGTTTTTACCAAATAGTTAACCCGATCACTTCTCTTTGAAAAATGAAGAATTTATTTGGTAAGAACAACATGAGACAACTTTTCGTACCTTTAAGGAACTCCTTGTTAGTGCTATGATTTTGGCAGTTCCTGATCCATCCAAAGATTTTATGGTTTGCACAGATGCCTCTTTAGAAGGTATAGGAGCATTGCTTATGTAGGATGGACATGTGGTAGCCTATGAGTCTCACAAACTCAAGGACCATGAGTTGAACTATCCAGTTCATGACTTAGAGTTGGTAGCTATAGTTCATGCTCTAGTCAGATGACGGTATTTTCTGTTGGGGCATCAGTTTGAGCTACACAGTGATCACCATAGTTTGCAGTACATTTTCACGCAACTGAACTTGAATGCTTGACAACAAAGATGGATGGAATTCCTCTGCGAGTATGATTTTGAGGTTTGATATTGTAAGGAAGTTAAGTAGTGGAAACAACTTCCTACACTAACCTTGAGAGGAGGGTAATGCAAAACTTTTTCAGATCATTACAACAGTTACAGAAAATAGAAATAGATATAATAGCAATCATACCACAACACAATGATTTACGTGGGGAAAACCCTTTCGGGAGAAAAACCCCACCCTCCAAAAGCAGCTCAATATTTTATTCAGCAATCAAAAACAGATTACAAAATACTTGCAGAGCAAGCTCTTCGCAGGAGTACCACTAATCAGAGATTCAGAGGCAACTCAATAGCCATAGGACTCTTACACACAACCTCTATCTCACACACCTCATAAATAGGAGATACAATACAAGAAACCGTCAAACGGTATTACAAAACCATGGGCTAAAACCACCCAATAAGGTGTAGCCGACCTTATCTCCCTTCTAGATGCCCTATGACATGTTAAAGCACACATCAACATGTGTCGCTCCCTTTTACAGCTCATTTATGTATCCGATACAAATTATTTTTCCTATTTCAGGAGTACAAACTTCCGGAGGCCATAACTTGAGAACCGGGTGTCCGATTGACGAACCGTTTGAAGTGCCGGAAAGCTCGCGAAGTGCTCTATCACCTCGTAACCCACTTCGCCGGTTACGGAAACTTTTCAGGGCGTTTTGGAGCTCTAAATTCCCCAAAATTAAGTTTAAACATTTTATTGCACCCCTCCAAGACGAAAACTTTAATATCTTCAAAACTAGCTGTGACCTTGCGACGAAACTTTACCGGAATGCTTATCTAGCCAACCAGAAGCTTCAGGGAGAGTTTCGCACCATTTCGTGCTCAAATGAAAACTTACTATAAATAGTAACCTCACATAAATGCAAGGTTGAGACACCATTTTTCCCAACAAATCTCCCACTTGTCGAACACCTTGCATGAGCGGAAGGGAATGTCAACACAATGAATCAATTGCTAGGGGCCATAAGGCCCATAGACTCTGAACACCATCTGAACTTCTCTGTGCTCACAGCCTTAGTTAAAGCATCTGCAACATTCATCAAAGTTTCCACCTTAACCAGCTTCACCCTACCATCTTCGACCATATCTCTAACAAAATGATACTGAACATCAATATGTTTGGTCCGGGCATGAAATGTCGGGTTCTTAGCTAGGCTAATTGCACTTTGACTATCACAGTAAATTGTCACTGTACCTTGTTTTATTCCAATATCCGAACACAGTCTCTTAAGCCAAATGGCCTCTTTACAAGCATGAGTAGCTGCCATATACTCTGCTTCAGTAGTGGATAAAGCAACCACAGCCTGTCGCTTACTCATCCAACTAATTGCACCACCAAACAAAGTAAACACATAAGCACTGGTGGATCTTCTGCTATCAATATCACCTGCCCAATCTGAATCCACATAACCATGGATATCAAGGGAAGTCATGTCTCCAACTGAATTACCATGATAACACAAAGAATACTCTGAAGTACCCTTCAAATATCTGAAGACTCTTTTGACTGCATCCCAATGAACTCTACCAGGATTAGACATATATCTAGAAAGTACTCCCACTGCTTGGGCAATGTCTGGTCTAGTATAGACCATAGCATACATCAAGCTTCCAACCGCACTCTGGTAAGGCACTCTGCTCATGTCTTCCATCTCCAATGGGGATGTAGGACAATCTGAAATAGATAGTTTCATTCCAACTGTAAAAGGAACACTCAATGGTCTACAATTCTGCATGTTGAACCTCTGTAACACTGAATTCACATACTTACTCTGGCCTAGCCATAGCTTTCTGTTCGCCCTATCTCTTCTAATTTCCATCCCAAGAATGTGCTTTGCTGCACCAAGATCTTTCATTTCAAATTTAGCAGCGAGCTGAGACTTCAGTTCTGAAATCATACCTTTCCCTTTACCAATGAATAACATATCATCAACATACAATGCAATGAATAAGAAATGATCACCATAAGATTTATAATAAACACAGTGATTTGATTTAGAACGTTCAAATCCCAAACTCAACACATATGTATCAAATTTCTGGTACCACATCCTAAGACTTTGTTTGAGGCCATACAAAGATTTCTTCAATTTACAGACCAAATTACTTTTGCCTTTCACCACATAGTGCTCTGGCTGTGTCATATAAATATCTTCCTCCAAATCACCATGAAGGAAAGCAGTTTTCACATCCATTTGCTCAACCTCTAAATCATAAGCAGTAGCAATAGAAAGCAAAAATCTAATGGACGTCATTTTTGCAACAGGAGAAAATATCTCACCGTAATCAACACCCTCAACCTGAGAGTAGCCTTTTGCAACCAACCTTGCTTTATACTTCTCAATGCTTCCATCTGAACCAATCTTTTTCTTGAACACCCATTTACAACCAACAGGTTTTCATCCTTCAGGCAATGGTACAAGATCCCATGTATCATTCTTTTTCAAAGCTGCCATTTCTTCCTCCATAGCAATCTTCCAGGATTCTGCATCATTCATACCTAATGCCTCTTCTACAGATTTCGGTTCATCCACACTAGTATTCAGAGCAAAAATACATCTCCAATCATCAGGTGAATACCTTTCAGGTGGTTGTCTATGTCTTGTAGACCTTCGAACAAGCTGAGTTGGAGGTTCTTCCTCCTCTTCTGAAGATTCAGAGCTAGACGAGCTCTCCTCAAATTCTTGCCTATCTAGGGGTCTCGATTCAACTCTTTCAGGTGTAGAAGGAAGTTGAATCACATCTTCTTTTTTAGTCTGTTCTGGCTGCAATGTAACAGAAGGAGACTTAATTTCTCTAAAAATAACACTTCTACTGTGAATTACCTTTTGTGCAACAGGGTCCCAAAGCTTGTATCCTTTCACACCATAACTATACCCGATGAAGATACATTTCACAGCCTTGTTCTCCAACTTTGTTCGCTTCTCCTTTGGCACATGTGCATATGCCTCGCAACCAAAAACTCTAAGATGTCTCAATGAAGGCTTGTGACCTGACCATGCTTCCATAGGCATTTTATCAACAAGAGCTGATGTAGGAGACCTGTTAATCAGGTAGCAAGCAGTGGCAACAGCTTCAGCCCAAAACTTTTGTTCGAGACCAGCACCACTCAACATACTCCTAGCCTTCTCCATCAGTGTCCTGTTCATTCTTTCTGCAACTCCATTCTGCTGTGGAGAATACGGAGTTGTCTTCTGCCTATTAATTCCACAGTCTTTATAGAATCTATCAAAATCATTAGAGCAAAACTCACCGCCATTATCAGTTCTCAAACATTTTATTTTCTTTTCAGTCTGCAACTCAACCATTGCTTTAAATTCTTTAAAACGACTAAAAACTTCAGATTTTCTCTTTAGAAAATAAACCCATGTCCTTCTACTAAAATCATCAATAAATGAAACATAATATGTGGATTTTCCAATCGAAGAGACATCTACTGGACCAAACACATCAGAATGGATAAGATCCAAAACACCACAAGTTTTATGAGAACTCGAGTAAAACTGAACGCGGTTTTGTTTTCCATAAATGCAATGCTCACAGAAATCAAAGTCAAGATTACAGTCATTCAAACCTTCAACAAGGTTTTTATTTTTCAAGGTCCTTAGACCCTTTTCTCCAATGTGGCCAAGTCTCTGGTGCCATAACATAGTCTTCTCTGCAGGTAACTTTGCTTCAGATGAAAGAGCACCCTTAGGTACCCAAAAACCATTTCCATCTGCTGAAGGTGAAACCTTCAAATCTTCTAGTGAAGTATCCGCAGATTTACTTTTTACAGAAGTGCTATTACACTCAACAGTGTATGCTTCAAGCTTATACAAAGTGCCAAACCTGACACCTCTAGCAACTACCATAGCACCCTTAATCATCTTACATCCTGCTTCAGAAAAGACTACCTGCACACCTGCATCTATCAGTTTGCTCACAGATAACAAGTTTCGTTTTAATCCAGGGATATGCAACACACCATTAATCCCTTTTATTCTACCATTAGAAAACCTGATTCTAACTTTACCTCGACCAACAATGTCTAGAGGTGAATCATCACCCAAGTACACCTTACCTCCATTAAATCCTTTATATTCAGAAAACCAATTTCTATTGGAAGTCATATGAAAAAATGCACCTGAGTCAATTAGCCAGGCATCATTACCTGCATGAGTCGCCAAAGCCGTAATAAAGGCATCGCCATCTTCCTTGTCGGACTCAGAATCAGAATCGAAATTTTTCTTTTTCTTCTTTGCAGTCCTTACGGATGTGACCCGGTTTACCGCAATTCCAGCAAATGACTTTGGACTTTCCAGGAGATTTCGATCTCCCTTTGGATTTGGACTTGCCGCGCTTCTCATTCTTCTTGCCTTTCTCCTTAGGTCTTCCACGAACGGTTAGGGCTTCCTTTGAACTGATGGATACCTTCCTTTGCATCTCTTCACCGAGTAGGGCACCCACCATGTCTTCAGATTTCAAAACAACAGAAGTACTACCGATAGCCATAACAAGAGAATCCCATGAATCAGGCAAAGAACAAAGCAAGATCTGACATTTCTCCTCCTCGTCCATCTTAACACCGACGGATACTAATTGAGCCACAATCATATTGAATGCTTCTAGGTGGTCTGCAATTCGTCCACCCTCTTCCATCTTCAAGGAATACAATTTCTTTCTTAAGAAAATTTGATTTAATAAAGATTTCACTTGATACATCTCACCAAGCTTAGTCCATAGCTTCTTTGCAGAGTTCTCTTCATGGACATTGATTAGAACAGAGTCTGCCAGGCACAGTCTGATTAGACCCTTGGCTTTTCGGTCCATAACATCATACTGAGCTGCTGCAGTAGGATCTGAGGGTCTTTGGACATTCGCATCAACAACATCCCAAAGATCTCGATCTATTAGCAGATCTTCCATCTTCAGCTTCCACATCTCAAAATTACTTCCATTAAATTTCTCCACCTCTATTCTCCCTGACGAACTCGCCATCTGAATATTTCTGCAACAAGATCAAAAAGTGTCTTCTACACAAGCTCCCACTCAAATCTGGATTAGTTCAAAAAACCCAACTGCCCACAATTGAAACCAAAGGTGATCAGGCTCTGATACCACTTGTAAGGAAGTTAAGTAGCGGAAACAACTTCCTACACTAACCTTGAGAGGAGGGTAATGCAAAACTTTTTTAGATCATTACAATAGTTACAGAAAATAGAAATAGATATAATAGCAATCATACCACAACACAATGATTTACGTGGGGAAAACCCTTTCGGGAGAAAAACCCCACCCTCCAAAAGCAGCTCAATATTTTATTCAGCAATCAAAAACAGATTACAAAATACTTGCAGAGCAAGCTCTTCGCAGGAGTACCACTAATCAGAGATTCAGAGGCAACTCAATAGCCATAGGACTCTTACACACAACCTCTATCTCACACACCTCATAAATAGGAGATACAATACAAGAAACCGTCAAACGGTATTACAAAACCATGGGCTAAAACCACCCAATAAGGTGTAGCCGACCTTATCTCCCTTCTAGATGCCCTATGACATGTTAAAGCACACATCAACACGTGTCGCTCCCTTTTACAGCTCATTTATGTATTCGATACAAATTATTTTTCCTATTTTAGGAGTACAAACTTCCGAAGGCCATAACTTGAGAACCGGGTGTCCGATTGACGAACCGTTTGAAGCGCCAGAAAGCTCGCGAAGTGCTCTATCACCTCGTAACCTGCTTTGCCAGTTATGGCAACTTTTCAGGGCGTTTCAGAGCCTCTAAAGTCCCCAAAATTAAGTTTAAACATTTTATTGCACCCCTCCAAGATGAAAACTTTAATATCTTCAAAACTAGCTGTGACCTTGCGACGAAACTTTACCGGAATGCTTATCTAGCCAACCAGAAGCTTCAGGGAGAGTTTCACACCATTTCGTGCTCAAATGAAAACTTACTATAAATAGTAACCTCACATAAATGCAAGGTTGAGACACCATTTTTCCCAACAGATATATTTAGGGGAAAGAGAATGTAGTGGCAGATGCTTTGAGTCATAGGCGACATGGGGTTGCAACATTGTCCCTCGGGATGGATTTGAGAGAGAGAATTTTGGGGATTCTTCCTCAGGACACATGGTATCAGGATGTTAGAGCTGTGACTGAGACCAGAAGGCCATTATAGGGTAGATATTCTAGATATAACTTGAGTTAGATGGTCTTCTTTGACATCTTGGACAAATCTATGTACCTCCTTTAGATGGACTTCATATTTTGATCATGATTGAGGCCCATCATGCACCTTATTCGGTACATCCTGGTGTCAAGAAGATGCATGCATATCTTAGACAAATATATCATTGGGCTGGTATGAAATGTGACATAGATAATTTTGTGTTGAAGTGTTTAGAATGTTAGTGGGTAAAGGCAGAGCATCAGCACCCTGCAAGGCTTTTACAACCTAATTTGGTACCGAATTGGAAATGGGATATCATTTCCATGGATTTCATAGTGGGGTTGCCTTTTATTCACATTGTCATGATGCCATCATGGTCATTGTCGATAGATTGAACAAAGTTGCTCACTTTGTTCCTATTCGATCTTCCTATACAACAGTAGTGGTGGCATGAGTTTTCATGGAAGATGTGGTGAGGTTGCATGGGATTCCTAGGTGGATCATTTTTGATAGGGATCTTGTCTTTACTTCATCATTGTGGACCTCACTTTAGCATGCTTTGGGGACCCAATTGAACTTTAGTTCATCTTATCACCCAGAGACTGACGGTTAGACCGAGCGTGTGAATCAGGTTTTGGAGGACATGCTTCGTATGTATGTTATGGACCAACAATCATGCTGGGATAAATATCTTTACCTTGTGGAGTTTTCTTATAACAATGGATATCATAGCTCCATACGTATGTCTCCCTTCCAGGCATTGTATGGTCATCCTTGCCATAATCCTTTGAGTTGGGATCGGTTAGAGGATGAGGTGCGTATAGGACTGGATATGCTTTGAGAGATGGAGCAACAAGTTTAGAAGATTTGTGGGCATTTGGTAGATGCTCAGGATAGGCAGAAGAAGTATGCCGATGCTCATTGAGTGGATTGTCAATTTTTTGTTGGCGATTGTGTGTTCTTGAGAGTGTGTCTACGAAAGAGTCTGATCCATTATGGAATGGGTTCTATGTTGGCATCTTGTTTTATTGTCCCTTTTGAGATCCTTGAGAGGATAGGACATGTTGCCTACCATCTTGCCTTGCCACCAAGCCTATCTCGCATCCATGACGTTTTTCATGTTTCAGTTATTAGACCTTATCATCCTGATGTGACCCATGTTCTTGATTGGAATGCTTTGTAGGTCAAGGACATGCAACTTTCCATGGAGCACATGCGCATTCTACAACATTGGGGTTTGACCCTTAGGGGTCATACCATCAACCAGGTAAGGGTCCTATGGGACCCAAATGATGAGACCTCAACTACATGGGAGGATGCAACGAAGATGAGAGAGCTTTATTCTTATCTATTTTAGGCTTCTAGGAGTAAGCCTAGTTTTGGGGGGGAAGATGTAGTACCCCTTCTTCGATTAGACTTTTAAGACTCATGTTGACCAGGCATATGACTTTTTCAGTGGATACATTATATTATGATATTTTATTTAGACTTTATGCGATATTGTAATATGCTTTAATTTGAGTTGCAGTGTATGTTTTCATGAAGTATTTCTTTATTGATGGTTAAATGTGATTTTATTGGATTACTGACATGGATTGATATATTCATTTTATAAGTACGATGAGTTATATTCATGTTTCATGTTTGTAAGTGTATGGGGTGCGAGGAGATGATTTTCTTTCACTCACTTTAGTGAGACAAGGAATGTCATGATTCTCCTTCACTAGTGTGTTTTCTGTGTCTATATATATATATGTACATGTGGTTCATTGATGCAAGGAATTGCATGTACAAGTACCGTGCAGGTATGGGGTATCGTCTCCACCTGGCTCCATAGGTCTAAGCGTACCTTATTGATCTAATGGAAGTGGAGGAGATATTCCTAAGACCTACGTTTTACCCTAGTCATGCTCAAAGTGAGCGTCCTTGTCATTCGTCAGTTTCCCTTTGTTTGGTATGCGAGTCTTTGTTTATTTGAGTTATTTTAGTTGTGTATTATGCGTCTGGTAAAATTCACTATTAAATCTTAAAGTGTTTTATTAGTTAATATGTTTTATTTGTTTATTTAAATAAATGGATAAAAGTTAAATTAGATCCCTTAGTATGATAAATGATTAAATCAATTTGTTCTATGCATGCTAGCATTTCAGGTGCAAGCTTAGTTGGGGAGAGGATGCCCTTGGCGATCCCTTTCCTCCTCCAGATCCTTTTGGCTTTTAGACTGATCACACTCCATAGTGGGTTTTTCAGAATGGTAAATGGGTTGATGTGCTTTCTCAGGATAAAATTGAGTGGCGTCTAGGGCATTTTGGAAGACTGAGATTGACTTATTTCAAAGGGTTTTCTGGTCCACAGAAGATTTTTTTTGCACATTCCATGTCCTGAGGATTTGGGGGGTCTGGAAAAAACCCTAGGAGTAAAAATATCCCTCAGAAGGGTGTGAAGGGGAATGCCGCTGGGTTGGCACAACCAAAAGTTGTATTACCTTCTAGTTTGAAAATGGATAAGCCCTTGGATAAAGAGACTTTGACAGAGAAAGTTTGGTTATCGATTCCTTGCATTTCTGTGGTGATAATAGTTTGCTTTCCAAGCTTCATCATAAAATTCACTCTCTCTGGTATGGCACACATTACTTTCAGGTTCTTTCTATGAATTCCTTCATTGTTATTTTTGATTTTGTGGATGCTAAACAACAGGCTTTGGAAAAACCATATTTGTGGCTTGGTCGTAATTTAATCTTTGTGGAAAATTGGAAACCTTTTTTTTTTTGCATCGCAAGATATTGTAGAATGTATTCCCACTTGGTTCTCCTTGCCTGGTCTTCCCTATGAGTTTTTGGATTTGGATATCTTAAAAAAAATTGGGGATTTGTTCGGGAAATTTATTCATTCGCATTCAATTTTTGAAGATGGGGTTTTTAGGGTCAATATTTGTGTTTTGCTTTCTTCATCCTCTATGGTCCCTTGCAATTGTAACTTGAAGTCTATTGATGGTATTTGGTGGTAGACTATTGTTCGTGACTCTTCTTGGTTTTCTAGGGCTTTTGTGGTTATGGATTCTGTTCTATTTGCTTCCCTCAAGGGTTTGTCTTTTTGAGATAAGGTGTCTCGTCCTTCTAAATTGTTCAATTCAAATTTGGAAACTCCACAGACTAATGTCGATAATGGGGGTCTATCAAAATCACCTACTTTACAAGGTCCGACTTCTGTTGATAGTAAAATTCGTCCTTCGATAGGAGAATGGAATGGGGATAGTAGGAGGGATTTAGGGTCTCCTTCTCTTATGAAGGAAGGGATGCTCATGAATTCCTCTAGTTTTTATCAGAAAGATGATCATCCTTTCATCAATGGAATGGATTCCTTCCTTCCTGATGAGGACTTAAATTCTAAAGTTCAAAATTATTTTCTGATCATAACATTACCTTAAATTCGGATGTCACTGACAAAGTTGTGGAAGCGATTGACTAGGATTTGGTCAATTTGAATTTGTCTTTGGTTATCCCCCCGACTTATAATCCTTTTAACATTATTTCATCTGACAAAGTTTAGGAGGGTGATAATGCCTTGTGTATTATTGGGATTGTGGGGTTTGATCTTGTAATTAATAAACCTTTGGTTCAGTTCCCATTATCCCCTTCCTCTCCTTCTCCTTCTCCTGCTAAGAGACGTAGGAATTTGAAGGTGTTCTATACGTAGTTAGAGATTGATGTTGGTATTCAGTCTACGCTTTTGAGTTTGAATTTAGGATCAATTAAGAGGAAAACAAAATTTAGTCCTTCATTTACTTGATCTGTTGCCTCCAAACATAGTTTGAAGGCTTCATTGGAGATTGAGTTGGAGGGTTCTGATTTTGCAATTGAGAAGAGGGGAGATATTGTCTCCCCTCAAGAGCAATGAAGATCGCGTGTTGGAATGTTAGGGGCTTAAATTCCCCTAACAAAAGATGCCTCATTAAATTGCAGTTGGATTTAATGAAGTGTGATGTGTTCTGATTAATAGGAAAAACAGGTTTTAAGGACCCGAAACCTTTAACATAGGAGCATAAGATAGTTCATCAAAAAGCATCCAGACCAACATTGAAACAACTTACAAAAAGACTGGCAAAAAGTCCAGTAAACCAAATGGATAGCTAAAGAAAGGAACAACAAAGTGGAAAAACCAGAGAAAAGACAAAAATAATAGTCAACAACTATAAAGACTAAAGAAGATCAGCCGCCTTATTGACCAGCTGGTCATAGTTTGCCGAAGCAACTTTGAGTTCTTCCATATCCTTGTTTGGCTTCTTCTCCTTCTTTTTGCCTCTGGTCCTCATTCTAGGTCCTTGCACTTCTCCCATACCTTCAATGTCAGGTTCCAACTCCAGGGAATTCTTCTCGTTCTCCAATTTGCTGATGAGAATTTTGGTATTGTTGGCTGAGGTTTTCAGAATGCTATAGCTTTGTTCTGCAATGCTTTTGAGGCCTTTTTCAATTTTGTTGAATTTGTTGTCAGTTTCCACCATTCTTTGGTCCGTAGCCTTGTCATTGGCTTTTATCTTTGTCAGGGCCTTCTCAATTTGCTCAAACCTAGGGTTGAAGGAATCTCTAATCTCTTCAGCTCTAACAACAGTTTTACTCAATTCTTCAACATATTCAGTCATTGATTTGCCTTCACCAATACTGATTGTCTCCAGAATTTGGACCCTGTGGCTTAGCTGCTTATTATCCTCCACAACTTTCTTGTAACTGTTAATTAACCAATTGATGGTGTCTACAAACCCTTTCAAACCCTCAGTGGGAGGATTTGAAGGGGGGGTTTTCTCACTAGGATTGTACTGTTCATTTTTGGGGACGTCGCCACTAGTGATCTTATCGAAATTTCCACCAACCCCCTAATCAAAACCTTCCCCTGTGATCTCCTCCTCCAATTTCTGGTTGACGTCAAGATCCTTTCTCTGCACTTTATCCTCCAATTCCATATCATTATCATCCTGCCTCTTTTGTTTGTTCCTTGTCTGAATTGAAGTTTTAGTTTTCTTTTTCCGAGGAGAGTGGGGTTCATCCTTCTCAGAATCCTCAGAGACCTCCTCCTCCAAGGAGGAGCAGATCTAGAAAACCTTTTCTGTAGTTTTTTACTTACCCTTAGAAGAGGAGGGCTTGTTACTCACCTATTTTCTTTTCTTACCAATTTTAGCTTCAGAGTCTTCCATACTTTCCTTTGACTCACTCATTGAATCACTTTCAGACTCCTCACCCATAGAAAAACTAGAATCCAACCCTTCCTCCTCTGACTCAGAGATAGAAGGCCTGGGATGGGCAATTTGGTTATCTTTTAAATGGTCATAAATTAACACCATAAGACCTTGATGCATGGTTGTATCACCCTTAGGGTTCTCTCTATGGGATTTAATGGTAGCATTCATTGAACACAACAAGAAATATGGAATGTTAACTTTTTCATCATACCTGAAATGATTAAGCAATACAAAATGATAGCCATACACCTTTGTGAATCTGCCATCTAAAGTAATGTAACATATAATAGCAAACAAAACCTCCCTCTACAGTTTAACAAATTCCCTAGGCAGGTAGTAGGTTTTACTTAGCTTTACCAGGTGCTTCTTCTCCTTTGCCATTTCAGGGTATCGCTCAATTGCCTCCTTGCTCAGTTTTCTGTCTCTGTAGTAATTGCTTCCTTCCTTGCAAAGACCTGTGACTTGAGCGATGAGGTCTTCATCAATGGAGATTGTCTGATCTCTCGTCTTCAGGGTGCCTTCCTCCAGTTTTTGTAGAAAAATTTAGTGATTGTGGCGTCCCTCCCATGGAGCCTCTCCATAAAATTCATAAACCCACCCTTCTGCAAGATGTTCCAAATTACCTCCTTTTGTTTCCGCTCCTTATAGTTGTTGGGTTTATAGTGTCATCTATTTCCTCCCATTTTTTCGCTTTTCAAAATAGGTTGAGAGTTGCAGAAATCTATGGGAAAGAAATTACTCAAAGTGACCAAATATACCCAAAAAGCATGGGAAAATGTGGCATTTGTCTTGAAATAAATGGTACTGACATAATGATAATTACTCATAGCCCTCCTATTAATCCACTTAATCATTAATTTGTCCATTTATGATCTTTGGGGTACTGTTGTATCGATCCATGAAAATGATCGATCTGACATAATTGAGGAGACCCTCTTCACCCTTCCAGGTAACCATATTGTTGTGATTGACCACCACGTTGGCTTCCCAATCAGTTGGACCATTAGCTTCACGATAAATGTGGGAAATAAAACATTTATCAAAGGTGTTGATGAGATCTCTAGCAGCCTTTATTATGTTGTTGATAGTCCATGAAGGCTTAGAAGTTCCTTTTAGGCACTTGATGATGTTATTAGAGTCCCCCTTAGTCCATAGATAGGGATAGTTCCATCTTTTAGCCAGGAGAATGCCTTGGAGAGAAGCCATAGCTTCCGCCATGTGGTTAGTTTGGCAACCTATAGGAACAACAATGATTTCCTTACAACTGCCATTTTCATCTCTGAGAATTGCACCACATCCTGCTGGGCCAGGATTGCCTTTGGTAGCCCTGTCAAAGTTGATTTTGAGCCAACCATGAGCGGGAGAGTGCCATCTAGCTTCTAGTCTCTTATTTTGTTTAGGATTAGTATTAACAACACTCTTTAGGTTCCAGGAGTTGAAAATGTGAATTTCCATGGGGTTGGCAGAATTGCATGGATCCCTAATGATCCTAATGTTCTCCACAATATCCCTTTGAATTTTCTAGAAAACAACAGCCTGGGTGAGAGAAGTGTCCTTGAAGATGCGATTGTTACTTTCTTTCCAAATCCCCCACAGGATGTGAGGGAGAGATAGCTGCCACAAAGATCTCAAAGTGGGGTTAGACCAATGATAACTCCAAGAATGGAACAAATCTCGGATAGAGTTAGGAAACACCCATTCCATACAAAAAATCTTAAGAAATCTTTCCCAAATTGAAATAGTGGATAGCCAAATGATCCACAGACTCTTCCTCCTCAAGGCATAAAGCACATCTATTTGGGAAGAAAAAACCTCTAACCTTGAGATTGTCTAAGGTCAAATTTTTTTTTTGAAGAATTGTCCAATAGAAGAAATTTATCTTTGGAATAAGACCCTTTATCTAGGCTTTAGACCAAAAGGGATTCTCTGAGGGGGTAGGGGAAAGACCACCATACATTGAAGAGACAATAATGTTGCCTTTAGTTTCATATTTCCAAATAAGAGAATCTTCCTCATTATTCAACCAGGCAGAAGACAGATGGTTCTTAAGATTGATAAGGTCAGGGCTGATACTTTCAATGTTCTGCCATTTATCACCTTTCCAATACCCCTCAACCAAGGAGCCAAAGACTCTAATACAGGGGGTAGCAAAAGGGGCCCAATTAGGGATTTCAATTAAAGGCTTGTCAAGTAACTAGGGGTCCTCCCAAAATCTAACTTTCCTACCATTACCAACTCTCCATTTCACCCCTTTAGCAATGCTATCTTTACACTTAGAGGCATGATTCCAAATATGGGACCCATTAATACTAAAATCAGAATTGATGAAAGAGAGAAGAGAAGAAGACAAAAGAGGATACTTACTTCTCCAAATTTTACACCATTCACTGTCAGAGTGGAATAGTCTCCAAACCTATTTAGACAAAAGATCTTCATTGAGGGTCTGGATTCTCCTTAGGCCCAGACCACCTTTACTTTTCGATTTGCAAACCTTGTCCCAAGCCACTAATGCCATTCTATTTCTTTTCCTTTACCCCTGACCAAAGAATTTTTTTTTGAATTTTCTCAATAGCATCAACATACTTAACTGGAATTCTAAAGAGGCTAAAGGCATAAATAGAAATGCTTTGAAGGGAAGCTTTAAGAAGTTGAAGCTTGCTAGCCTGACTTAAGAGAGCACTTTTCTAACCAGCAAGATTTCCTTGAAATATCCACTAGAAAACTCCAAAAGGAATCAGGTGGAGCAATGCCCAGGGGGAGACCAAGATAAGTAGCAGGAAGATCAACAGTCCAACATTCTAGAATTCTCTTGATTCTATGTTGTCTTCTCTCAGGAGTGTTGATTAAAAACACTTCACTTTTAACCCAGTTGATAAGCTAGCCAGAGGCAGAAGCAAACTTACAAAGGGCGTCCTTTAGGATTCATTTGAAATGTTTGAATCCCCCATAACAATGGTGTCATCCACAAATTTTGGGTGGGAGCAAGTATGATCAACAGAGGAAGGTTGGAGACCTTTAAAGATTTCTCTAGTCACCATACATTCCATGGACCTACCAAAACATTTAGCCATTATAATGAAGAGGATAGGGGAGATGAGGTCCCCTTGCCTTAGTCCTCTGGAGGCTTTAAAGAAGGAGGAGGGAGATCCGTTAACAAGAAAAATAAAGGAGGCATAGGAGATGAGCTGCTTGAAGAGGTCCACACATTTATTAGAGAAGCCAAAAGCCAAAAGGACCTTCATGAGGAAAGACCAATCAACCCAGTCATAGGCCTTAGAAAGGTCAAGCTTGAGGATAAAACCTCGTTTCTTAGCCATAGCAAGGGAATGGATATTCTCATGGATAGTTATGATGGAATCAAGAATTTGTCTTCCTGGCATAAAACCATTTTGCTAATGCCTAAACAAAGAAGGAAGGACTTTCAAGAGTCTGGAGGTTAGGACCTTGGAAATTATCTTATAAAAAAGAGTTGCATAAGCTGATTGGCCTTAACTTATCCATGGAGTCAGCACCTTGAATTTTGGGGATTAAAGCAATGAAGGTGCCATTAATCTCTTTCAGAAGTTTTTTGGCCCCAAAAAATTCTTTAACCCCACTGGAAACTTCTTTCCCAATAATATCCTTGAAATCTTGGAAGAAGAACATGGGGAAGCCATCAGGTCCAGGGGCTTTGTTACCTTCAAAAGAAAAGACAACATTTCTGATCTCCAAATTCGAAGGTATAGAAGTTAGGAAGTCATTTTTCTACTTGTAAATAAGGCAAGGAATGTTCTGAAGGAAAGAACTTTGAACATCAACATCCAGGATTTGATCCCTACAAAGAAGATTAGTGAAGAAGCTTTTGGCCTCATTTCTTATCTCCTCCTCCTTAATCAGCTCCCCATTCTCCACCATCAATTTTTTGATCCTATTAGCGCTTTATGTTTGATAGTCGACATATGAAAGAATCTAGTATTATTATCTCCTTCCTTTAGCCAGATACATCTAGACCTCTACTTCCAAAAAGCTTCTTCTTTAGTAATGATTTCATGGTATTTTTTGAGGATCTCATTTTCTTCAGCAATAGTCATAGTAGAGAATCCATCCTTCTGGATTTGGATCTGTATTTTATTGAGGTCTTCCTAAATTTTTCCTTTGGCCTCAAAAATATTCCCAAAGTTGGATTTATTCCAAGTCCTTATACTATCTTTTATGCTTTTGAGTTTCTTCACAACTATATACATGGCAGTACCCTCAACTTGAATGTTCCACCATTCCTGAATTTTATGGGTGAGATTCGGATGAAGAGCCCACATTTTTTCAAAGGAAAGTGCCTTCTTTTATTTATGGGGTCAGCAAAAAGAGTTATAGGATAGTGGTCAGACCCAACTCGAATGTGAGCAGACAGAGAATAGAAATAATGTCTGTACCAATCATCAGAAATAAGAGCCCTATCAAGGCAAACTTGAATAAGGTCATTTTCAGCCCTCCTGTTAGTCCAAAAGTAATATCAACCCTGCATCTCCACATCATTAAGAGCCTGAGTGTTTATAAAATCCATAAGGGCTAGTCTCCTATCTGACTAAGAAGGGCTTTCACCAAATTTTTCCTCCTCTCTCAAAGGGGTGTTGAAGTCTCCCATGACCAACCAGCTGAGGTTCTTGAAGCTGTCCCTTGTTTCCATAAGTTTTTTCCAAAAAATGCTTCTGGCTTTCAAGGAGTTAGGAGCGTAAATGTTAGTGAGGACCCAAGAGGTTCCATCTTTTAAATGCTCAAATTTAATGCAAGAAAAAATACTTTCTTGAATAAGAACATGACCTTTAACACTACTGAGCTACCACCACTGATACTCCCAGAATTAAAGAATTTCAAAGCTTCAACCTTATTTCTATCATCTTTGTTTCTTGAATAAGAAAAATATCAGGTTTGCTATCCCTAATCATATTCCTAATAATATCATGCTTATGGGGATTATTAAGTCCCCTAATGTTCCAAGAGACAATCTTCATAATTACTTACCAATTCCTAACTCCTTCAGAGTTTGTGAGTCCCATCTGCTATGTTCTTGCTAGCCTCCTTGTCTTTGAATTTGTGGTTTGAAGGTCATCCTGGGGATGAGGAGACATACCCAACATCAACATGAGCAATTCTACTAGACTTCCTTAATTGGGTGGCCGAGGGAGTGGATCCTTTTTTGTTCCTGTGTTTTGGAATTTTTCAATCTACTTCTTTCTCAAAACCCGCTTTAGGGTTACTAAGAATTATATAAATTTCCTCTTCATTATCCCAATTAGGTGATCTGGAATCATGTGAAGAACTATTGATTATTTTAGAGGCTTGATCTGAATTCGAAAGGTTCATACCCAATATAGCACATTTCTGGGCTTCTTGCATACCAGACTTGATCGTGAGAGGGGAAGAATCAGAATTTTCTTCTTGTGAGCCAGTGATATCCCCTTCCTTAGATTGTTCCACTTCCTTAGTATACTTATCCTTCTGATCCTCTTCATTGGGAGCTTCCTTACTGGCCAAGGTGTCAACAATTGCCATCTCGGTATTTTCTTTAGAAGATTCATTTTGGTCTTTTATTACCATGTTTTCTTTTATTTGTTCCTTCCTCAGAGCTTCTTGGGGGGGGAGATGATTGGAGATAGAGGCTGAGGAGACCACTTCCATCTTCTCCCCCAGGGGTCCAAAATAGTTGGTATCAATAAGGTCAGTTTCCTTATTTTTGAATTCTTGACTTGCCATACCTTTTTCTCTAGAGCCCTTTTACTTTCTACTATAGGTTTGGCTTGCTTGTTCTCCCCTTTAGGCTTGAGAGGACAAAGTTTGGCCTAGTGACCAGCTTTCTTGCAGTGAAAGCAAGTAAAGGGGATGAATTCATATTCAATCTGTTGTTTCCATGTTCCCAACTTTGACACTATATCTATCTGCTCGGGCATATCCCTACACAAAATCTGGCATGAGTGAGCCTCCTTCTTGAAGCTGTGACTAGATCTATTAAGAGGAGCTCACCAAAGGATCTTGCTATACCTGAGAAAATACATTCTGCCCAATAATCAAGAGGCAGACCTGGTAACTTAACCCAAACTGGGACTTGCACCAGAAGAGAATCACTCATCTTTAGATTCGGATGCCATTTCTAAAGGACCAGAGCTATCTTTCCAACCAACCAAGGACTACCACAGAGGATCCTTAATTTATCTTTTTCATAGGAAAAGGCAAAGGTGAGGAGGCCTTTAGGCAGAGCCAAAATTTCAACATTACCTTTCAAAGCCCATTTTCGTTTGACATAAGCCCTAACAACTTCAATGTTTGGGCGTGGTCCCATGAATTTACCCACCAGAGAGTTTGACATACTACTTATGTTATGATCCAAAACTAAGTCAGGGATAGAGATGGCAAACTTACCATTAGTCGGGTCTGATATATTCTTGACAGAGGGCAAAGAGGATTTTCTAGATGGTCTAGTTCCAAAGAGGGATGACCACTTTCTAGATTCTTTTCCAATCTCCAAAATAAGTTCACGTGGGCTGGACCCCCCACCCGACCCCCCACCCATGTTTCCAGAACCTAGAATCTTCTCTAGTAGAGTACCGTCAACTTGTTGAATATTCGAAGGCTTGTCCTTCTCTCCCATCAGGCCAGCTCCATCGATCTGGCTGCTCCCTCCATTGGAACCAGAGTTCCCGCCTTGTAGAGAATTCAAATTTTGAATTCTTCCATTGCCGCCTTCTCCACCTCCACGCGATCTCTCCATGTTGCAAATGAGTATAAGTGTGATGTGTTACTATTGCAAGAGACTAAGTTAAGTTGTCAGGGTGCTGATTTTTTATTTTCTAAATGGAAGTTGTGGAAGTTTTGTGTCTCCCCTTTTGCAGGGGCATTTGGGGGTTTGGATTTTCTTTGGAATAATGTGTCTACTGAGTTAAAATTGGTTGTTTTTGCTCCCTTTTGGATGTTGGCCTTGGTAAAGAGTCATGTTTCGAATGTTAAATTCTGGTTGTTCAATGGTTATGGTCCAATGACAATAGGGGGTAAGAAAGCTCTTTGGGAATCTTTATCTGTTACCTTTTCTCCCCTGCAAGGTCAGTTTGTGGTTTTTGGAGGGGATTTTAATGCCATTTCCTCTGATGATGAGAAATTTGGGGGTATTTTGCCTAACAAGCATATTTTGGAGAATTTTTTTGCTTTTATTCAGAATAATGACTTGATGGATTGTAATACCTTGAATGGTCCGTTTACTTGGACAAATAGGAGAAAATATTTTTTGCAGATTGCTAAAAGGCTTGATCATTTTTTGGTTTCTGCCAATTGGATTTCCTCTGACATGGATGTTGTTGCTTTGGTTTTGCCTAATACTGGCTCTGATCACTTTCCAATTATGTTGTCTATTTTGGATGATAGAGCTCCTGGATGTTCTTCTTTTAAATTCGAGCCAATGTGGTTTTGAGACCCATCTTTTTTCATGCTTTTACACTCTTGGTGGACCTCGGCTCCCTTCGTTTATGGAACTAGAATGTTTCAGTTTGTAAAGAAACTTACTTTTCTGAAATAAGAGATTAAGAAATAGAATGTGTTGCATTTAAAAATATTTTTTCTAAAAAGATTAAGATTTAGGAAGAACTCGAAGTTCTTAATGCTATGGTTATGAACCGTGGGATGGATTCTGCTACTTTTGAGAGACATAAAATGTTAAATTCTCAGCTTGAGGAGATTCTCTCTAGGGAAGAAATCTATTGGTGATAGAAATCTAGGGATTTATGGTTGAGTGATGAAGACAGGAATACTAAATTCTTCCATTCTTCAGCTAAATTAAAAAGGCAACGTAATAGGATCTCATGTATTCAAATTCCTAATGGAGTTGTTATTACAGATGAAAAGGATATTGCCGTTGACACTATCTAGTTTTGTAAGTCCTTGCTATCTAAGGAGGCAGCTGTCTTTAATGATAGCTTTGCTTCTGCTATTCGTAGACTAATATCTAATGAGGATAATGTAATGTTAATGGCTCCTTTTTCTATTCAAGAAGTAAAGGAGGTTGTTTTTTCAATGGCACTTGATAAGGCCACTGGACTTGATGGTTTTACTGCTCTCTTTTTTCAAAAATGCTAGCCTATTCTTGGGGAAGACCTTTGTCTTGTTTTAGAAGAGGCTATATGCAATAGGTCTATTTTGAAGGAGCTTAACACAACTCTTATTGCTATCATTCCAAAATTAGAGAATCCTAAATCTTTTGTGGATTTTTGTCCAATTGCGTTATGTAATACCTTATATAAAATTATCACTAAATCTATCTCTGTACGACTTGCTAAGCTCATCCCAAAGATTGTTTCGGGGGAGCAGGGGGTTTTGTCCTTGGTAGGGAAACGACGGAAGGGGCTATTGTGGCTCATGAGATTTTGAATTATATCTCTCATCTTTCTATTTTGGCTATGATACTAAAATTGGATATGATGAAGGCTTATGATAGGGTAAGTTAGCAGGCTCTCTCACGTGCTTAAGAATTTTGGGTTTGGGGTAAAATGGGTTAAATGGATACATGCATGTATTAGCACTGCTAGGTTCTCGATGATTTTGAATGGTTCCCCATGTGGTTTTTTGCTTCATCCAGAGACCTTAGGAAAGGGGACCCGTTGTCTCCTTTCCTATTTATTATTCTGGGTGAAGCTCTTAATAGAGCTATCTTGGGAGCTAGGGATAGTGGCCTCTGGAAGGGGATTTCTATTCCACATATGGTTGCTAGTCATTCTCATTATTTATTTGTTGATGACATGTTATTGTTTGGTAAAGCCACTATGGGGGAAGCAAAGGTCATTGCGGCCCTACGAGGCATTGGAAGCACATGTTTCCATTGAACGGAAGTTCATTTATTAGCATAACCCCAGGTTATTATAGGATTATTTTGGATTATTCTTCATTTTTTGGTCAGAAGGTAAATTAGGCTAAATCTAAGATTTTCTTTCTTAATGTTTCCCCTTTGGTGCAGTCCAGGTTGACTCATTTTTGGGGTTTCTCAATTGGCCAATTCCCATGTAAGTATCTAGGAATCGTGTTTTTTATTGGCTCAAAGAAGCATCATTTTTGGGAACGGATTTTAGTGGCTATTTCTTCAAGGATACTTTCTTGGTCTCATAAATGGCTCTCTTTTTCTGGGAAAATTGTGCTTATTAAGGTTATTCTAAATGCGGTTCCAATCTATCTATTATCCGTTTTCAAGGCTCCTAAGAAATTTGTGGTTGCTTTGCAATCAGTATTAAGGTTTTTTTTATGAAATGATAATGTTAATAATAAGACTAGGATTCCTTTGTTAGCATGGGATAAGGTTTGTTCTTCGAAAGATAAGGGTGGTGCAGGGATTAGGGATCTTGGTAAACAAAACTTGGCTCTTGGTGCTAAGTTGGTTTGGAAGTTGTATAAGAAACCCTCTTCCAAGTGGGCATCTATATTGTCTACAAAATATTTGAGAAACTGTTCTAGGGAGGCCATTTTTACTGCCTCTTCGCTCCCTAAAGGGTCTGTAATATGGAATTTCATGGTTGAGTGTAGATCTATTATTATTCCTGGGTTGTCCTGGCTTATTCATAATGGTCGTAAGGCTAGAGTTTGGGAGGAAGTCTGGAATGGTTTCCCAACACTTTCTAGCTTGAGGGATTGGTCGCCTCTTATGACTCTTCTCAAATCTTCTTGGGGCATATTTGTCGCTGATTATTTTTTTGTGGATTCCTCGGGTATTGCACTTGTGGCTATATGGAAATATGTTGACTTTCTTCCGGTGGACCAAGATCTTAAATCTTCTTTTGTTGAAGAATTAAAGAAACGACCATTGCTTTTTTCTGAGGTCGAAGATGAGCTTATTTGGGTCTATTCAAAGTCTGGGGAATATTTGGTTAAGGAGGGGTATAATTATTTATCTGCAGGTTGTAGGGGGGATGACTTTCCCTATAAGTTATTCTGGCATGTTTCCTACCTTCCAAAAGTAGGAGCTTTTGCTTGGTTAGCTATTCAGGATAGAATTCTAACTGGTATGAGGTTGATAGGCTTGGTGTTACTGTTGTTTTTCCTTGTGTTATGTGCAGAGGATCTCTTGAATCAGTTGATCATCTTTTTCTTCATTTCCCCTTTGCTTCTCAACGTTGGTACTAGTTGTCTAAGAAGTTAAATTGGTGTACTGCTTTATGCAGTGACCTTAGGTCCCAATTCATGAGTTGGTCTCTGTTATATTCATCTTCATTTTATGCTTGTCTTTGGATAATTTCTCCTTCTATTCTGATTTGGAAGATTTGGCTTGAGAGGAATAACAAGATTTTTAGGAAACACTCTTCCACCTTGCTAGATGTGCTCTTCTATATTGGAAAATCCATCTCTGAGACTGCCTTGGCCTTCATTTACAAGGGCATTAGTCTTAAACATACTTTTACATCATGGGATAATTGGATTACCAGGCATTGGCTGGCTTTGCAGACACTCCCTATGATTGGGGTCATTTCTAAAACAAGGTCTCCTTTAATTAATAGGAAAGAGGTAGTCTGTGTTGAGAAAAATGGTGTCTCAACCTTGCATTTATGCGAGGTTACTATTTATAGTAAGTTTTCATTTGATTACAGAATGGTGCGAAACTCTCCCTGAAGCTTCTGGTTGGCTAGATAAGCATTCCGGTAAAGTTTCGTCGCAAGGTCACAGCTAGTTTTGAAGATATTAAAGTTTTCATCTTGGAGGGGTGCAATAAAATATTTAAACTTAATTTTGGTAACTTTAGAGGATTTTAAATGCCCTAAAAAGTGGCCATAACTGGTGAATCTGGTTATGAGGTGATAGAGAACTTCGCGAGCTTTCCGGTGCTTCAAACGGTTCGTCAATCGGACACCCGGTTCTCAAGTTATGGCCTCCGGAAGTTTGTACTCCTGAAATAGTAAAAATAATTTGTATCAGATACATAAATGAGCTGTAAAAAGGGAGTGACACGTGTTGATGTGTGCTTTAACATGTCATAGGGCATCTAGAAGGGAGATAAGGTTGGCTACACCTTATTGGGTGGTTTTATCCCATGGTTTTGTAATACCGTTTGACGGTTTCTTGTATTGTATCTCCTATTTATGAGGTGTGTGAGATAGAGGTTGTGTGTAAGAGTCTTATGGCTATTGAGTTGCCTCTGAATCTCTAATTAGTGGTACTCCTGCGAAGAGCTTGCTCTGCAAGTATGTTGTAATCTATTTTTGATTGCTGAATAAAATATTGAGTTGCTTTTGGAGGGTGGGGTTTTTCTCCCGAAAGGGTTTTCCCCACGTAAATCACTGTGTTGTGGTATGATTGCTATTATATCTATTTCTATTTTCTGTAACTGTTGTAATGATCTGAAAAAGTTTTGCATTACCCTCCTCTCAAGGTTAGTGTAGGAAGTTGTTTCTGCCACTTAACTTCCTTACAGTCTGGTTGCCTCCCCCTTCTTCAAAGTATAAATTGAATTTTGATGGAGCATCTCATGGTAATCCTGGGAAGTCTGCCATTGGTGTTGTGGTTTCTAATAATAGGGCTTGTACTATTAAAGCACAATGCCACTGTATTCCTTATGGGGCCAATAATGTGGCTCAGTTACATGCTCTATTAGTTGGGCTTGATTTGCTCCTTTCTTTGCACTTTTTGGATGTCAAATCATTGTTTTTTATATGCTCACAAATCGTTCCTCGAATTCTTGGTATCTTAAATATTGGTTGGATAATATACTTGCACAACTCAAATTGTTTAATTCCTTCTCTATAGTTCATTACTACAGGGAAGCCAATAGGGTGGCAGATTTGTTGGCAAATAAAGCCTTAGATGAAGATATTCAGTCTTTGGTTGATGTTGATGTAAGTTGTTTACCCCCTCATCCTGTATAATTATTTATATACAACCTTTTCGCTTAGCTTCGACCTTGTATCTTGCTTGTGATTATAACCAGGTATGCAATTTAGTGTGGTGGTGTTTGAGGCCTTCTTGGTTGTTTATATCTCCCCATTAAGTCTGCATGTTAGCTTGTAATTCCAGCCATGGTATTGGTCGTGGCCTAGTTTAGGGGTTGTGGTTTTTTGGTTTGGGGGGTATCTTGTAATCATGCTTCATTGGTACTTTGTTCTTGCTATTTTGTTCTCATGACATACTTGTTTTTGGGTGTCTGTAATATGATTTCATCTATTTTTGCAGTACAAAGCGCACGTTGGTTCAATCTTGTTTACTATTTGTTTTGAGTTTTGTACTATCTGATTGTAGTTAATGATTACATTGATATCTGCATTTGCAGTGGTGTCTCGCTCGTAGGCATATTTATGATTGATTTATTGTATTCTTTGCGGTGGCAGTTTGGGTATGTTTCTTTTCCACAAGGATTTGGGGATTTGCTTTGTGTGACAATCTTGATTTATCATAAGATTTTTCGTATGAGTAATGGTTGTGCTTTTCTTGAGGACGGTTTTTATTATTCTTTATGAGGTGGCGGTCTGCAGTTGTTTGTTGGCATGATTTGTCATGGGCTAGCTTGTGTTGATCTTTATTCTGAAATCTTTCTCGTCCATTGGTGGATCTGCATATTTATTTATGATGGCCTTTGGTTTCTTTATAAGCCTTCTCTTTTTCTTGCATCGCATTATATCTTTTTTTTTTTATGGAGGTTGCTAGTTATAGAGTCTTGATGCTTGTTAAGCAGGGAAAACTTTAAGAACCCCCCCCCCCTTGGACAAGGTGTAAAAACCTGGCGAAAGTTGTGTAATTCCTGAGGAAAATTTTAATTTTACGGGTGAATTTTTGCCGTTTACGAAGAAAAAAAAAACTCCATTGGTGAATTGTAATGTTTTTAAAACCCCAAAAATATTTGCATGGGCGAATTGCAATGTTTTTAAAACCAGAAAAATATTTGCATTGGTGATTTCAACCTATTTTCAAACCATTAAAAAAAAATATTGGCGATTTCAACCTATTTTCAAACCATAAAAATAAAAATATTGGCGATTTCAAGCTATTTTCAAACCATAAAAATAAAAATATTGGCAATTTCAAGCTATTTTCAAACCATAAAAATAAAAATATTGGCGATTTCAAGATATTAACTTTAAGTCATTAAAACACGTGGCACAAAGTCATCATCTCTTTGCCTGGAAGACTGCCCATTAGGGCATCTCGCGACCTAGTGACAAGCCCTTATGACTCTCTCTATCTCCAACTCGCAAGCTGAAAATGCTAAGCCTTTGTAACCTCGAGATCTAGTGACTGAGGGAAACTGAACTGCCACTCGCCAATTCTCGACCACAAAATGTTAAGTCCTCATCACCGCAGCGACTTGGAGATAGTGGTAACTTTAACCCTTGTCATGTACTCACCAACATAAAACTGTTTATCTCTTAACCGCTAGCAATTAACTCGCAAGCTCGCGGCTTGATCAGGTCTTCAGACATTTAACTTCATGAGCTAGCGATAACCATTAAACCTAACCACAAACTGTCTAGTCGCTAGCTCATGACCTAAAAATGCTAACATTAAACAAACATGAGAGCTAGCGACAACTGTATGAAATGAGTTACTCGCTAACTCTCGCGGCTATAATGTATGACATCAGACCAACTCGAGACCTCGTGACCAAAGCAATTTCACTAACAATCTATATTGTTTTATTTGCTAAGCTCCGTAACATAAAACACTAACACCCAAAAAGCCTGAGACCTCACGATGTAAACCCAAACCAACTTGTCGCTAGCTTGCGGCTTGATCACGTCTTCAGACATTTTACCTCGCGAGCTAGCGATAACCATAAAACTTAACCACAAACTATCTGGTCGCTAGCTCACAGCTTGATCACGTCTTGAGACATTTTACCTTGTGAGCTAGCGAAAACCATAAGGCTTGGATGCTGACTCATTTCTGAGGGACTAGTTTGAAGGTTTCTCTTGAGTCGAGGTTGATTAGACAAGCGAGGACGATGGTTTCAGAGGCATAAAATGATTTGATAGCTTTTGAGTTAGAGATGGGAGATCATGGATTTCTCTGAGAAATAAGAGCTCAGGTTGCTTGTTGTCAGGGATTTTGAAGTAGAATTTGTCCAATCAAGGAGGAATAAAATCAGAACAAAATCATTCACAATAGATGACCCTTAGCAGGATACAGTGGATTAAGGATTTGATAGGCATGATGATGACTTCTAGAGTCTACAGTCATGTTGGAAACCAGCAAAACGATAATTTTTCACGTGAATGCAGAATGAGCATCACCAAATGAAGTGTGAAAATGTTATAAATACAATGGAGTGGTGACTTAATTGGTAGAAGAGAAAATAAACCTTTTTCATTTTCTGAGAGTGGTTTTTTTCCTCAGAAAGGAAGATGATGTTTGAGCAGGATCGTGCATGGAGTTGCACTTGTTGTGTGCTCTATGATACCGGATGGGTGTTTTTTTGTTTTCTGCTATATGAGTTTGTTTATTGTCAGAGGGGTTGTGAAAGTGAGAAGGATTGCCAGAGGGGGTGTGAAACCCTTTTCTTATCAAGAAAGGCCATGCATGGCACATCCTTTGCTTCTACTCTGCCACAGGATGGCAGGGAGCTTGAAGAAGGAGCCCGTAGAGGAATGAAAGAAGGTTTGTTTGGGTGGGGAGTGGCAGCTAGTCATCTTGTGATGACATGGAAGCTGCAACCCCTCCCCAACATATTACATTTACCCTAAAGCTCCTCTTTCCATTTTCCTTGATCGTGGGCATGAAGGCTCGAGCTCATCTTTCCATTTTCTCTGTTCTTGGGCATGAAGGCTTCCTCCTCTATTTGGAAACGATCTGTTGGAAAGAACGTAACATCTCACATTCCATCTGAAGGCATCAGGGTGATAATGGCATGGCTCAAGCAGTTTTGCAAGTTGTATAGTCATTGGGGTTCCTTTTCTAGTTCCAGTAGTGAGTCTTCATTCTAGACTCTAGGTGAAGGGAGCAAGTTGTATACTGTATAGTCATTTATATAGCAAATGAAAAGCATTTAGTGTCAAGCTTTGTGTAGGTTCTTGAAGGAGTTATATATAAATTATTAAATTTATTGTGTATGATTGTATCTCTTTCAAATGATTAGAATCATGAGATTTAACTTTTTTCATTTGTTGCATTGTTATGGTGTATGTAATTTTTCATTTAAATTTTCTGTTAGTCTAGAATCATAATACATATTAAGGATTCACCTCATTGTAATTGGTGGGCGGATTATAGACAGTCATAGAACACCATATATATTACATAAACATCCATAACATATAAAATCATAAGACTCAAGAGTATTAAGAATGAAAGTATTACTATCAATCACCACAATAGATAGGAATACATTATACAACATAATTAGTAAAACTATTAAACACCACAATAGATAGGAATACAACATATATTACATTATACAACATATATTACATAAACATCCATAGCATATAAAATCATAAGACTCAAGAGTATTAAGAATGAAAGTATTACTATTAAACACCACAATAGATAGGAATACTTTGTACAACATAATTAGTAAAACATCAAGACAACAGACCGGTGCCTTATCCTAGGGCATAGACTCTAGAGTCACTTTAAACTTACAATTCAAGACAACCTGATAATAAACTTCAATAATGAATAATGCCATTACATACACAACCCAGATTCATATGTAAACTGAAAAACCCTTGACCATTCAATTCACAGTGAAAACATAAATTCAACACAAAGACAATTATGTGAAGATCTCAAACTGCAAATGATATTGATATTATATTCATAATGATATCAGAAAGTAAATTCACAATGCGATTCAAGTTTTCAACTATGCACTTATCAAATTCTTGAACAATTGAGCTATTATAAATTTATAACTATATAAGAGTTTTCAAGTTCAACATCAATAAAAGTGGCCAACTGGCCATCCCTCTCTACCGATCGAAAATAAAAAGATTACTGTGAGCAATCTTGGGTAGCAACCTCAACCTGAGATTTCTTCTTTGCCTTTGGCTTTAGCATGGCTTGCCACCTGTCCACCTCTTTGTCTGTTGGCCAATTGAATGCCTTTACCTCTTCCAACTTTGCAACTGAATCTGTCCATCTGGCATCTGTAACTGCCCTGGACTCAAAAATAAATTTTGCATGGTCAACCTCAACCTTGAATAGTGAATCAAGCATACCGTTAAGGAAATCAGCATCAACCTGTTCATTTACATGCTTGATTTATTTCTTCTTGCTCCAGAATCAAATCAAATTCGCTGGTCCAATCAGAAACTGATTTCAACTGTCCATTACTACCATAAATTGAAGGCACCAATTTACTATAACCTTCCCCAAATGTCTGCAATTTTTCATTTATAAGCACATCCTTCCCTGTGAAAAATGCATAAGCTGCATTCATTACCTCCACCATGTCTTTGGTGTCACTGATCTTGGGAGGGAACTCGTCACTATACATCATTGTAGTATCTAGCTTATCCATTAATCTACTTCTTCCTAACCAAACATTGAACAAAGGTCCAAGAAAAGTGACAGCCTCTGAGGATGTTTTACTTGCCTCTGTCAAAGAAATGTGCAAATCATGCACTACCATCAATTTTCCTTTCAATACATTAATCCTGTGTTTCAGAATTCCTGACACAACAGAGATAGCCTTGACATTTTGTTCCTTTTCAAGCTTTTCAATTTTCCCTGTGTATTCCTCCATTTTTGCTGCCACATCAGCTGGTATTTCTTGTACTTGTTCTATAATATGTATTGGAGGGGGCTCATTTGCAATTTTTTCTTTCAAATCCACTAACTCTTCCTCCAGAGCGCCCTTCTTCATCAGTGTCTCTTCATATTTTTTATTCAATGTAATCAATTGGGTATATGTTTCTGTGTATCTTCTTGACAAATCCTCTATTTTTGATAAATTCATGAAAGAAACTTGAGTCAAAAAAGAGGCAATCTCCATGTCAGTTGTGTTTTGCAAGTTCCAGATCATTCTGTCAGCTTTCTTTTCTACTTGGATATTTAGAAGGTGGGGCTTTTGAGTGGAAGGGCCAAAGACCAAGCAGCAAGTATCTTTGACTTAGGATTAAATCCTAATCCTCTTATTACATCTCCAATTTCAAATTTAGTTTTGAACATTGGGTCCTCTTGCTTCCTAATTTGATCAATAATAAAAGTAGACCGGATATCCCAGTCGGGAATCATAATCATACCAGTACTCTTAATCAATTATCTTGCCTGTTCCACAAATATTTGCTCCCTGTCAGGATCATATTACTGCAGTGCCTCGATGATCTCCTGTTTCTTTTCTTCATTTGCTTCCTCTATGATCAGATTTTGTCTTAATTGTTTTTGTTTCAATCTTGACAAAAAACTTTTAAATTCATCTGACTTAATAAAGTCATCATCTTTCATGAATTCATTTGACAACATCACACGCTCATCAAAGCCTTGAGCAAGGGATTCATTTGTTTCTCCCTGTTCTTCATTCGGCCCTGCTTCTCTGAGATGTGTCCTTATTTGATGAAAGTATTGTCCTTGTTCTGTAACAATTGCTCTAGCAGGGTCTCTCCTCACAATTGTACCGACCTCACTGGTTTTTTGTTTCTTTGCAGCTGGGGTAGATTGAACTTCATCCCCACTCTCTACATCATCAACATGAGCACACACACTAAGTGGCCTCTTGCCATGTGAAGAATGTACATATTGGGGGTCTTGCTGCTGAGCAACCACTTTAGAATCTAGAATTGGAGGCATTTGTTCCATCAGAGTTTCATATAAACTCAACATTTTGTTAATCCTCTCTAGGTACGGGCTATCAAGGCAAAATCCTGAGAAACTAGGGTCAACAGCCTTCAATTCTGCTTCAACTCTCATCAAATTTTTCCATTTTCTTCTCCTTTCTTGTACTTCATCTTTTCTTAGCAAATTTCTAACCACATCTTCATCATCCAATGGTTCATGGTCCTTTATTGCGGCCCAAGGTGTCATTTTTGGCATTGCAATTTTAATAAATTGTTCCGGATCACATAATCTAGACACAGCATTAACCAACCTATACTGTTTAAGGAAATTGTTTACTTCATCAAAGCAACTCCTACCAATGGTAAAATCAGATGCAACCCAAAGCCTAGGAAGAAAAGAACCCTTCCTGTGTTTATCAAGGTATTCTTTTTCAAATAGGGTCAATTGCCAGATAAACTCCATAAAAGCAATCCTAATTGGAACAAACTTTGGTAACATATGGGGAGGCTAAGGACACCCATAGACTCTAATCACAGAAAAGTTATCAAAAAAATAAAAGTCCCCCCAGTTATGTGAAATAGACCAGTTTGGAACAAACTGGTAAGGTCTCAAAACTCTCCTAACATCAATTGACAATCGTTCCCTAGTTATTCCTAGCATTTCCATAATTGGCAAAACAATCCAATTTTCAAAGAAAAGGAAAGAAGAATGGGGAAAACTACTGTCCCAAACCTGGGTCCATCTTTGTATTGGCATTAAGACACCGAGTTCTTCTTTGAAAAGCTCCAATTCTTTATCCAAGAACTTAACATTATAGAACAAGATTAAATGCATCAGCAATGAATAATGCTTGAATGTAGGGCTGGGTGCACCACTCTGAATTTCAACTAGAGCATTATGAATGTGTTCAACCACATAGCCCACATAATCTTAATCTTTGTTAACATCTAGGTGTTGAATGTCCATGGCCATCATCAGTAATTCAACTGACATTGTTGAATCTCCATCAAAACCCAACACATTGCATAATCCATAAATTGTACAATGCATATAATGGTGGAAAGTTGTGATGTCAAATGGTGGTTTGATACTCTTTGGAATTATAACTAGCTTCCTATCCACCCTAGGCATGTATCTAGAGATTTCATGCTTCTTGATAACACCTTTGTATTTGTCACAATCCTCTGCAATCCGCTCCAAATCTATATCTGTACATGCAGAACTAGTAATCTGGAAAGCTTCAACAAAGCTAGCTTTGTTAATTGAAACTAGGGTAGACTGGTTCTTTCTTCTGATTACCCTAGATATTGGGCAATAGCATTTGGCCAACTCTTTGATCAAATCCACATCAACATACACATCTGGCAAAATTAACTTTGCCATATTTAAATCCCAAGGGTTTGACATCGGGACACCCTTAACCCTATTATTCCATAAATACTTAAATAGAGCATAACCAGTCATATTAGGCGTGGTAGGGTTTCTGCATTGGCTAAATAATTCTCTCCATGCCAAATGATTTGTATTCAAAGCAACGGAAGCCCCTAGCATCAAATCTACAAATTCCTCTTTGTATTTCTTAACCATCATTTCCTCAGTGGCACTGGCCTTGGAACCTTCAGGTTCTCCTGCTCCACTTATTGTGGCCTTGGGCTTGGGCTTGGGCTTGGAACCTCCAGTAGCACTCATCGCCTGGGTCATTTTAGCTGCAGGAGAAAAACTTAACCAATTTTCTGAAATTTTCTGAGTTCTCACACCCAACACTCTGAATTCTCCAACGTTGTTGCAGAGCTCAATTCACTGGATTACCTCGAAGATAGAATGCATTAATGCAATTATACAAAACCTCGGCTCGATCATGCAATTTATGGTATTTACTATTTGGGCGCCGTCACTTCTCTCAAGTCTCATTAATTGCCACACTTGCATGAACTAGCTAGTAGCTACAGTCTGTGGCATTAATTCAAACTTCAAACTGAAGTACTCGAGTGAAATTTGAATTCATGCCCTTATATTTGATTGGCGATTGGCATTCAAAACTTTTACAGAACCTGACAAACAAGTCCATGTGTTAGCAAGTTAGCGACAAAGCTGCCAAATTCTCTTAATCACAAGCTCGCAACCCCTTTTATGAATCCTCAAAGAATCTCGCTAGTGAGCAACAACCGTTGATCTAACAAAACAACTTATTTCATCGCAAGCTCACAACTAGAAACTTAACTTGACTTAAACCCTTGCGATCCTGTGATAAAGAGACACTTAACCGTCATCGCATGCTCGCAACACTTTTTGACTTAAGACTTACAAACCCACGAGCATGCGATGACCACAAAATCAGACCAAAACTAAACAACTTCAAAACCTGTGAGCAAGCGACTTAACCCCATCGCATGATTGCAAATTAAAATGACCTAACCGCGAACACCTCGCGACCTTGTGATAACATAAAATCACATCCAGTTGCAACCTCGCAACATAAAATGGTATTTGGGAATGGGCGCCGTCATTAATGCAATTGTACAAATGTCAAAATCTCAGCTAGATCATGCAAGCCGTCACTTCTCTCAGGTCTCATTAATTGTCACACTTGCATGAACTAGCTACTGTGGCATTTGATTGCGATTGCCATTCAAAACTTTTACAGAACTCAACAAACAAGTCCATGTGTCAATCCCCCATCTTTAATCGCACACTCTCAACTGGTTATAACAATTAGGAAAGGAACCGGCGAGTTAGCGACAATGCTACCAAATCCTCTTAATCGCAAGCTCGCAACCCCTTTTACGAATCCTCAAAGAATCTCATGAGTGAGCAACAGCCGTTGATCTTCATCAAGCCCTTCAGTCACAACCTCGCAACATTATTAGTAATATTCTTTCTTTACCTGTGAGTTGGCAACCACTGCAAATGTAACAAAATAACTTATTCCATCGCAAGCTCACAACTCAAAACTTAACTTGACTTAAACCCTTACGATCTCGCAACAACAAGGCACTTAACCACCATCGCATGCTCACAACACTTTTTGACTTAAGACTTACAAACCGATGAGCATGCGATGACCACAAAATCAGACCAAAACTTACCTGTCACTAGATCACAACTTAAAATGCTAAACAACTTCAAAACCTGCGAGCAAGCGACGAAACCAACAAAGCTGCGATACAAACTACATCGCATGATCGCAAATTAAAATGACTTAACCACAAACACCTTGCGACCGTGCGACAACATAAAATCACACCCAGTCGCAAACTCGCGACCAAAGCGATTTCATTAACAATCTCCACCTCACTAACATAAAATGCTAATGCTCAAAAAACAAGAGACCTTGTGATTTAAACCCAAACCAACATGTCCAACACTCGCTAACTCGCCACTTAAATTGTTAAACATGAAATTTATTTGTGAGTTAGAGATGAAACATTAAACATGTCTGACTAACCGGTTTGACCACACTTGACGATGACATGGACAAATAAATAGAGGACAACTCAGATTTTCAACGCACGACAACTTCGGTTTACTAGCCAACTAAGACAAAAAAAAAACACAAAACCTTATTTGCCATGAACATCATTTTAAGCATTTACTGTAGAACAGTAGAAAGGTTCTAGTAGTAACGGTTATGCAGTATGAATAATTTTATAGATCTTGTGACACAAATTGTTGCATTTCATGTTCAACATAATGTGGAACCAAATACCAATTTACTAATAATTCAATTGTTTAGTAATAATTCAAATTCACAATTTAAAATATGAAATAAGTATCCGTTCTACTTCTGATTCACAAATTGAAGGAATACAATATCAAAAATCATCAATGACAACTATAGTATTGCAATTTTGCAAATTGAAATTGTAATATGACTCAAGAACTGTAGTATAATTATAAATACCTATAAATTGATTGCTAATTCACTTCAGTGATTCAGTTTGACTGTCCAAGGCTTCTATATCCCAAATGGACTCAAGATTTAGAAACTGACTAGTACTAACAGGTTCATCTTCATTCTGAGTCAGGTATTCAAAAATGTCTTCATCTTCATGCTGACTTTGAGTCTGCGATCCATCATATTCATTTGTCTCAGCACTAGCACTAGCAGTAACACCACCAGCTTTTAAAGTGTTGCACACCCCTCATCTTTCACGCATGGAATTCCAGATTGGGTGTGCCCCATCATATGGAAAATCTCTAACATTATACTGGGTTACAAACAACCTCAAGCAAGTTTCCAAATTCTTGTCTAATTTGTTTCTGATCTTTGATTTCAAAAGCCCTAATGCACTGAAAACTCTCTCATCTTCCACCGACCCCAATATCATTGTTTGACATAAATCAACAAGTTTCAAATATTTTGGTATTGCAATACGCAATGCTTCACTTTGATCTATCCTTTTCCAAAGCCTTGTGATTGATCTAGGTTCAAATGGATTCTCCAAGTTAACCAACTGCTGTTTCATAACCAATGCAAACTGTTTGCATTATTTTCTAAGATGATTTGAATTTAAAATTCCTTCTATTGGCTGTCCATTGCAATATGCATCTTTTGAAAATGTCAATATCAATTCCTCTAGTTTTTTATGATACATCTTTGTGTCATTTGGATTATCTCCAATTGAATGCCAAAATTGAGGATACACACAACCCATGGCTTCAAGTATTTCTTCTCGAGGGAATCTTTCATGAATCTCAGTTGAAAGTTCATATGCAATAGACTTCAAATTATCACTAACAGATTTAACAATCTTGTCAAAATCTTCCCTTTTAACTGGTAGTGCTCTGCCTCACTTGCCCATCTTAGATTGGTGCATTGGTATCTGAAATCCTTTTACAAAGACACATAGCTCATTTTTGGTATTGAAATGTAAAAAATTTTCAGCATGATTCAAATCTGTAATTATCTGCCACCTAAAAAAATTTGGGCTTCACCCTATTAGATCTGAATATAGACCATCCAAGATCAAGCATGTCATTTTACATAGAGTGCTATACTCATTGATATACATAGTTCTATCTTGGGCTTTCTTAACAAGTTTGGTCATTGAATCCAACATGGGGAGAAAACTAGCTAAAGTTAACAGAGTCTCTATATCACTTAACTTATTTAAGAGATCAGGAGCTTTGTCTACTGTGAGGCATTGCTCATACATTAGACCGATCAAGGATTGATATTCTATTAGAACTCGTTCTGCTGGTCCATGCAAGGAGATCCATTTGGTCTCAACATCCCTGAGAAGCTTGTTTCCTCCTGTTACTCCCTCAGCAAAAATCTGAAATTCTGCAAAACGTTTAGGACTTTGGTAGAAGTATGAGTGGATCTCGTGGACCAGATCTTCAACTTTTGACACTGTAGGGAAATTGCTTACAATTCTATATGCTAAATTCATTCGATGGGCCATGCAGTGAATGCCAACCATGTATGGTGCAATACTAGTTTGTAATCTTGCACAAAGACCGGTCCTTTGACCTTGCATTACTGTAGCTCCATCAGCTCCAACACACACCAACTTCTTGGCAATTGTCAAGTCATCCATACCAGCAATTTCATTCAAAGCTTTCTTAACTTCCAAATATAAATTTTCTATTGTTGAATTGCCCCTCATTTTATGAACACAGAGTAGATGAGCTCGGTGGACATGTTCTTTTACAGTATACACATGCATACAAACCCAAGCAGTGTTATCTACTGCAGTAACTTCATCTATGGATAATGAAATGAAATTTGACTCTTTTACACTCTCTTGTAAATTTTGCTTTTCCACCTCAGCGAGATAGTTTGCCATTTCCCATCCAGCATTTATTGACCAATGTGACATAGGATAGTGAGGAACATTCAAAAAAGACAATAAATTACTAAATTCTGGGAAATCTTTCATAGGATGCCCTCTTGACATAATATGAAAAATAACACTCATCTGAATAGTCTTTACCAGGTTTGCATCTTTTGCTGCATGTTCAAGCCCAACCTTGATTGTATTTCCAAATCCACTATTACCAATCACTTTCATTTTGTCATTGTGGTTATGCTCTTCATATTCTATGGCATACTTAACATGAAGACATTCTTCCTTTGATTTCCATCTTACTACTCGTGTTTCCTTTCTGTCTATGATCTGTTTTTCATAAACCTTACCAATATGCTTTTCTATGGTGTCAAGCTTTAGCTGCATCTTCTTCTCTCTTTTTGTTTTCCAGCTACAAATCTTACACCTGCATTTTGTTGGTTGTTCTTCATTGTTTGGGACCAGTTCAATGAATGGGTACTTTGCTACCCAATCAATCTTAAAACTCCTTGTCATCTCCCACTCTTGCCCCAGTTTTACTTTCCTTTTTCTTTTCTTCCTACCAACATCATCTTCAGTACTAGCATTTGCATCCGAGTGAATTACCTCATTGTGTGTATCCCTTACAACATCTTCTGCCGTGTTGGTATTGCCATCCTCATTTGATGCATTTAACTCAATGACAATCCCACCTTGTGGTGGTGGTGAGCTACTGTGAATGGCTTCTGCAACTATAGAAGTTGATGGACCAGAAACTTTGCCAATTCCAAAGAAAGACTTTATGGTAGTATCTTTAAGTTTAAGTTTTGGGCATTTTGATGGCCTCTCAATCCCTTTAGTTTCATCGCCCTGAGGAGTCTTACCCTTTTCTGACATCTCAATCCCTTCACCACCCTGAGGAGTCTCAGTCTCACCCTTGTGTGACATCTCAATCCCTTCACCACCCTGAGGAGTCCCACCCATGTCTGACTGTGACATCTTGAGTCTTGACCTCTCACTACGAATTAAAAGTTGAAACTAATACTATCAAGTATGAAGAAATGATTACTCACCTTTATGCCTTCTCAATTCTCTGAATCAGGAATCAAGAATGCCTGGGTATGTGTTGCAAGATTGTAACTTTGGCCCTTCACTCTACAATGTGAATGAACTTCGACTTTCCAACTCAATTTGCGGAATGCGAATCGAGACTCAAGAGCTCCCAATTTACTAATCAGACACGAACAAATTGTAAGAAAGAGTGTAAGAAAGAGTGTATTTATAGCAATCCATGATTGCATTTTTGGCGAATTGCGCTGGGCCCGGGCGTCGCAATTGCCAATAAACATTTAATTTAATTGCATTTTTGGCGAATTGCACAGGCATGCAATGAAAATTTAATTTAATCAGGGCGAAATGGCCCAATGGGTCCTCGAATGCTTATAATGTTTTAATTGATATTGGCAAATTTGGCCGACGCGTGCAATGAACATTTAATTTACCATTGGCTAATTAGGTCCTGGGTACGTGGTCGTTTTACTATTGCTGGCGAATAACGGAGGTGATCTAATACTTGTGTCCAAGTGATTTCAGGCGAATATTACGGGCATGCACGTCGGCGATGTGTGGTCAATGGCAAAGCCAGATTCTATAGTGCACCGTTAACCCCAAAATTCTGGGCGATTTGACCACAATTTTGCCCCAGACAATTCGCATGAAATTCGCGAATTGGTGAAGAATTGCCACTAAAAAACTCTCTGCTGTTAAGTAGCATGAATTCTAGGACTCTCATGGTTTTGATGATGAAAAGCTTGGTCGCCTGTTTAAGATTTTTTCTTTGGATTTCTCTCTGGCTTTTCGCAAAGTGTTGGGTACATGATGGTTGGTGGAAAATGCAGATAGTTTTCTTGTTGAGGTTGCATCTCATTTTATTACTATCTGTATGGACATGCTCTTGGATTATTCTATAGTTAGGGAGCTATTGGATGCATACATTCATCCCTATATTTATTCTGCTACTAATATGGATAATGCGTTGTCTCTCTATCATTTTGAGTTTGGTGTTTTTCCTTATGGTGGTTTCCCATCTCGTTCTCAATTACTATCTTCTGGCTGGCACGGTGAACTTCTTTCAGTTATAAGAGGAGGCTTGATTTCTAATCTTTATGATGATACTATGTTTGCTCTTGTAGCTTTTTTAGATCATGTTTCACTAGATATCTTGGGAGAGACTGTTAATGTGTTTTTAGGTATTCACTTTCTCCTGGATTCATTGAATGCAGTTATGTCTTCTCCAACTTCAGTTTTGCCTCTTCATATTGTGGCTCCAACAGTGCAAAATGACGACATTATCCACCCTCTCTCTCCTCCATTGGAAAGTACCAACTCTTGGTTTTTGCATTCTTAATGTTCTATTCTCTCACTTAGAGAGTTTTTGTACTCATATACTCTGAGGGGATGGGTTTTTTGTTGACCAATATAGTTTTTGGGGAATCCTTCTAGGGTTGGCTAGCTATTTCTTTTCGATCCTTGTTCTTATCTGGCTATACTATTTATGAGCAAGACCGAAGGTTTTCTTTGTTTGGTTCTTTCCTACCAGTGGTCTTTGAACCAGGTTGTAAAAATTATAAATATTGATAAAATTTAGTGGTTCTCCACTTTTATTTAAAAAAAAAAAGGATTGATTAATTGATATTCTAAATTGTGAAAATTAAATCATGTATTTGCATTTCTTTGAAAAGTTAAATAGAAATTGAAAAAAAAAAAAGAAATATCTTCCCTCACTGACTTTTGAAATAGAATTTTAAGTTTTAATTTATTTGGAAAATAAAAATTGGAGAGCAAAGACCTTTTTTTTTTACTTTATGGTGAATGAATTTGATTGGTTGAGAAAAATTTCAACCTAAAATAGTTTTAGGTTAATTTTTTTCTTTATTTAACCATATTCTTTCACGGGAATGGGAGGGAGGTTTTGGAAGGGAAATTTGTGCATCATTGTTGAAGGAATTTGTCCAGTTGTAGGTGGAGCTCTTCTGATAGCTATTCAAGGTTGGAATTTGGTTTTATACCTCTGGTTTGAAATTTATTTGTTTTGATAAATTCCATGTGTGTGGGTATTTTCTTTCTTTGTTTGAAAACTCTCCAATTTTTGTTCAAAAGGAAAGGAGTGTTTAAATTTAGGCATTGAATCTTTTTCTGTGTGGTTTCAAATCAATTTCTTGTTTGTGGGAAAAAGAAGTGATTTAATTAATAGGTTTGTGAGTTATTCCTGTGTGAAGATATTTAATTTCAAAATTTATTGGAAAACTCTCATTAAGTTTTTGAAATGAGAAATTAGTATGATTTTATATCAGATTTAGTTATTCTCCAAATCTAGTTTCTGATTGTGAAAATAATTAATTTAAAAATAAAATTTCTGTGTGTTTGTGTGTTGAAAAAAAAAAAAATCATTTTTGAACCTTTCATTTTAGTTTGTTCAAATTAAATTTTTTATTCACTATGTCTCGTAGAAGAAAAAATAGTTTCCATTTCTTCTGGGCATGCTGTTATGCTAGCCAAAATTGTTCAAACGAAAATAAATTCCTCTATTAAAAATTTGATTGCTGGAAACAAAAATCAGTGTTAAAAATAACACAAGCAATCAAATTATTGTGGTTTGTTGAAGAATTTCACCGAAATTAGTTAATTTTATTTTTATCTCCATCAAAAGAAAAAAAAAAACTTCTTTTCTCAGAATTTTTTTTTGAGTTTTATGTTTTTATGAGGTTTTTTGTTTTATTTTTATTTTTAAAAAGCAAAAAAAAATAATATAAAAAATAAATAATGGAAATCATGGTTTTTGGTTGGGGAGCCATGGGTTGCGCACGCCATGGGGGGAGCCATGGCGTGGAGACACCATGGGCTCACCACCCATGCCAATGAGAAGCCAAGGGCTGCTCACACCATGTGGGAAGCCATGGTGTGGAGACCATGGCCTGGTCTCCCCATAGCCATGGGCTATGGGTTGGGACCATGTCATGGCCCCCACACCCCACTTCCCTTTGTTAAGTTTTATAAAAGGATTTTTTTTAAAATTTAATTTTTAAAATTTATTAGATTTTTTTATCAATATATATATATATATATATATATATATATATATATATATATATATATATATATATATATATATATATATATATATATATATATATATATATATATATTAATATTAATATTAATATTTTAATTAAATTTTTTTAATTAATAATAAATAATATTTATTGAATTTATATATTCTTAAATATTAATGATAAAAATTAATATTTAATGATATATTAAATTAATTATCTTGGATTAAGGTAATTTCCATTTTAAGGGTAAATTTTAATATTAGTGTATTGAAATATTAATAAATTAGATATATATTGTTTTTGGACATATGTGTGTGTGTGTGTGTGTGTGTGTGTAGAATATTATATATTTATGTTTATTAATGGGTTTTTTTTAGCAAGTTCAAAATTTAGTGAAAATTATTTATTGGGAAATTTTATATATTTATATATGTTTTCTTTGAATTATGATCTAATTGTGTTTCAAGAACTTTGATAGGTTATTAATGAATAATTTTATTGGGATACTGAAATTGTATTCATTTTGAATCAAACAAAATTGGAAAACGTAGCAAACTTGGTCAAAATAAAATAGATGGAAGAACAACATTACTGAAATTCTTTTATATCGTGATGTACTTTTTGGTTTGCCTATGTGTTTGACTTATGATTAAGTTTGTGCAAATCATTAAGTTAATTTTTATGGATGCCTTATGGAGGTTCAAGATGAAACATGATTAACTAAATGCTATGCAAATGTGAACAAAAGCTAAAATAAGAGATTATCTAATTAGCTACTGTTGATTTTAAACCAAAAGAGTGAATATATTTGATTTATGCTAAATGCTCTCTAAAAATGACTATAATGTCAATGCATGAGAATGATGGAGGATTTGAAAATGAGGAATGTGAGCCCTATTTATAGGTAAAATGGAGAAATGGAGGGTTGAGATTGAGTAATCTCAACAAGTGTTAGGATTGAATGATATTCAATCTATGTGAGGACTTTCAATCCAATCCCAGGATGACAAGTGTCAACATGAGATGGGTTGAGAGGAGAGGGAAGAAGCATTAAATGCTTGACATGACCTAAGGGTTAACTAGGGAGGTAAGATTAAGGTTGAGTTGAATGGATAAATTCATTATTCAAAGAATAATGCTTTTATCCAATGGATAAACTCTTGTGCAAGAGTTAGTGAGGATAACCATGGTCAAAGCAATAAATGCTTGTGGAGACACATGAGTTACATGAGGGTTGAGTTAGGGGTCAAAGTCCCTAACCATGGGTGCAAGTGGATTTAACCATAAATGGTCATGTAAGAGCCATTAGTGGTTTGGAAGACTTTAGAGGTTAAATTGTTGAACACACAAAACATTTAATCCTTTTCAAAGACTTTGGAGTCTTTGAGAAGTGACTTCAAGTTTCTTAGGAATGTGACAATAATTAGGGGATGGATTAGGCTAATTAGGAAGGGGTTAGAAGAATCTAGAAGACGTTTTAGGATTGCAAGTGGGTTTGGTGGGTGAGGGAAAATAGGATTTTTATTAAAATAAAATTCATTTATTTCAATAAATAGGTGCAAGTTGCATTTTTAGGAAAATGCAAGTTGGGGGGGGGATTTAATGATTTAAATAAATGTTTTATTTAATTTATTTAAAAGAGGAAAGAGGATTAAATTGAATAAATAAGATTTATTCATTTAATTGATTGTGAATTTGGTTTAATGAATTAATTAAAATAAATTGAATAATTTATTTAATTAATAAGAGAATGTTTGAAGATGAATTAATTAAATATTAATTTAATTAACTGATGGCTAGTGGATTTTTAATCAAATAAATAGAAAATATTCATTTAATTAAACTGGATAGATTTATGTGACTACATTTGCCCCTCTTTGAGACAGTGCGGTTTATCATGTTGTTTCAAAATAAGAAAAATAGGTGTGAAGAAATATGCCCCATAAAATGGTAATTTAATGGGTGGTATGCCCCCTCGAGAGATGGGCCAAATTTTTCAAAAAATCGGGAGATCTCTCAAAAAAGAATGAAAATTGGCAGGGAAGTAGAAGAGAAGATTTTAGGAATACTGGTGAAAAAATAGAAGAAATCAGACATAAAATGGTGAAATGGGAGGCTCTGGAAGTTCATGGGGACCACGACGGTGAGCGGGGTAAAATTAGGGTTACGACGAAGGGTATATATGGGGGGGAAGGGGTGAAAATAGGCTCATTTGCATTCGTCTTCATAGTGATTTCAGAGCTTTGATAGTGATCTTTTGGAAGAGCATGCAGCAGTCAGGATGTCGGTATCGATAGCAGATTATCGGCTAGAGCGAGTTCATCGATTCCAGCGACCAGATGACTATGGACCAGCAGTATGTGAATTTGAATTTTTGATTTTCATGCATTTTTGATAGGTTTTTTAGTTTGTCTAAGTTGAGTCAAAACAATAACGCTAAAACTATGTTTTGGCACTGTTGTCAATTTAATTAGCGCTATTGTGCCACTATAGCGCTTTTGCATAGTGGTTTTAGCGCTCGTGTAAAGTGTAGCGCTATTGCATAGTTGATTTAGTGCGTTGGTGTTTTTAGGGCTATTGAGCATGACTTGTAACACTTTTGTTTTTATGTGGCACTATTGTATATTTGATATTGCGCTTTTGTAGGTTTAGCGCTACTGAGCACCGCTTGTAGCGCTATTGTTTTGATATAGCGCTTTTGCATAGTTGTAGCGCTATTGTTCGTTTAGCGCTATTATGTAGTTGGTTTAGCACAGTTGTCAACATATTAGCACTATTGGTGGCAGAGTAGCGGTTTTGTTAGGAAAATAGATACCCTTGAAAAAGAATATCCTAATGCCAATGATGGATGGATGGAGAGGTGAGTTGTTTTGAACCATAGCAACCCTGTTGAGACTTAGGTCATTAGGATAAATGCCTGTTGTAGTCTAGGTGTGCCATGATTGCTTACCTGTTGAGACCTGAAGATACTTGATCAAAGTATCTGTTGATAGTCTAGGTTTAAACTTAAAGAAAGTTTGAAACAAAACAACTAATGATGATGGTTGTTGCACATGTGTAGGAGGATCTTCGTGTCTTACATATGTGCGAGAGACATCCAGCCACATAGGTGTTGCGTGATCAATTGACAGAGGTTGAGGTTGATTGCATTGCAGCTACAGGCGTGTATGATGTTATGTATATGCCCGCGATTCATTTGATTCGAATGAATCACAGTTTGATTACTGCATTGGCAGAGTGGTGGCATAGTGAGGCATGCATGTTTCACTTAGCGCAAGGGGAGATGACAGTTACACTGGAGGATATATGGCACATCCTACATATTCCCATTCAAGGAGAGCTAGTGACGTATGACCAAGCTTGGGGGACAACAGCAGTGGAGAGATTTTTTGATGAGGATGTGTTCATTGACAATGACTCTGTAGCATAGGAGGATATAGCTACTTTGTATGAGCCATTACCATCTGTGTTATCAGGGATTGTTGGGGGATTGCTATGCCCAGGTCAATGATCACATGGACTGGCCGTTGGTTGGGGCCAAGTTATAGAGCAAATGATGACAGAGGGGACCCGCTTTGCATGGGGACTGTGCATGCTATTGCACTTATACCGGGAGCTACATGAGGTAGTATACTGAGAGGTGAGCTCACAGGGAGTAGGGATCACTCTACTTCATATTTGGGCATGGGAGCACCTTCCTATGACTTGACCATCGAGTCTGAGATTTAGGGCAGTGGACCAGTCGTATGTATATATGTATGGCGGTATGATGAGTCATCCCCACCTGGGGAAGTTAGAGTGGTGGCGACGGGCACTGGACAATTTAGATGCAACTATTTGGAGACCATATATTGAGTGCGAGCCCTAGGAGGATGATGTAGAGGCCTTATCGTATGTGTTTATGACACGATACCTCATTGGTAGGACAATCTACAATGTGGAGAGACAACTACCTGGGAGAGTGCAGAGACAGTTTGGACGGAGGTAGGAAGTGCCGAGTGGATCTGGAGAGTATACATGGGTGGTCCGAGAGAGGTTCCAGTGGGGACTAGTGTTACCTTATGATCAGGCTCTGGTAGATTTCTGCACGCTACATGCAAGACCATGGCAGATGAGGCCGGGGGTGGTAGATGTAGGGGTTACGGAGGAGTATACACAGTATATCGCCGCACATCTGATTCCTTGGATATCAGATTCAGTAGAGCCTATTCCATCCTTTGAGGAGGAGGGGAGATAGAGACGGAGGAGGAGAGGAGGTCATGGAGTAGTAGGTGGACAAGGGAGAGGGGATGGTGGTGGTGGGAATGGAGGAGGAGGAGGAGGAGGAGGAGGAGGAGGGGGTGGGGGATTTGGAGGGGGGGTGGATTCGGAGGTGGAGGTGTGGGTAGTGGACGATTACAACAGAGAGGGAGAGGTGGGAAGCCATTGTGGATATCACAGGGACCTTTGATGTAGGGAGGCATCAGATTAGGTGGTAGGGATGTAGGGGAGGGAGAGGTACCTATGGATATAGGGGAGGGAGCCACTAGAGAGGCACCTATGGGTATGGGGGAGGGAGCTACAAGTGGTGGAGATTTGCAGGATCATATGATCTTAGTTCTGCAGACTCGACTAGAGGATATGGAGGCAAAGGTGGTAGCTAGAGATGTGTAGCTATTTGCACGAGAGTCAGAGTTGACTGTAGTGCTGCGAGAGAGAGATCAGGCCGTTGACTAGGTGATCAAGTTACAGGAGAGAGTGCGAGCCTTGGAGGGAGTACAGGGACATGGGTCATCTACTGATTCACTGGCGAGGGAGTTACGGAGAGCAGGTGCAAAGGTTGATTACTGGTGGGGCCTATATGAGTAGGAGGTTCCATCTAGTCGATGGGCATTGAGTTATTCACAGATGCATCGGGAGAGATCAGAGTAGTCTCAGAGGATGCAGAGCAGTGGTGGTGTGATGGGTCCTCCATGGCGAGATAGGTTAGGTGGTGCAGGGGGTAGTGGGGGAGTAGGTGGTGATGGTGGTGCAACATCTGGTCAGAGTGGCATCTAAGAGAGCATTTATGTATGTGATTACATTGTAATGTTGGACTATGTCTTGGATGGCTCTTGATAGCCGATATTTTTGACTTCATTGTACTCTGATACATGTATGTTTTTATGAGATGATATGATATATGAGAAGATCCCATATTTTGTGATGATATGCATGTTGATGATATGTATGAGTTTATGCAGGACGATGATCTATGATTTATGTTGAGATGGATAGTTGTAAGTGCTAGATGTATGTGTTTATGAGATGATTCTTATATGCATGTTTTTATGAATGATTCATTTATATGGTGTTTATGTGCATGATTTTATGAATGTGATGCTAACATGTGAATGCAGGTTGATATGCATGATTCGTTGTTGTAATGCCTTATGTATGTAATGCTATGATGATGATGTATGCATAATGAAATGATGCTAACGATGGTATTGTGTATTTTATGTCGATGTGATGATGAGATGATGATATGTATTGATAATTGATGCAATGTATGAATGATTTATGTAAATGTATTTAGATGGTTTTTAGATGAATGCAATATGGATAAACAAATGTAAAGTACAAATGTTTATGTGATGATTTATAAATGAATGCATATATAATATGTATAAATCAATGTTGAAACAAATGGTTTTGTTTGTTATGATCTAAATGTTGGTAAAATATAGCTACGTGAAATGATAATGTAATGATAATGCAACTCATGGGTAATGAATAACTACACCTTAATGCAATTAAAAGTATAATGAATGCATTCTAATGAATCCTAAATGAAATTTGTTTTGTAAGATGAAATGAATGAGTATAAGAATATACTAGATTGATAAATGAATGCACTTAACTAATGGATAGATACATAAATGCATGCAACTACAGGAATCTAAACAAATGTATGGTAAATAAGTTTAAATGATGGTAAATGATGAGTGTAAATGATACTAAATGAATGCACAGTAATGGCTAATAATGGTAGTAAATGCAAACGATGAGAAATCTATCATACAAATGAACCTAAATGTCGTGATTGTGCAACAATGAAATGATGTAATGATACTAATGCAAGCCAATGATAATGAACTTTAGGTAAATGCAACTAAATGATTTTAAATGCTCTCTAATGAATATCTATTAATTTTAATAAACCTATATGCAAGTACATGATAATGAATTAGGTTTATGCAAATGCAACTAAATGTAATGAAATGATGAGGTGATTATGATAGATGAATGCAAATTTGTTTAGACTTGGCATGATGCACTGATGATGTATCAAAGAACTTTGTCGTGATTGTATCTAAGACCAAATAATGTCCCATATTTAAACTTGTTCACACTTGCATACAAAATCATACATATGACTAATGAATGATTAAATGGATGGGTAATATGCAACAGAATGCAATATAAACATATGAGACGGAATGATGATCCATAGTGCTTTATTTTCATCATTGAGCATGATAGTATCAATCTTGGACGAGGCAGTAGGAACCAAGGATAGAGCATTGTACCTACAAACAAGTAGCATAAATAAATAATAAATAATATGGACCCTCCATAATGGTTCATGCTCATATGGTCGAGGTATACACTATAGTCAACAAGCCATAGTGATCCATGATTGTATTTTGCATAAGATCATGTAGCTTAGTGAACTTCCCACGTAGACACCATTAGTACATTCCCCAAAACTTCATTAGAATAATTCGCAAAAAATAAAAAAACGATACTTGGGAACCATCCCGACCACTCTAATCACTTGTGGATATCCCGGAGTAGTGTAGGAACTTGATATAAATGATTTAATAAATAACAAACCGACCAAGTACTTCATAGGTTAAACATAATTTTCTTGTCAAAGAAAAATGTTATCTTGTCTTTGTTTTGGTGAGGAAAGATTTATCCCTGTTAAGACAGTTTGTGTGTCGATGTTGATTGTTTGGTCGATTTGATAAGTAGTCATCATTTGAGTATTTCAAAATATTTGTTTGGTGTCTGTTTGGATGTGTATGTACAAGGTGTTGCCATGTTTTTGATTGATTTTTGATGTTTTATGATGTTTTTTGAATTTTGTGATTGTTTTTTTTTCTTGAACGTTTTTAGTATTTTGTGAGACATTTTAAAATGTTTTTGGTATTTTGTGAGATAGTTTTGAATGAAGAACTCAATGAATCACAAGTAACATAGAATCCACTTCCATCAAATAGGTTAAGGGCATTGCCCCCAATTTAGACATGACTATGAAAAATCGGGATGTAAGACACATGAAGTACTACCCTTGATTGCAAATTAATAACAAGCCATGGTTTGGACTGATGGATGTGTGGATGCAATGAATGTGATTGCAACAAATATGAAAGACAATGGAGTCATAGCCTTTATGAGTGGTGCCTATTTGCCAGGTTTTCACCATCGCACTTACCCAAGGTGCCATCGGAGTGGTTGTTCATCGTTTGGATGCATGATTTTTCTTTACTATTTTGATTTTTTGTATTTTCTTCAAGATATTTATTTGGATGTTTTTGGTGTTTTTTTGGTATGTATGGGAGCCTGATTTTTCTGTACAGCTTATGTATAAAACCATTTGAGGTGCATGTTGTTGATCGGATTTGCTAGCGGTTCTCCTTCCGAAGTAGCCAACTGATATGCCCTGAACCCAAATAGAACAATGATAACATATGGGCCCAGCCAGTTTGATTCAAACTTTCCCTGACGTTCTTTGTTTGGTTGGTTACGAGGATTCTCTCTTAGAACAAGATCACCTACCTCAAATGTACAAGGTCTAACTTGATGATTATAACTTCTTCTCATGCGCTGCTGATAGGCTTTGAGGTGGTTGTATGCAACTTGTCATTTTTCATCAAGTAGTTCCAAGTCTTGAAGACGTGATACTCTGTATGCTTCATCATCTATGAGATTATGCAAGGAAACCCATAGAGATGGTATCTCGACTTCAATAGGTAAAATAGCCTCTTCTCCATAGACCAATGAGTAAGGAGTTGCACCTATAGGGGTTTGAATTCTAGTTCGATACGCCCATAGTGTTGGATTTAATTGAACATGCCAATCATGACTGGCATCATTGACCATCTTCTTGAGGATTCTCAGTATGTTCTTGTTTGATGCTTTGGCCTGACCATTGCCTTGTGGGTAATAGGGAGTGGAAAAGCGGTGTTGGATTTGAAACTTCTCACAGAGCTCACGAACATCCTAATTTTTGAAAGGAAGACCGTTATCTGTGATGATGGACATGGGTACACCATACTGATAGATGATGTAATTTAGAATGAATGAGGCGATATACTTGCCGGTGACTTGGGTAAGTGGAACAACTTCGATCCACTTTGTGAAGTATTCGGTGGCGGTAATAATGAATTTGTGGCCGTTGGATGAAGATGGATGGATTTAACCACAAGGTCTAGTCCCCATTGACAAAAGGGCCATGGTGTTATGATTGGTTGCAATTCCTATGTGGGTGCATGTATCAGGTCTCCATGAACTTGGCATTTCTTGCATTTTCTAACAAAGTAGTAGGAGTCTTTTTCCATAGACGACCAATAGTATCCAACTCATATGATCTTCTTGGCTAGTGAAGGACCGCTTGCATGAGTGCCACAAATTCCTTCATGTACCTCTTCCAAGGCCTTTGTTATCTCATCCTATTTCAAACATCGAAGGAGAGTACCATCAAGACTGCGTCAGTGTAGGGTTTCAACAATAATGGTATATCGAGCGGTTTGGGGAATGAAGGTTTTACGTTGGTTATTCAATTGGTTAGGAAGAAGTGTGTGTTCATGGAGAGAGGTGTAGAACTCACTGTACCATGGGGATTCAGAACTGACATGGCAACATATCATCTCAGATTCGGGGATATCATAAGCGGGAATCCAAAGCTGTTCTACCAAGAACTCGTAGCATGTTGAATTATGTGGAAGATCTAGGAGAGATGCAATGGTAGCCATAGCGTCAACAACTTGATTCTGATCTCTGGGTATCTGTTCAAAGGTGATAGTAGTAAATGATGCCTTCAAATTGTCCACCATTTGCTTGTACGACATGAGTTTGTCATCCTTGGTTTGATATTCATCTATTACTTGTTGGATAACTAGTTGGGAGTCGCCATATGTCTCTCATTCTTTCAATTTTCATTTTATGGCTAGTATGAGTCCTGTGATCAAGGCCTCATATTCTGCTATGTTGTTTGTGCATGGAAATGTGAGCCTGTAAGACTTCAGGATGCTGTCACCTTGAGGTGTGATAAACATAATGCCTACCTCCGAGCCATGCTTGGTGTATGAACCATCAAAGTATAGTTTCCATGGTTGTGTTGTTGTGATCATGAAGATCTCTTCATCCAAAAAATTAGAAATAAGAGGATGATCACGTGTGAGGGGTGCATTGGCCAACTGATCTGCAATAACTTGAACCTTGATAGCCTTACGGTCCACATACTTAATGTTAAATTTACTGAGAATCATCACCCATTTGGCTAGGCAGCCTGTCAATGCTGCTTTGCTGAGTAAGTACTTTAGTAGATCAATCTTGGCAATGAGTTGTACTTTATGTGTTAACAAGTAGTGCCTTAGTTTAGTGGTTGCTAAGATTACTGCTAGGCAAGCTCGCTCAATAGGTGTGTAATTGAGTTCATAGCCGGCCAGTGTGCGAGAGATGTAGTAAACAACACACTCTTTTCCTTCTGCATTGTGTTGAGCTAGTAACACTCCTAATGTTGTATTTATTGCTGAGATATAGAGTAATAAAGGCTTACTCAGATCTGATGGGATCATCAATGGTGTATTCATGAGATAATCCTTAAGCATCTGGAATGCTTGCTAGCATCTTGTATCCCATTGAAAGCGGATGTTTTTGTGTAATAGGTGTGTAAATGGGTGACACTTATCTACCAGTTGTGCAATGAATCTTCATATGGATTGTAGCCGCCCTTGTAATGTCCTTAGCTGACTGATGTTCCTTGGAGGTGGCATGTCCATGATTGCTTTGACCTTTGCAGGATCAACCTCAATGCCTTTGCTTGAGACAATGTATCCTAGCAGCTTCCCTGAGGTTACTCCAAAGACACATTTCTTTGGGTTGAGGTGAACATGATATTGTTCCAGTCTATCAAAGATTTTCTCTAATACTTTCAGATGACCTTCTCTTGTGAGTGATTTTGCCAGTAAGTCATCAACATAATCTTTCATTATGGTATGCATCATATCATGGAAGATAGTGGTCATTGCTTGTTGATAGGTCACTCCTGCGTTCTTGAGACCAAAAGGCATTACATTCCAGCAGTATGTGCCCCATGGACATGTGAAGGTCATCTTATGTTGGTCCTCTAGTGTGATCTTTATCTGGTTGTACCCTGAAAAGCCATCCATGAGAGAAAGCATGGCATGTCTTGCTGTTAGGTCCAATATGATGTCGATGTTTGGTAGGGGAAAGTCATCTTTAGGAAATGCCTTGTTTAGATCTCTGAAGTCAATATAGATATGAATGCCCCCATTTGGTTTACTGATAGGCATAATGTTGGATATCCAATCTGCATAATGAATTGGTCTAATAAAACCAACATCTAGGAGTTTCTTAATTTTTGCTTTGACTAGTACTGCAATCTGGGGGTGCATCTTGCGAAGCTTCTGCTTGATAGGCTTGGCTCCTTCTACTATAGTGAAGTGATGCATGACTAAATCAGGATCAAGACCAGGCATGTCTGCATATGACCATGCAAAGTTGATCTGATGCTTTTGGAAGAATTCGATAAACTTAGGTTGTTCCTCTGGAGTTAAAAGAGATGCCAGATGTATGTGGTGAGGAGTTTTAGGAGTCCCCACATTGTATTCTTTTATCTCTTCAATAAGGATTGTTGATCATTCCTGCTGTGTACTAGAGAGGAGAATGTCAAACCTTTCATCCTCAAGCACCTCATAGAGGTTTTCACCATTGGATACGCTCTTTCTTTTTACTTTTTTGGGATCAAACAGTGCCACAGTGTGGTTTTCACTGGAAGATCTGTGTTGTATTGTTATATTTTTGCAGCTGAAAGGTTTGGCATCCACCTCAAAGTAGGCTGCACTATTAACTTCAATGGCGAATCCAACTTTGTGATCTCTGCTTGGTATGTTATCCCATAGTTCCAAGAAGTCAATGATCACCTCATCGTTTTGGAAATGGTCAAGGCATGGGGGATTAGGTTGGTTCCCTTCGATGAGTTCAAGATGGGTAATAAGCATTACCTCATTGATCAGGTTGAGTTCATTAGATGTGTCAGTGAGGGTTAAGATGTTGTGGTGAAGGTTGTTGATGGTACTCTCCCTGTCGAAATCGGGTGTAGGATGTGACGTAGGGTCTGTGGAAGATGTTTCCACTTTAGGAACCCAAGAGGTTTTAATCTGGGCTTCTCCGTAAACATGGATTTCTTTGTGAGGTGGAGGAGGTGATGCATCTTCCTCATCTGAAGTATTTAGATGTACTGAATCAAATTCCCTCTCATGTGAGTCAGTCTCTAAGTCGGTTTCCAATATCCAGCTGCTATACCATACTAGGATATCCTTTGAGTTGAATGCTGCCGGTGTGGTCAGGTGATGCATCATTGTAGATGGAATGATTGGTGCTGCAGGAAGGATTATGGGGATTAGTGAATCCGATACGGGGAGCATCGGTGTTGTTGAATCTACTGCTTCTACTGGAATTGCCAGTGTTTTTGATACTACTAATGGTGCTATTGATGCAGTTGCTGCTGCTGATGGGGTTTCTTGTTTGATTGGTGGGATGATTGGTGTTGTGGATGGTATTGCTGGGATTCTTAGCCTCAGTGGGGTAGTTGGTGTGGTTTTTGGTGTTGTTGATATAATCAAGGGTGACCTCTTTATGTTTGTAGTAGGTTGATATAGAGGTTTGTTGGGTTTCCCTTTGAATCTGAGTTTAGGAAGGATCTCTTTTCAGAAGCTTAATCCTATGTTATCTTTGGGCTTTAATTCTGGCTGTAGTGGCTCATGTCGTCCTTGCTTACAAGGTCCCAAAGAACTCTGACCATCATAACCCAATCTTTGCATGACGAGAAGGCCTTTTCCATATTGATCTGTGGGAAGCTTAGCTTGTGGGATATTTGTGGTGATAGGATCTTTATAGATCCATTCTGCTAAGTCCTCATCTCTAGTCTCTTCTTCTTGACTCTTTCCCAGGATGAAAGGTATCAAAGTGCATGCTGGCTTGACCAGTGGTGTTTGAAGTAACTGTTGAGGTTTACCATGAGTTCTAGGAGAAGTGGGCATTTGTCCAACACAAAAGAGTTGTCTTAGATTGTACTCTCCAGGACCTTCCTCTGCCATTTTTATCTTGAGCTTCTCTTGCTTGGGTATAGTGGTGTTTGAACTGGAAAGAGAGGCTAGACTAACATATGAGGTGGATGAGATGGCTTCTCTATTTTTGGGAATGGTAGTCTCTGGTTGATGATTTATATTGTGACAATATGCAAAGGGATTTTCATCACCCAAGATTGTAATTTCTACTCCATTATGAGGAAACTTTAGACATTGGTGGTAGGTGGATGGAACAGCTTGCATGATGTGTATCCAAGGTCTTCCTAACAACAGATTATATAGTAGAGGAAGGTCCAGAACTTTACATATGATGTGCTTCACCACTGGGCCCACTCGGATCGATAGCACGACTGCTCCTTTGGATGAACACTTTGCATCATCATAGGCTTTTATAGTTATCTTTTTGCGGGGATCCACTGATTCAATTGCATATCCCAATGCTTGGACCAATTGTAGTGTACACATATTCAAGACTGCTCCATTGTCGATCAAGACTCACTTGATCCTGTGTTGGTTGATAAATACTTCAATATGGAGTGAGGCGTTATGAGGTTGCTGGAAGGATGTATTGTCACTTTCAGAGAAAGTGAGACATGGTGATGACCTTAGATTTCCAACCATATCTTGGAACTGATCTATATTTAGATTTGCAGAGACTGGCGCCTCTTGGAGAGCTTGATCCAAGATTGTTTTATGAGATGGGGATAGGCGCAACAACTCTAAGATAGATATCAATGTAGGCGTCTTATCTAACTGTTCCACAAGGTTATACTGCTTTGGGATGGAAGGTGTGCCTTGTGGAGCTACTTTAATGGTGATCTTGCCACGACGTGTAACAATATTGTAGGGATAACTTGAATTTTTGATGGTAATGGTTGTAATTTGTTTATTGGCATCATATAGGTGATTCACAGTGTAATTATAGGCGGCTCACGTATAATCAGTGGTATCTGTGTTTCGCCTTGAAGTGGAAGGAACCCTTTGATCTTGTGATGGAAGTGGATTCTTAAACATAAGATTATCATTGTTTGTTGTTTTCGGGTCATGTCCTTCAATTTCAATCTCACCTTGGTCAATAAGATCCCAAATAAGATCTTTCAATCTGTGACAATTTCTTGTTTTATGCCCTTTCCCTTGATAGAAGTTGCAATGTTCATTGTCCCTCCACCATGAAGGTTTGACTTGAGGTTCGTAATTTGATGTTTTTGGTAAGGTCACTAGATTTTGAGAAACCAACTAACGTAACACCATTTCAATAGATTCCTCTAAGGGAGTGTATGTACGTTTTGGTTTAAAATTTTGCTAGCATTGTCTTGATTCCTCTTGAGGTACATTGCGTCCTTGATTTGGGGGAGCAACTGTGTTATTTTTGGGTGGGGGGTTTTGTCCCACAAATCGAACCATAGGTTGTGCACTTTTGATAGTCCTAGCATCCACAACCCCGTCATTGACGATGCTTTTGTTCTAGAAATTAGGTTTATCACTATTGAAGCGTGGGCGAGGGCCATCCTTTGGCTCATTGTATATCTTGATAAGCCCTTTTTTGATGAGAGCCCGCTCACATTTTAAACCTTTGGTGATCATGTCATTGAAGGATTTTGTGCCTTTCATGTCTAGGTGAAATTCCATTTCTTCGTTTAAGTTGGAAATAAATATTTCCACTAGTTCTTGTTTAGGTAATTGAAGAGAACGTCTGCTAGACATTTGACGCCATCGTTGCAGGAAGACTGAAAATAGTTCTCCTAGTTTTTGTTTAGTGTTACATAGATCGGCCATGGTGATATCACGTTCAATGTTGTGTGAGTAGTGTGTAAGGAGTTTTTGGACTAGTTCTTCGAAGGTCCTAATGCCGCCTGCCAGTCGAGAAAACCATGGTGTGGTTGTCCCTCCCAAACTTTGGGGAAAGAGACGCATTAGGTATGTGTCCTCATATGCCACTTCTAGGCATGCTGAATGAAATTCTCTAACATGATCGCGAGGGTCTCCTTTTCCTCGATACATTTCAAACTTAGGTGTTTCAAACCCTTGTGGAAAAGGTGGCATATGTAGATTACTATCAAAGAGATAGGGAAAAATATCATTAAGTGAAAACTGGTTTGTTTTCACACCACTGTGGAGTTGTTGTGCGAGATTCTCGACTTGTTGCTGCAACATGTCAATGTCATTTGGAGGAGGAGAAG